>NC_052150.1:66660529-66984815 GCF_902713615.1 Scyliorhinus canicula | reverse complement strand
AATGAACTGATGGACACTATGGCTGGGATTCTCCGAAGTCCTGGCCAAGTGTTGACGCCGGCATCAAAACCAGTATGAGTGGCGCCGGCGTCAACGGGCCTCTGGGCCCAGTCATTCTCCCCGGCCTCGGGGTCTAGAACAGCGCCGGAGTGCTGTGCACTGCTCCTGTGCCGAAAGCTGGCCCGCCACAGCTGGTGCGGGTCCGCACATGTGGGCAACATGGCAGAGCCCTACAGGGGCCCGAACAGAGGAACATAGGCCCCCCACGGAATTAACGCGCCCACCGATTGGTTGCCCCCGATCGCGGGACTGGCCGCCGTGGTGGCCCCGGAGTCGGCTCCCCCCAGCCCCCCCACCAGGACGGCCCTCGCAGCCAGAACGGCAAGGTCCCGCTGGGTAGGACCATACGCAAATGAAGCCACGGCAGGCACTTGGCCCATCGAGCGCACAGAATCGCTGCAAGGGCCGCTTTCAATGGCCCCCGACCAGCGCCGTGGCGACCGCGCCAGTGCGTTTGGCACCGATTCTCCAGTCGCCGGAGAATTGGCGGCCTGGCGAGGAGCAGCGTGGCGGGATTCGCGTGCCCCCCCCCGGCAATTCTCCGACCCGGTGCAGGCTCGGAAAGCTGAGTCTCAGCAGGGAGACAGTGCGGCATCTGTGCCACGTCCTCGCGGACATGGTACCCAATGGAGGAGGAGGAGAACCATTTCTGGTGGCCGTGAGGGCCATCCCAACCCTCAACCTCTATACCACTAGGTCATTCTGGGGCTTGAGTGGAGACGTGAGGTATATCCCATTCTCCCACCCACAGATGCATCTCGGAGGTGATGGATGCACTGCACATCCGGGCATCCGATTACATCACCTTTGACCTGGACCAGGCCTACTAAGATGCACGGGCTGCAGGATTTGCTGCTGTCGCCAGGATGTTCCAGGTCCAGGCGCGATAGATGGCACTGGATTATCCCAATTACCACAGTGAGCGGGGGCATTAGTCAACCTTAGATCCACTTTAATTAACTACAGTTGCAACGGCTGGCACCCATATAGAGAAGATCCACCTCTTTCTGTCTTTTGCCAAAACAAATATGCAAGCTAAACGTCTGTTGTATGTTGCGGAGAATGCAATGCATAAATACCCTCGCACAAAGAGATGGCTTGACAAATTTAATTTACCTTCTCTTTGTCAGGTGGGAGAAGCTGAAGAGAGGGTTAAATATTTTAACAAAGAACACCAAACCCATCACCTAAACACTTGTTGCTGGTGGGTGTCAATTCTAAATTAATTATATGAATGTGGTGGGCATTAACTGGAGAATCACTAGTGCCCCTGACTGAAACTCTGGTTGCTGAGTTAGGGCGTGCATGCGTGTAACGTGTAAATGCTTCTGAAAATGTATAAAGATTCTTTCACTTCTCGGCTTTACCGCCCAGCTTCCTGGAATACAGCAGTGGGTTTAATGGTTTGCAAGTGCTCTGATTTCAAAAGGCCGGACATTTAGTTAACATGTATTAATCAGGCTGCCACTGTACAATTGGGAGCCTGTTTTAAATTTAAATGCTGCCATGAGTATTTCCCAGGACTTGGCAATAAAAACATGGGAGGAGTTGCCAACACAGATGTTAAGTGCCTTTTACAGCACTCCTCCTCGGCCAGAAGAAGCAAGACTACTCCGCTGGCCCCTCAAGGAAACCTTTGGCCTTCCTTTTACTAATTGCAGCTTCTTTTTTCTGTCCCGTGAACCAGCTCAATCTCTCACTCACTGTGGTGGTATGATTAGCATAGCTGCCTGCCATTGGTGCAGAACACCGGCTTACCATTGGCCCTGGTCGGTCATGTGCCTCTCGACCGGTTGGTTAAGACCAGTCATGTGACGGCTCCCCAATTGGTCGAGAGGCTGAGTTAACCCCGCCTCCAGGGTGGGGTATAAATACCCAGTACTCCCAGCGGTCGTCCTTCTACTGTAATCGACCACAGGGCTAACGTCTAGTAGATTAAAGCCATACTTTTGTTCAGCAACTCGTCTCGCGTTCAATTGATGGTACATCAATTTAATCTACTAGAAATTTGAAGATGGAGCTCTGGATCAAGCCCGAATGCCTCCGCATCAGCCCGCAAACTCCGAACGCATCAGAAATCTTCAAGCATTGGCTGGCGTGTTTCGATAGCTATCTGACGACCGCAAGCAGCCCCCCCACCATGGCACAGAAGCTTCATATTCTCCATTTCAGAGTGGGCATGGCGGCCTACGCGATGAGAAGGGAAGAAAAGGAATACGACGTGGCCATGGATAAGCTAAAAGGACAATTTCTTAAGCCGGTAAACCGAGTGTTCGCCCGACATCTGCTGGCTACCAGACAACAGTTCCCCGGTGAGTCCTTAGATGATTTTTACCGGGCCCTCGTTGTCCTGGGGAGGAATTGCGTCTGCCTCCAAGTTTCAGCCACTGAGCACATGGAACTTTTAATCAGAGATGCTAACATGGCTGGAATGCAGTCCGCCGCTATCTGCCAGCGGATTCTGGAAAAAGACGACCTCAGCCTAACTGAGGCACGGACTCTCTCCACCTCCCTGGAGGTCGCCGACTTAAACGCCCGCGCCTATATCCCCAGCCGCGCTGCAGCGCCCTGGGCCTCCTGGCACGCTTCCCCACCGCCACCTGCCGCTCCCGACCCCCCTCAGGCCTGCGCCGCGGGACGCCCCGACAAGTCCGCGGGGCCCCGCTGCTATTTCTGTGGGTTTGCCAAACACCCTCGCCCGCGCTGCCCGGCCCGTTCCGCCCTTTGTAAGAGCTGCGGGAAGAAGGACCATTTTTCGTCAGCGACCGGGGATCTCCTCCTCCGGGCCCTTCCAGGCCCTTCCAGCGCACCGCGCCAATCTCCACCCCCCCCCCCCCCCCCCCCGCCCCCGGGCCCCTGCGCCCGGCCTGCACGCCTCTCTGCCCCCACTCACAGCCGCTCCGATCGGCCCGCCGGGCACCGCTAACCCCGCCCCCAGCAACCACGAGGGCCCTGCGGGCGCTCCCATCTTGGGCCCCAGATGCCACGTGCGGGTCCTGGGCGCCGCCATCTTGGGGCCCCGACTCCATGTGCGGGTCCTGGGCGCCGCCACCTTGGGGCCCCGACCCCACGTGCGGGTCCTGGGCGCCGCCATCTTGGGGCCCCGACTCCACGTGCTGATCCTGGGCGCCGCCATCATGGACTGCCACACAAGGTCCTGCCAGCACCCACTCGGCCGACGACGACGACTATGGATCTTCTCCACGGCTCGTGGCCATTCAGCTCGACCAGTCATGTCCACGCACGCTTGCCAAGATGACGACGCAAATCCACCTCAACGGGCACGAGACGGGCTGCCTGCTGGACTCCGGGAGCACGGAAAGCTTCATACACCCTGACACGGTAAGACGCTGCGCGCTCCCTGTCCACCCTGTAAAACACAAAATCGGGTTAGCCTCAGGTTCGCACTCCGTCCGCATCACCGGGTGCTGCGTCGCGGACCTCACGGTCCAGGGGAAGGTTTTTAAAAATTATAAACTGCTTATCCTCCCCGACCTTTGTGCACCGGCACTCCTAGTCTGGACTTCCAGTGCAACCTGCAGAGCTTGACCTTCCAATTCGGCGGCCCTGTACCCCCCCTCACTGTCTGCAGCCTCGCGTCCCTCAAGGCGGACCCCCCCTCCTTGTTTGCTAATCTCACCCCCGATTGCAAACCCGTCGCGACCCGGAGTAGACGGTACAGCGCCCAGGACCGGACCTTCATCAGGTCCGAGGTCCATAGGTTGCTGAAGGAAGGGGTCATCGAGGCCAGCAACAGTCCCTGTCGAGCCCAAGTGCTGGTGGTCCGGACTGGGGAGAAAAACCGGATGGTCATCGACTACCGCCAGACCATCAACTGGTTTACGCAACTGGACGCGTATCCTCTCCCCCGTATTTCCGCCATGGTAAACGAGATTGCGAAATACAAAGTCTTCTCCACGATGGACCTCAAGTCCGCTTATCACCAGCTCCCCATCCACGCGAGTGACCACAAGTACACCGCGTTCGAGGCAGATGGGCGCCTCTATCACTTCCTCAGGGTTCCATTCGGTGTCACAAATGGAGTCTCGGTCTTCTAACGGGAGATGGACCGAATGGTCGACAAGTACGGATTACGGGCTACCTTCCCGTATCTCGATAATGTCCCCATCTGTGGCCACGACCAGCAGGACCATGACACCAACCTCCAAAATTCCTCCAAACTCCTTAACCTAACTTACAATAAGGATAAGTGCATGTTTAGCACCGACCGTCTAGACATCCTCGGCTACATAGTGCGTAGCGGAGTGATAGGCCCCGACCACGAACGCATTCCCTGATGGAACTCCCTCTCCCCAATGCCCTCAAATCCCTTAAGCGCTGCCTGGGTTTCTTCGCTTACTACGCCCAATGGGTTCCCAATTACGCCGACAAGGCCCGTCCCCTCATTCAGTCCACGACCTTCCCGCCGTCGTCAGAGGCCTGCCAGGCCTTTAGCCGCATCAAAGCGGACATCGCAAAGGCCACGATGCGCGCCATCGACGAGTCCCTCCCCTTCCAGGTCGAGAGCGACGCATCAGAAGTAGCTCTGGCGGCCACCCTGAACCAAGCGGGCAGACCCGTGGCCTTCTTCTCCAGAACCCTCCAGGCTTCCGAACTCCGCCACTCCTCAGTGGAAAAGGAAGCCCAGGCCATAGTCGAAGCTGTGCGACATTGGAGGCACTATTTGGCCAGCAGGAAGTTTACCCTCCTCACAGACCAACGGTCAGTAGCCTTCATGTTCGATAATGCACAGAGGGGCAAGATTAAGAACGACAAGATCTTGCGGTGGCGGATCGAGTTTCCACGTACAACTAGGATATCTTGTATCATCCTGGGAATCTCAATGAGCCTCCTGATGCCCTGTCCCAGCTCACAGATAGATCGCCTCCGCTCCCTCCACGCGGACCTCTGCCATCCAGGGGTGACCCGTTTCTATCATTTCATAAAGAGCCGCAACCTGCCCTACTCCATCGAGGAAGTCAGGACAGTAACCCGTGACTGTGACATCTGCGCAGAGTGCAAACCGCACTTCTACCGCCCCGAGCGTGTGCATCTGATCAAAGCATCCCGCCCCTTCGAACGTCTCAGCATCGACTTCAAGGGGCCCCTTCCCTCTAGCAGCCGCAACATTTACTTCCTGACGGTGATCGATTAATACTCCGCTTCCCCTTCGCCATTCCCTGCCCCGACATGACCACATCGACCGTCATTAAGGCCCTCCTCTCCATCTTCTCCCTGTTCGGCTACCCCGCGTACATACACAGCGATCGGGGGTCCTCCTTTATGAGCGACGAGCTGCGTCAATTCCTGCTCAGCAGGGGCATTGCCTCTAGCAGGACGACCAGCTATAACCCCTGGGGTAACGGACAGGGCGAGCGGGTGAATGGTACCATCGGGAAGACCATACTGATGGCCCTCCGGTCCAGAGATCTCCCTATTTCCCGATGGCAAGAGGTTATCCCCAATGCTCTACATTCTATCCGCTCCCTCCTCTGTACCACAACTAATCAGACACCTCATGACCGGCTTCTTGTTTTCCCCAGGAAGTCGTCCTCCGGATCCCCTCTCCCGACGTGGCTGGCCGCCCCCGGACCCATCTTGCTCCGGAAGCATGTGCGGGTGCATAAGTCCGACCCGTTGGTGGAACAAGTCCAGTTACTCCACGCTAACCTGCAGTATGCATACATGGAGTACCCCGACGGTCGGCACGACAGTCTCCCTCCGGGACCTGGTACCCGCCGGCGTGCGGCCCTCCCCCCCTTCACCACAGACCCCCCCTGTCCCTTTTCCCCCAGCGCCCCACCTAGGCCACCTCTCCCCCATCCATGGTGTCTCCCCCACCAGCCCGGGGTACGGAGACAGTTCAAGGACCATCGCTCCCGGAGTCCAGGACATCAGCTGAACCACCACCATCGGCTGAACCAACGTCACCAACTCTATTGCAGCGGTCTGCCAGGACGTCACGGGCAACGAAAAGACTGATTGAGTCCATTTAACTTCAACACCGCCATGGACCTTGTATGGACACTATGTACTGTTGCTAAATGTCTGGGCCAGTGGGAAGCCAAGGACACATTTTTTTCCCTTCTCTCCTTACTAATCATACCACCAGTTCTCCACCCCCCCAAGCTCTCATTGACACCCCCCCCCCCCCCCCGGCTTCTTTCTCCACAAGGGGTGAATGTGGTGGTATGATTAGCATAGCTGCCTGCCATTGGTGCAGAACACCGGCTTACCATTGGCCCTGGTCAGTCATGTGCCTCTCGACCGGTTGGTTGAGGCCAGTCATGTGACGGCTCCCCGATTGGTCGAGAGGCTGAGTTAACCCCGCCTCCAGGGCGGGGTATAAATACCCAGTACTCCCGGCAGTCGTCCTTCTACTGTAATCGATCGCAGGGCTAACATCTAGTAGATTAAAGCCATACTTTTGTTCAGCAACTCGTCTCGCGTTCAATTGATGGTACATCACTCACTCTATCTGGATGGCCTATCTAGTCCCAATCTCTCACTTCCTTCTTCTCACAATAGTTGACCTTCGCACCTCTCCCACCCCAATCTTTCACTCGCTTTCTCTCTCTCTCTCCCCCGGGAATTCTCGGCCCTGTTCCTAGTCTCGATCTCCACTCTCTCCTTCCCACGGTGGCTAAGCCATGGACCATCCACAAGGAGAGTTGGTTTTCCCAACTGGGAGCCAGTCTGCCTGTCAGTTTGCCTGACTACTGAGAAGGAATTGGAAGAAAAGAAATACAATGAGATTCTGTCATGAAATTCTGCAACACCTCAGCATCCCAAGCCTTGCCAGCTTTCCCCAAACTACAAGATTTCTTCCTCACAGCCTGCTGTAAATATTGATTCAGCAACTTAAATTTTTTTCTGATGTGTACAAGAATTCAACTGCAGTATCATTGACCATCATGATATGGTCAAGCTTGAGTGACCAAAGAGTCAGCCCTCCAACTTTTCTTTGGCCGCAATTTTCTGGGATCGTTCGACACAGGTGCAAATCCTATTATTGCCGCTAACTCTTGGGACAGACCATAACGGAATTTGCGGAAGACTGGCCTCACTTTGAAATTTTCCCTGCCCCTGCGGCGTCGTAATTCGGGGGTAACCCTGATTACCATGAATTTGAATTCATTTACTTAAAGCCGTTGTTTCTGAGGTTGTTGCGTCTTCTCCCCCTCCCCCTCCCCCTCCCACGTGACATAACACCAACGCAAATCACTACTGATTTCCAGAAACGGAAATGAATCTGATGATCATGGCGGGGGCATGGAAATGAGTTTAGCCCCTGTATGGCAAGGGACATGGCTGGGCACTGCTGTGGCACTTCCACCCTGACAAGGACCTCCAGGGAACTCCATTGAGGAGGGTTCTATTATGTGTAGTGGATGGTGAGGGTGGAGGGGGTTGTGCCGGAATGGCAGCGGGGGTGGGAGGGTACATCAGCTGAGAATGGGGGATACCCCCCCCTTCGTGGAAGGAAATGATAACCCGATGGCAACAAAGAATGCGGCGGGGGGGGGGGGGGGGGGGGGGGGAGGGGGGGGGGGGTGGTGGTGAGAGGGGTATCGGGTCACACTAATGCATGCGTGGTGTGGGTGGTTGTGGAAGATTGGCCCACTGTGTTCAAGGGTTAGGGCTTTTTCCCTTGCCTGCCGCGGGTCGCAAGTCATGATGTCTGGGGCGGGGGGTGGGGGGGGGGGGGGGGGGGGTGGGGGGGGGGGGGGTGGGGGGGGGGGGGCGGCGCAGTGTACCTATTAGAAACGGCGAACCGATCTCTGTATAGCCGAGCTTGCTGGATGTATGAGGCCCCGCCCTTCCAGAGTGCTGGTACAAAACACGCCCCCTGCTTTTTTGGACAAGTGTCAGAAGATCTGGAGGGGAAACCTTGCTGTGTTTCAGAGAGAACACATCAGTTTTCAGTCAGAACCTGACACTTTGCCATTTTCCTGGTAAAATTCCACCCTTTGCCTTCAAAGATGTGTGTGACATTTGATTGCCGTAGAATAGAAGTGACGTTTGTGGTTCTTACCAAATATCCATTCATGATCAGGAATAAATTTAATATCTCTGTTGTAAGAATACGATAAGTTGCATCCAAACTGATTGAGAGAGAAGATCCTGTCTGACCAAACGTTTTGACTTACTTGAGATAATGACATGCGAGTTCTGAAATATAGTGCACCTAGATTTCCAACTGCTCTCGATAAATTCCACACGTTGGGCTGCAGCTTGCTGAAGGTTAAGAAGCAGTGAATACTTGCCAAGGAAGTAACACTAGGTGGGAAGAAGTGTTAAAAGTAGTGCTCCAAAGATCAGTGCTGAATCAGTTAATCTTTCTCATTTTTATTAATGACTTGGATTCAGGAGTTAATTGCCAATTCCACGGTAATCAAGGATAACAGCAATTTGAAGAAATAATTGTGTCTGAAAAAGCAGCCCAGAATCTGAAAAATAGGTCAGACAAAACATGTAAACCATGGAAATGTTATGAAGGCAGGCAATATGTAAGTTACAAAGGAAAAAAAATATGCATGTATGTTCCATAAAGGGTGTTAATATAACAAAGAATAGATTTTAATGGGGTATTAGTTGATTTGGCACCATTGATACTGAACATGTTCAGTCACTGCAAAATAGCAATCAGCAAATGAAGTAGTATGTTCACCTGTTTAACCAAAATAGTGAATATAGATGAAGCCATGGTTCATGAGGACAGCACGGTAGCATAGTGGTTAGCACAATTGCTTCACAGCTCCAGGGACCCAGGTTCGATTCCCGGCTTGGGTCACTGTCTGTGTGGAGTCTGCACGTTCTCCCTGTGCGTGTGTGGGTTTACTCCGGGTGCTCCGGTTTCCTCCCACAGTCCAAAGATGTGCAGGTTAGGCGGATTGGCCATGATAAATTGCCCTTAGTATTGGGAACGGTTACTGGGTTACGAGGATAGAGTGGAGGTGTGGGGTTGGGTAGGGTGCTCGTTCCAAGAGCTGGTGCATACTCGATGGGCCGAATGACCTCCTTCTGCTCTGTAAATTCTATGAAATCTAAGCACTACAGACCACATACAGCATTGCATACCATCTGCAGTTCGGATCCATGCACAGGCCAACAATCAAATCCTAGTGGCTGTGAGGAAAACCATAATGTTCGAGGACTGATTTATTTGGAAAGCTTGAGGAAGATTGAGCTTCTCTATATTCAGCTAATGTGACTGAGGTGATCTCATTTTTATTGTATACTGCCTAGGCCAGCATCACCAATTCCCAATGCACTGTTAGCAAAGGATAAAAGGAGGCAATTGAAGACTGTCAAGAAGTTTCTACAAAATGAGAGATTTTTGCATTGAAAAGCTTTGGGGTAGAGTAGGGTAGGCAAACCCTGGAACCATTTTGAGAAATGTTTGGGTGTTGTGATGGAGAGTGGGGAATGTGGTGTGTTATTAGAAAGATAGGTCAGATAGATTTCCTCTATCTACATTGTGTTGTCTTGGAATTCAATTGTTTGAGTGTTCACAGTGAAAACCATAAATTGTTCCTCAATTGTCCTTCATTTTTAACATACTTAGGTGTGTCTATCACTCTTTCCACGGGCATTTTTCTTGCAGAGGTCTGGGGACCGCTTCCCTAATCCAAATCTCTTGACTGGGGTTAATGCATGACTAAGAAAGGCAGCGAAGAGAAATAAATGTTTCTTATGTGCCAATCTTCGGATCGGATCATCCATAATTATACTTTGGCTTAGATTTCTGAATCGGAATGGTATTACATATGTTGAACAATGATAGGGTGGCACGGCGGGGCAGTGGTTAACACTGCTGCCTCACGGCATCGAGGACCCGGGTTCGATCCCAGCCTCGAGTCATTGTCATAGCGGAGTTTCCACATTCTCCCTGTATCTGAGTGAGTCTCACCCCCACAACCCAAAATATTATGCAGGGTAGGTGGATTGGTCATCTATTGCCCCTTAATTGGAAAACAAAAGAATTGTGTACTCTAAATTTAGTTTTAAACAAATGTTAAACAATGATTAACATGCAAGACCAGAAAGAACATTGATTGATCAAGCCCATTAAGCACTTTACTCATCAACTTTGTCTATTGGTTGGCTATGTCATGGAAAATTACATGGCAGGCCACCAGGAGACTGCCACTGAGAGCAAGAGAGGTGAAAATACCTCTCTGTCCATGTAGATCTAGTGGATAATGACTTCACAATAAACTAAATATGAGGGAAGTACTTCAATTCATAACAGAATCATTTACCCTGTAGCAATGTTTCTTTTACACATTAGTATGCACAGCCTTTCAGTCTATTAAATTGTAAATATGGCTCTTTAGCTAACCCTGTTCTGGGAGTTGATTGGCCTTGGATACTCATGGCAACAATTGCACAACCATAAAATGACCTAAAATACTTTTTCTTTTTCAATTTTAGCTGCTAACAGCAGTCAGTCAGCAATCCAGTAAATCACTGAATTTGTGTTACTGGGAATGATCTTCATGGAAGGAAATTTGATTTGCAGGTTTTATTTCAATAAGCTTCCTGGTATTTTTGCAAGCAATAGCTATTCAGCAATGCGGGATGTCAAATGAAGTAACAGGATAATTATAGTGCGCAGTAATAGTGAACACGCCCAGTACATACTGCAAACCAACGATTATGAACCTTGTAATTAGCTGTAATACAGGATCTTAAAATGAATGAATTAATAGCTGACTTTAGCAGCTTTACAATAGACCATGGAGCAGTTTGCAATTTCTAGGATCTACAAACGGCCACTGGCTGCAGCCTCATTTTAATTGGGCTAACTTATTTTTTACTAACTGCAGACCTCTTAGTGAGTCAAAACAAGTAAGCATTGTCTGCAAATGTAACCAAAAAAATGTCTCTCAGTTTGTGGCAGTCTTATGTCAGAAATGATTTAGCCAAAACGTAAAAACTATTAAATACTGGTTGTCAGTTTTTGCTCAATTGATTGTGCCCTTGACTCCAGGAGGCTGTGGGATCAAGCACTACATCAGGCTACGTACGTGCTATCCCAGGCTGAGGCAGCAAAATTCAGCGTTTTAGTGCCTCGTTTATCGGTGTTACCAGTGTCGGTTTGGCTCCAAGACCGCACCCACAGTGCGCACACAGACCTCTCGTGAAAACTGCCCAAAAGGGGCATTTGTCGAGTACAGCAGCCAAAAGCATGCAGTTTGTAAATCAATATAATAAATGCTGATTTAATGAGAGTGCTCCCATTTAGGAGTTCAGCTAATGACCTTTCTGTAATATCCCGCATGGGACCTACGGGGTGAGAATGTTTGCCTTCCCCATGCTTCTTGCGGAGTACCAGCTTCCCTGCTAGGGGCGGTGTTTCCCAGTTACCCAGTGTATATGAGGTCAGCCACCGAGGTACCGATCAGAAACAGACCCAGTGGGGTCCCCCGGGAAGCGTACATATATTTATCCCGATTCTCCAGAAAGAATTCTAAGTGTGGTAGTGAGCGGGAACTGCCGTACGCTTCCCGGCGCTCGGCCCAGCGTGGCCGGCAAAGCCATTCAATGTTAATTGGTCCACTTAACGAGGCCCCACGTCTTCACACCACAAATGAAGGCTTGACAGTCAATTTGGCAGGACTGTGCCTGCCAGCACCCCGCTCCCCCCCGTTAACAATGTCAAGCAGCACTTGAACAGCACACGCACAGCCAACCGCACTCAGCTCGCAGCCATGTTGCCGAGACGACCGGCCCCAAGTTTTGAAGATACGGACCTGGGTAGGCTCCTAGATACGGTGGAGGCCAGGAGATGTGCCCTGTTCCCCCGAGGTCCCGGCGGGTGAGCCACAGAGCTGCCAGTGCCACCTCGCATGAAGTGGCAGCGGCCATTAGCTCGGGCAGTGTGACAAGGAGGACTGGCCTCCAATGCCGTAAGAATGTCAATGATCTACTCCGGGGAAGCATGGATGACTTGACACCATCCCTCCCCAAAACCTTCCCACCTCCCAACGTGACCAGCAGCCCCCCAACCCTCCATTAGCACCCCCCAACACCCCCTTCACCCCACCCTCCCATCACCCCAACCCTCCCCTCACACACACCCCCATCAATGTGAACCGCACGTGTGGCTAAAGATGCCTGCTCTGTGTCTCTGCAGGAGAAGCTCTCCCACAATTACCAGAAGAGAGCCCAAACCGGCAGAGGTCTGCAGGACATATAAGTCCTCATCACCTTTGAGGAGCAGGCACTGGAGGTTATAGGGGTAGCCGAGGACAGAGCGGTCACCAATGCAGAGGTTGTCGGAAGCCGCAGAGGTGAGGATCCAATGGGCCCCACCCAGAATGGACTGGCACACTTGAGTTGTTTATGCCATACAGACTGACCCATCCCTCCCACTGACACACATGTCCATTCTCCCGCAGGTCCTCCAGCCGATGGCGCCAACCCATCCGTGGTGGTCCCTTCCCCTGCCTCCCATGAGACCACCTTGGAAGAGAGCTACAAGGATGCCACAGTCGATGCGTCACAGCTGCCCCCCTCCACCAACACAGATACATGCACCTCAGTGGGCAATGTTAGTGGACAGGTTTCGAGGGCAAAATCTGGTGAGCACTACAAGTCGCTGATGATCACATCAAGTGGAGACAGGAACGCCCAGCGAGACAACAGTCGGAGGTCAGCTGTACCCCAGGACTCAGCAGGATCGCAGTCAGATGTTGAGCCTCTGGAATAGGTTTATCCAGAGCTGTCAGTGACAATCCAGTAGGTCCATAGCCAGTTGGAGGAGTCTCAGAAGCTATGGGTGCAGGAGATGTCACCGGCAATGCGTGGCACCGAGGCCAACACTGCTAGGGTGGCGAGCACATTGGCGAGCTTGGTGCACGGCATTGGCAGCATGGGTGAAGGTGTCCAAGGCGTAGCACATTCGGTGACGGTCATAGCTGAGGACCTCAGCAGAAAGCCCGAATCAATGGGGGACGTGACCCAGTACCAGGCTAACCTTGGGCTAACCCCGCTCTCAGATGGGAATAGCTGAGGCACTGTGGAGCTTGTCCCAACCACAGCTGGCCATTGCTGTGTCACAGCAGAGCATGGCCCAATGCCTGAGGAGCATCACCGAGGGCGTCGGCACCATGGTGCAGACATTGGGGAGCCACCAGGGCTGGCAGAGCCAGATGATGCAAGGGCAGCCGGGGCTCAAATGAACTACCCCTCCATCCCAAGGTGAACCCCACCTATGAGCACCGACCAAGAGGAGGGGGTGCTGGGGCAACCTTGACCCATCCTATGGACTGGCAATGGTGGCCATCAGTTCCCCTGAGCTTCACCCCTCTGATGAGGCCGCATCTCACAGCCAGTACCCGGAACAGGGCAGCACAGCTGTGCATGTGTCGTCGACAAGTGCGGCAGGGCTCTCCGGCTCCAGAGCCACCAGAGGACACCTACCAGAGGCATCAAAGGACATCCTGGGGGGTGCACCCAGACATAGCGGCAGAGCAAGGAAGGCCAAGCACATCGAGAATCACTAAGAGCACTGGGGGGAGGGGGTGGGCAAGGGTAGTTGGGGAGTAAGGTGTGTGCGTTAGGGGGAGGGGGAATTATGGGGGTTTGGGGGAGAGAGGGGGGGAAGGTGTGGATAGTCGGCAGCACCATTAGGATAGTGTGGCAGTTGTGTACATTCGTACGAGGAACATTAAAATAATCTTCACCAACCCAGTATGATGCCTCTGGCTCTTTGTTTCATGCGGCGCCAGGCTGGAGAATTGCGCCCAATGTTTGTAAATAAAATTTGTTTCTTATTTTTACTTGGTTTGGTTCCACGTGTCCTTATTAAACTTTCCTAAACTTATCAGTGAACATGCATTCAGCAATATGACCTCCCACCCAATAGTAAAAGGGTTACCAAACACTGACAGCGCGGTTGCTTTTATACAACTGGCTGTGATTGCAGAAGCATTTGCTGATTCTCAATCTTCTTTAATGTTGGGAATGGTGATGAGAAAGAAAGTTACATGATCAAATTTGCCAACAATATGGGCAGCACGGTCGCATTATTGCTTCACAGCTCCAGGGTCCCAGGTTCGATTCCCGGCTTGGGTCAGTGTGTGTACGGAGTCTGCACATTCTCGCCGTGTCTGCATGGGTTTTCTCCATGTGCTTCGGTTTCTTCCCATCAGTCCCGAAAGGCGTGCTGTTCAGTGAACTGGACAGAATTCTCCCTCAGTGTACCCGAACAGGCGCTGGAATGTAGCAACTAGAGGCTTTTCACAGTAACTTCATTGCAGTATTTAGGTAAGCCTACTTGTGACAATAAAGATTATTATTACACAAAGATTGGCAGAATTGTAAGCAATGTAAAATGAAGCATAACACAATCATATATGTTGTTCGGTTAAGTGAATGGACAAAGGTGTGGCAAATAGATTTCAATATAAGCAAATGTGATACCGTTCACTTTAGCCTGTAAGTATAGAAAAGTGTACATGCTGTTAGATGTCTCCTCAAAAAATCAACGCCGCCTTTACATCTTGGGCCATCGCTGGCTTCCCCGTCTTGGTCCTTCCTCAGCCTGGTTAGCAGCTGGTTCCTCAGAGTGTCGAGCTGGGCCTGATGAAGGAGCAGTGCTCCGAAAGCTAGTGATTCCAAAAAAACCTGTTGGACTTTAACCTGGTGTTTTAAGACTTCTTACTGCCCACCCCAGTCGAATGCCGGCATCTCCATATCAGGAATGGATGTGGCATTGATGTATAATGAGAGTAAGTATCAGTGGTGGCTGAAAAGACGGTGATTTGAGGAGGTTCCTTGACAGAAAGAGATGAGTGCACTTGACGTGTGCAGGTCAGATAAGTGATGTGAGGGAGAAGGCTGGGGATGGTAGGGTGAAAAGGATTGTGACGAGAGCTCAAATTGGGAAAATGCCTGAATGGGACGATTTTGATTCAGGGTTGGTGAGTGTGAGGTTGGTTTTAACTCATGCTTGCTTTTAACAATTTTGTACTCCCTGTGCTCAGATGTACAGCCACCCAAAGCTCTGGTTGCATTTCACAATCATTGAAATTGGCAGACAGCCCCAAGTTTGTGTGTCACATGCAATGGAAATAATGGCCCAGGATAATCCTGCATTGTGATTTCCAGTTGTGCCCCCTAACACTTCAGTGCTGGATTCTTGGGAGCTGATGTGACATTAAACTGAGGGCTCATCTGCTGATTAAGATGGAGATAAAAGCTTTGCAGAATGGGAATTTCCAGCATGGAAGAAGGCCAGCCAACAAGTACCAGTGCTAGCTGCTCACAGCAGTGAAGAACTCATGAGCTAGCCTAATGCAATCTCCTCTTTCCTCCATTCTTTTATATGCAGGAATCATAGTTCCACCAATGTCCTGGCCAGCATTCCTTCTCCAACATTGTTACCAAATGACAATAGACAAATTGATCATTCGACTCATTGTTGTTTGAAGGCCTAGTTTCTAACATGGCTGTTACATCTGCCAGGGCTACACTTGTCAAAAGCAATTAATTGCATCAGAAGTGTTTTTTAGCAATACAGCACTTCTTCAGTACTGCAAGCAAGTGTCAATGTAGACGGCATGCTTTTCTGAAATGAAAGTTTTAACACACAGTCTTCTGGCTCAGAGACAAGACTGTTATTAATTAAGAGATGTGATAAACTGCACTATAAATTACAGTTATTTTTCCTTTATCCATATTTATTCTAACAAAGGTCAATAAATATAACATGCCGCATCAATAAGAACAGGGTGGCCATGGGGTTAAAGGCCTTGCATGAACTTAATCGTCTGATGCTCACAGGACACATGCTGTGCCATTTTAACAGGTGCATTACAGAAGAAAGCAAGACCTCACATTAGGCAGGGGAATCTCATTGAAATTTAAAAGTTGATGATGCCATAGACAGAGATTGGGGTCTGTAGCCTATGCATCTAGGTTACTAACTCCTCATAGGATTTACAGTGCAGAAAGAGGCCATCAGGCCCGTCAGGTCTGCACTAACCCTTGGAATGAGCACACTACTTCAGCCCATGCCTCCACCCTATTCCTGTAACCCAGTAACCCCACCTAACCTTTTGGACACTAAAGGGCAGTTTAGCATGGCCAATCCACCTAACCTGCATATCTTTGGACTGTAGGAGGAAACCGGAGCATCCGGAGAAAACCCACGCAGACATGGGGGAGAATGTGCAGACTCCGCACAGTCACCCAAGGTGGGACTTGAACCTGGGACCCTGGAGCTGTGAGGCAACAGTGCTAACCACTGTGCCACCATGCCGTCATTTGGACCTCGACTATATTCAAGTCTCTAGCTGCAGTCCCTTTCTGTCCTCATCTGATTCCCTAATATTACTTGCAATAACCGTCATGAGACCCACGGGGACTCATGGAATAAGAGCTCCCCCATTGGTGGGCGGCAGCCCATCAGCTGGGCTCATAAAAATCACCACATAAAAGCTGGCATGGACTAGGACTGGCGAGAGCAGGAGTCCAGATTGGGGCTTTGGGACTGTAAGCCAAGTCGCAGCATTTACTTTTGTTGTTGAACTAAGCTTCACTTGAATTTACCTTCTCGGACCTCCTGAGCTTTTACATTGGCGACGAGGAAAACCACGACTGTGGTCCTGGACTTCCTGATGGACCGAAATTCTCCAGAATGAAAGCGAGGTTGATGATGCTTTTAAAAAGACTCTTTTCATAAGACTAGAGGCCTTTGCTGCAGGTGTGGAACACTGAGCTCAGTATACCAAATGGATGGGGTATATTTTCCAGGTTGATGGTATTGTTGGAGATGACCAGCAAAGGGTAATACTCCTGACTGCCTGCGGGGTCCTGACATTCAGTGTAATCAAGAGCCTCACCTACCCGTCAGCCCTGGAATCGAGAACTTTCAGCGAACTCATGGAACTTGTTGCGAATATTAACGACCCTAAGCAGTCAGTAATAATGTTGAGATACTGCTTTAATACAGCTGGATGAACCCCTGGGGAATGGGTTATCAAGTTTGTGACATGCAAAAGGTGCCTGTCATTGACAATAGCACCCCTTTTACCAGTGAGGAATTTCAAGGATTTATGCACACCAATCCTGTGAAACATATCCGGACCACCCCAAATCATCCATCTTCAAAAGGTCTGGGAGTGGGCGATTCAAACATTTAAACTGGGCATGGAAAAACATCAGTTGGCGCAAAGCTGGCATGGTTCCTATTTACTTACCCCATCTACAATAGGGATAGTGCAGGAAGAGTTTCTGATGGGCTGACGCCTCTGATCCCACCCACGTTTGGTATTCCTGAACCTTGGCAGGAAGGTGGGAAAGACGCAGGCTCTCCAGAAGAGGTATCATGATCATTGAGTGGATGACAGAGGCTATAAACCTGGGGATGCAGTCCATGTTCAAATTTTGAGGATGGGGCCTCATGGATTCAAAGGACCAAAGTGTGGACAATGGGACCAATGTCCGACACGGTCAAGACTGAGGAACGTATCGTGGACCATCTCAAAGGCAGGGATGGCACCTCCTGTTTGCCATCCTTGAACCAAAGTGCACTTCCCCCCAGGGACCTGTGCCCAGACCAGCGGGACATGGACAACTCAACGTCTGTTTTGGACACAGAATCCTCAGTATTCTTGGAGGACAGAGCAGTCAGAGATACACCTCCGACAGGGTCCCCTCAGTGTTAAGCATGAAAAAGGCGCTTCTCGACATGATACACACCCCCCAAAGCTGCTCCACAGTTGCAAGAAGCGCAGCCATGGGCAAAACAATGAAGGAGACACCCTCTGCATTTGGCTACCGGGAGACCTTCAGGGGAGAGGGATGTAATAACCCTCATGAGACCCATGGGGACAACCCGATTGATCTCCCATGGAACTCATTAGCTCCGGCTAGTAAAAATTGCCTCATAAAAGCCATCCCAAAATGGAACTGGTGAAAGCAGTGGACCCAATTGGGACTCTCGGAATGTGAGCCACTTGCGGCCTTTACTTTTGCTGTCAAATTAAACTTATTTCGGATTTACCTTCTTGGGCCTTCTATTATATTATTGATGCTGGCCTTGGGTGGGTGGCAGTTAGGCCTGGTACACTAAACTGAAAGCAGGGAGTTCAGATTAGGAAAGACTAACCCTCTCCCGTCTGGATCTATGGTCAGCCCGTGCCCCCAGTTAATTGAGGCGTGTGGATCCTTGCATCATGACAGAACATGGACAAATATCAGTCTTCACTTCTTTTTGTGACTCAGATCATAACAAAATAACACACTTAAAAAAAACCTGACTAGTTTAACAGGATGTTAAAAGAATGTACCATTATCTCGCCTTTATTGAAGGCAGTCCTTCAGTGAAACCATAAACAGAAAAGGCCCTTAGGCCTGAGAAAAGGTTTGGTGTATTTTACATGTAATGTGAGAAACACCTGCACCTTGACAGCACTTGATTAATGTGGTTTTGTTTCTTCATTAGATCACAATATACCATTTTAAATCAGTGTTCTGTGAACTGGTTTATCTTCCCACTATTATCTTATTGAATTGCCTTGGGTAAAATTGTTGAAATGCAGCAGTTACACTCTGTCTGGAGTAATTATACCATGCAGGGAAATAAGTCAAATGTCTTGAGTTCAAAACATATTAATGTTCATAGAAAAGTAACCATGATAAAACATTGTGATGGTTTGTGCAGTTAAGCCCATGTGATATGAGTACTTCAAATCGAATAGCAAATTCACGCTGGCATTGGCATAATCCATAATATAACACTGGTGAACTGGAAAGCAGTGACTTGGCAGCAGTCCCAGCCTGCCCAATGGAAAATATCAGCACATGGATTCATGTCCTGCTAATATAGAAGTGTCTAGAAACTGGCAGTCAGATTCTCCTTTTTTAGAGTCAGAAGTTTGCTTTCTTCCCCACCATTTCCACGCCCCTGAAACAGTTCCCTGGTTGAGGATTGGTTATTTAGGCATGGGATGGACATTGTGGCCAAGAACAAGCCCCAAACTGACAGAGTATCAAACCACAGTTTTGATTTAGCCCCAGAACAAATAATTGAGGATTTGAAGGGAGTTGAGGAGCCTGATGAGGGATTCTAGAATTTCTCCTTTAGCCTTAATCGAAGTCCACTTTTCAGGCACACAGTTCATCCCAGGCTAAACGCTTCACGCCTATATGAGCACTTCAATGACACCTATCCCAAAGCACTGGCCAGAATCAGGAAGTATGACCACGTGGATCCAAAGGCAGAGAGGAGACCTGGCAAGTGCTGGAAGAAAATCCTTTTCCTTATTACTTATATCCCCAATGGAACCAACAGACCTATGAAACAAGCATGGAATTCTCAAAATAATTTGGGAACTTCCTAGAAGATTGGGACTTAGCATGCACCCCCCCCCCCCCCCCCCCCCCCCCACCCCCTCCTCCCCCACTTAGTGGAATTGATAGGGCCACTGTAAACAGCTAAATTTGATTGCTACAAAGCCCTGTTCCAAATTCCTGCTTCAATATGGGTGGACATTGGGTCTTCCATCTTTTTGCTCCCCAGGAATTTCAGGACCAGACTGTTAGAGCACTGTTTGGCCAGAGTGATGGTTCGAGTTGGAAAATTGAAAAGTGGACTCAATGGGCTGAATGGCCTTCTTCTGTGTCCATGAGTCACCAGAAGATCATCAGGAATAGAAACCCAACAATTTTACTCACTTACGCCAGGATACTGGGATCAATTTTAATGTCCCTGTTGTTACCTTTGTTCAATATTTTAACTCAATAATGACCACTAATTGAATGTGTGACCCTGCCTGACATTCTGTTCACCTTTCCTGAACAGTTCATATGATGCCACTGATTGTCCATCATTCTAGAAGGACAAGCCTCAAGCAGTCAGTGCACTGTCAAATGCTTGTAATTCAGAATGAAATGTAAGCATAATTTCAAACTTGCGAACCAACAAGTTCTGTTTTTTAAAAGTATTGATTACGTTAATTATACAATTGAAAGAGCAGCCACCATAATAATGGTAAGACTGAGGACTTTATTGGATCAGCTTTGAGTTCTTTTTATGCATTAAGAATATTTTGATCTTGGTCAGTCTCAATTTTAATTGGGGAAATATGCTGTTAAAAAAAGTAAAAATTAATTGAATTCACTCAATTCAAAATGTATGCAAATGGTTACTTCTGGCTTGCAAACCAAAGGTTCTAATGATATTAGGCCCCTAAACACAGATTGAAATGGATGAAACACTAAGCTGTGAAGGGGATTCTGGGAAATCTCGCAGATCGAAGCACAAAAGAGCACTTTAATCAACATCGCCCACTTTTGTGGAAGTAAACATAAACAAATCAGCAATAAAAGAGCCAAGTGACTTTAAAAAAAGGACACTTTAATAAATGACATTTAGCAAGATTAAAAACTGCATTCAGCACAAAAGCCTTTAAGGGCTGGAGGATTGCATTTGTTTTTTATTCTGAAGCATAAATTTTCCTTTTATGTAAAAGGAAGCTAATGTGCAGAATCATAGTAGTAAAATATTACTGGAAAAATGAGATCACACAGATAATAGTTAGATACAGATAGATACATTTATTGTAAGGAATTGACAGCCCTAAGGATAAATTACATCCATAAATTACAGAAATATTTAATAAAATACAAGCATTTCAAGCTATTTAATGTTATTACTACATTTAATACATTTATAGGCTAGATTTTCATAAAAAATGGATTGGAATAAGTGCTTCTGCTAACTTGTTAGTCATATGGAACTGTTTGCAGAGTAATATATTTTGACTGTCTTTTGCCTTCTTTCATTTTTTTTCACATTAATTTGCTTGGGTGATTTTTTCTCATACTCATCAAACACGTCAGCTCATTCTTGCACTAATGATCATTGCATTTCCCCACTTTTGTTTCTCCATGTCAGTATCGTGTACTTCCGGGTCAGGTGCACTATGTCCAGATAGAGACTAATGCTCACTTTACTGAGACAGATTTTCTTCCATTCGCTATTTCAACAAAGCAGTGGACATGAGGGAAAAAAAGAGATGTGATGTTGAGAGAACGGGCAAGTGGACATGACCTAAATACTGGAGCTTGGCATTCAGCAGTAAAATTAGGGAGCATTCTGTCATACAAAAGATAATGGAAATTTGCTACTCTCTTCCCAAAAAAGGTTATGGATCCTGGCTTAACTGAAGCTTTCAAGTTTAAGGCAACAAGGTGCTCATCAGAAAATAAGCTTAGTTCTTCAAACTTTTTTTCCGGGGACACATTTTTACCAACCGGTCAACCTTCGGGACCCAACTTGGCTGGCCTTCGCGACCCACCCCGGCCGACCTGCGCGACCCACGCCAGCCGACCTGCGCGACCCACCATTTTCTCTTACCTTGTTTGCCGCTGACAAAAATGGAGGAAATGGTTTTGGGTCCCTTTGGCCTTCGTACACGCTCCTCCAACGGAACCTGTTGGATGAAGGTGAAGCCTTCCGGTGTTGGAAAGCATGGAGTCTCCATCTGTCCAAAGTTCTGCATATTTTTCCTGTAAATTTTTATCAAATAAACCCTCCCCCCCAAACTTGTAAAAAAAAAATGAATAAAATAAATGAATAAATGAATAAAAACCACTACAGTACTTGTAAACCAAAAAGTTGCAACCGTTTAAAAAAATAGCGGCCGCAGTACGCATGCGTGCCCGATTATCGGCGAGCATGTGCATTCTGCGAACATGTTAAAAAAAAATCGGCCGCATTGCGCATGCGTGCCCAATGATCGGGCATGCATGCGCAATGCGGCCGATTTTTTTAAATCGCGGGGATTTGCGCCTTCGGGAGCGCCGCGAACAACGGCTCCGTGGCCCTCCTGACACCCGCCCTCGACCCACCTGCAGGTCGCGCCCCCGACTTTGAAGAACACAGGTCTAATTGAAGCGAAGAGTGAAACGGGTTTGAGGGTCTGAATTGACTATTGCTATTTCTAATATTTCTATTTTCCCAGATAGCATGAGTTTCAAGAAGTGAGGAAGGCGCTGGATGAACTGTACACAGTCATAAACAACTATGAAACAGAACACCCGGAGGACTTGTTCATTGTGGCCGGAGACTTCAACAAAGCCAACCTCAAGAGTGTACTGCCAAAATTCCACCAGCACATCTCCTGTCCCACCAGGGGCGACAACACTCTTGACCACTGCTACTCAAAAATCAAGGGCGCCTACCGTTCCATCCACTGACCGCACTTTGGGAAATCAGACCATAAGACTCCTTCTCCCGGCTTACAAGCAGAAACTCAAGCGGGAGAATTCAGCTAAGAAGGTTGTGCAGTGCTGGTCCAAGGAGACAGAAGAGCTCTTACGTGCTGCTTAGAGACAGTGGATTGGTCCATATTTAAGAACTCAGCGACTAACTTAAATGAGTATGCCACCGCCGTCACAGACTTCATCAGCAAATGTGTGGACGACTGTGTGCCAAAGAAAGCAGTACGTACGTTCCCCAACTGGAAACCATGGCTTAATCGCGACATTGACTCCCTACTGAAGGACAGATCTGAGGCGTTCAAGGCAGACGACCCTGTCCTATACAAGAAATCCAGGTACGACCTCCGCAAAGCCATCCGAGATGACAAGAGAGAATATCAAACTAAGCTAGAGTCACAGACAGACTCTCGGCGGTTGTGGCAAGGACTAAACAACATAACGGGCTACAAAGCGAAGCAGAGCAGTATGTCTGGCAGCAGCGCACCCCTCCCAGATGAACTTAATGCATTCTATGCTCGGTTTGAGCAGGTAACCAACAATCCGCTGTCAAGTGCCCCAGCAGCCCATAATTCATCCATACCCACCATCACAGTTTCCGAAGTCAGATCGGCCTTCCTGAAAGTGAACCCACGGAAGGCGATGGGCCCGGACGGGATCCCTGGTCGTGCACTCAGAGCCTGCGCATACCAGCTGGCAGAGGTATTCACAGACATCTTTAACCTATCCCTACTCCACTCCGAGGTCCCCACCTGCTTCAAGAAGACCACCATCATACCGGTACCAAAGAAGAACCAGGCAACGTGCCTCAATGACTACCGCCCGGTGGCCCTGACGTCAGTTGTAATGACGTGTTTCGAGAGGCTGATCATGAAGCGCATCACCTCCATACTCCCGGAACGCCTTGACCCACTTCAATTCGCATACCGTCACAACCGGTCCACATCAGACGCCATTTCCCTGGCCCTACACTCATCCCTAGAGTATCTCAAAAACAAGGACTCCTACATCAGACTCCTATTTATTGACTACAGCTCCGCCTTCAACACCATAATCCCAGCCAAGCTCATATCAAAGCTCCAAAACCTAGGACTTGGCTCTCCACTCTGCAACTGGATCCTTGACTTTCTGACCAACAGACCACAATCAGTAAGAATGAACACCAACACCTCCTCCACAATAGTCCTCAATACCGGTGCCCCGCAAGGCTGCGTATTTAGCCCCCTACTCTACTCCCTGTACACACACGACTGCGTGGCAAAACTTGGTTCCAACTCCATGTACAAGTTTGCTGACGATACGACCATAGTGGGCCGGATCTCGAATAACGACGAGTCCGAATACAGGAGGGAGATAGAGAACCTAGTGGAGTGGTGTAACAACAACAATCTCTCCCTCAATGCCAGCAAAACTAAAGAGCTGGTCATCGACTTCAGGAAGCAAAGTACTGTACACACCCCTGTCAGCATCAACGGGGCCGAGGTGGAGATGGTTAGCAGTTTCAAATTCCTAGGGGTGCACATCACCAAAAGTCTGTCCTGGTCCACTCACGTCGATGCTATCACCAAGAAACCACAACAGCGCCTATACTTACTCAGGAAACTAAGGAAATTTGGCATGTCCACATTAACCTTAACAACTTTTACAGATGCACTATAGAAAGCATCCTATCGGGCTGCATCACAGCCTGGTATGGCAACTGCTCGGCCCAGGACCGCAAGAAACTTCAGAGAGTCGTGAATACCGCCCAATCCATCACACGAACCTGCCTCCCATCCATGGACTCCATCTACACCTCCTGCTGCCGGGGGAAAGCGGGCAGCATAATCAAGGATCCCTCCCACCCGGCTTACTCACTTTTCCAACTTCTTCCATCGGGCAGGAGATTCAGAAGTCTGAGAACACGCATGAACAGACTCAAAAACAGCTTCTTCCCCACTGTCACCAGACTCCTAAATGACCCCCTTATTGACTGACCTCATTAACACTACACCCTGTATGCTTCAACCGATGCCAATGCTTATGTAGTTACATGGTATATCTTGTGTTGCCCTATTATGTATTCTCATGTATTTTCTTGTCTTTTCTTGAATTTTGTTTAATTCCCTTTTCTTCCATGTACTGAATGATCTGTTGAACTGCTTGCAGAAAAATACTTTTCACTGTACCTCGGTACACGTAACAATACACAAATCCAATCCAATCCAATCCAAAGGGTTCCTATTATGTCAAAATGGAATAACATTCATGACAGGAAAGTGGGATAAAAAAACAACACTTTTTTACTGGTTTCCTCGCTGAAAATTTCACTGCTGTCCAGCCAACAGTTCAAGTAGCAAGCAGCAATTTGCTAAAAATATAGAGGCGTCTTTTGTTTCATTGAACTGGAAAATTTCAATGGATCACCACATCCACAATGGAAGCGAATAGGACAGAGAATATTTTTTTATCAGAGAGCTTGGTTGTAGAGACCTACTGTAAGTACATTGCAGTGGAACTGAAAGAAGGGAAGGTGGCAGGTGGCATACATGGGTAATACAAAATGCACAGGAGGTACTATTGGAGGCCACAGCCGTATGAATGAGAGTAAGATGCATGGTGGTATGGTGGAGGAGCAGTGCATGGGAAGCTTGGGTTCATCTCGGAGGCTTGGAACATAGAATTTACATAGAATTTACAGTGCAGAAGGAGGCCATTCGGCCCATCGAGTCTGCACCGGCTCTTGGAAAGAGCACCCTACCCCCTACCCAAGGTCAACACCTCCACCCTATCCCCATAACTCAGTAACCCCACCCAACACTAAGGGCAATTTTGGACACTAAGGGCAATTTATCACGGCCAATCCACCTAACCCGCACATCTTTGGACTGTGGGAGGAAACCGGAGCACCCGGAGGAAACCCACGCACACACGGGGAGGATGTGCAGACTCCGCACAGACAGTGACCCAAGCCGGAATCGAACCTGGGACCCTGGAGCTGTGAAGGGATTGTGCTATCCACAATGCTACCGTGCTACTGTACACGGAGGTGTACAGGTTTTTTTTCTATTCACGGAAGGGCTGAAGAAATCTATTCTTGGGATATGGTCATCAGAGGCAAGCCCAACCCACATTATTTTCAGAAGGTGGTGGTCAGCAGCCTTCTTGAACCACTGCAGTCAATTTGGTGAGAAATCTGATATAACTGAGTGGCTTGTTAGGCCATCTCAGAGGACAGTTAAAAGACAATCACATTTCTCTTGGTTTGGCATCACATAAGGTTCAAAACAGAACATAAGAACTAGGAGCAGGAGTAGGCAATTCAGTCCCTTGAGCCTGCTCCGCCATTCAACTTAACCTCAACTCCACTTTCCTGCCTGATCTCCATCACCCTTCAACCCATTACTAATTAAAAATCTGTCTATCTCCTCCTTAAATTTACTCAATATCCCTGTATCCACCGCACTCTGGGGTAGTGAATTCCACAGATTCACGACTCTTTAAGGGAGGTAATTTATCCTCATCTCTGTTTGAAATCTGCGACCCCTTATCCTAAAACTATGACCTCTTGTTCTAGATGTTCCACAAGAGGAAGCATCCACTGTACGTCTACTTTGTCAATAACTTTGAGCATCTTACATGCCTCAATTAGATCACATCTTATTCTTCTAAACTTGAGAGAGTATAGACCTAAACTGCTCAATCTGACTGCATAAGACAAACCCCTCAGGCTGGATTCTCCCCTACCCGGCGTGACGGTGGGTCCCGGCGAAGGGGAGTGGCACTAACTACTCCGGGGTCGGGCCTCCCCAAAAGTGGTGAATTCTCCCCACCTTTGGGGGCTAGCCACGCGCCGGAGCGGTTGGCAGCAGAAGACTGGCGCAAAAAACTGGCGCCCCCGGCAGCGGGGCTGGCTGAAAGGCTTTTGCCGACCGGCGCATGTGCGCTGTGGGTTTCTCTTCCGCTTCCGCCATGGCGGAGGCCGTGGCGGCCGCGGATGAGAAAGAGTGCACCCAGGGCACTGGCCCGGAGTCTGAGCGGGGGCCCCCGATCGTGGGCCAGGCCACCGTGGGGGCACCCCCCGGGGTCCGATCGCCCCCCGCCCCCCCCGGGACCCCGGGGCCCGCTCGCGCCGCTGATCCCGCCGCCACCAGAGCTGGTTCAAACCTCGGCGGCGGGAGTGGCCTCCCAGCGGCGGGACTTCGGCCCATCCGGGCCGGAGAATCACTGCAGGGGCCTCGCCGATCGGAGTAGCGAGATTCCTGCCACCGCCACTTCCCGGGTGGTGGAGAATCTCTGCCACGGCGGGGGCAGGATTTTCGGCGGCCCCAGGCGATTCTCCGACCCTGCTGGGGGTCGGAGAATTTCACCCCTCATCTCTACAATCAGTCTAGTGAACCTCTCTGAACCACCTCTGATGCAACTACATCCCTCCTCAAATAAGGGGACCAAAACTGAACACAGTACTCCAGGTGCAGTCTCACCAATGCCTCACCAAACCAAGGGCTGGTTTAGCTCAGTTGGCTAGACAGCTGGTTTGTAAGGCAGAACAAGGCCCATAGCCCGTGCATTTGGCTGTGTTTTCTGCCGCTCGCAGCGCCGATAAACGCAACACTATCAAACAGCATATCGTTAGATAGGGACCTTAGTGGGGAATGGGCGGCCATGCCCTTGTTTTGTGCACTGTGGAGGTCCGCTGTGGGTGTTGGAGAATGGCAAGGGGCAGGGTCCCCAGGGCAATTGGATGTTCCACCTGGTGTCAGCCTCTGAGTTGACAGGAAAGGGGTTAGTGGTGTGAAGCCGCCTTGTAGGACAGCTTACCCAGTGAGTGACGCTACCATGCTCACCATCGCCATAACCACCAGCCCCCCCCCCCAGGATATATGGGCCCGTGAGATGGAATGGCCAGCACATAGGCAGGGATTACCCAGGTGGACAGTGGAATTTGATCCTGATGGCAGGAATCAGACTTTGTCAAAGGATGTGGAGCACCTGAGCTCATTTCACAATGAGTCACAAACTTCCTCAGTCCCAAGGGCAGGACCCATTGATACTGCAAATCCTTGTCACGTGGTTCCAGCCCGGGCACCATGCCCGGTTCGTCCTGGCCATCTTCCTCATCAGATGAGGCATGATATTCTTCCTCCTCCTCTGGCATGTGCCACCTCTGCTGTGCGATGTTGTACAGGACAATGTTCCAGAGCCTCCTGGAGCAATATTGGAGAGTCCCATTGGAGCAGATATTAAGAAAGAGAGAAATGGTAAAAGACAGTTAAAATGAAATGGGATGAGAATAAATGGGTCAAGGTGGGGTAGAGCTAATCATCTGAAGTTGTTGAATTTGATGTTGAGACCGGAAGGCTGCATCGTGCCTAACTGGAAGATGAGATGTTGTTCCTCCAGTTTGCGTTGAGCTTCACTGGAACATTGCAGCAGGCCAAGAACAGACATGTGGGCATGGGAGCAGAGTCTTTTGTTAAAATGGCAAGCAACAGTAAGGTAAGGGACCTGAATGCGCACAGGCTGAAGATGCTCAGCAAAGTGATCACCCAGTCTGCGTTTGGTCTCTCCGATATAGAGGAGACCACATTGGGAGCAGCGAATGCAATAGACCAAATTGAAAGAGATGCAAGTGAAACGCTGCTTAACCTGGAATGAGTGTTTTGGGCCTGGGATGTTAAGCATGGAAGAGGGGAAAAGGGGCAGGTGTCACACCTTCTGCGATTGCATGGGAAGGTGCCATGGGCGATGGGAGAGGTACTGGGTATGGTGGAGGAGTGGACTAGATTGTCTCGGAGGGAGGGGAGGGGGCGAGGGTAGTGGCGCGGGGGATGGACCACCCAATGTTTCTGCAGAGCCCAACCTTAAGTAAACCAAAGCTTCTTTCAGATAGTAGAAAATACTAATATTGTTCCCTATGACTGACAATGTTTAAGCACTCTGGGCTGGATTCTCCCAAAGTGAGATATGTCCCCACGCCAGCGTAAAAACGGTGGAGTTTTACTTCCGAAATTCCTGAAAAAGCGTTAGACCAATTCCACGCCCTGCAGGGGGCTGGCAGGGACCCGGAGTGAATCTCGCAGCTTTTTCTGCAGATACAGGCTCCCGCACTTTGGGTCAGAGGCCGCGCATGCGCACGGCGGCGGCCTCCAGTGGCCGCGCCGTGCTCCATGGCGGACCCGGACCACGGAGTCATACCGAACAAAGAGACCCCCCGATCGGCCGTGCGCTCAAACCTCAAACCCTGCATATTTAATCACTGACCGCCTATATAAGGCCCCCCCTGGTCTCCGGTTAGCCCACCCTCAACCAGGGCGGCCACAGACTGAGTCCGCAGCGGCCACACAAGCATCCCGACTGGCAATAGGTGTTAGTTCCATGCCGTCGGGAACTCAGCCGGTTGGGACCGGAGGTTTGCTGGGCGGGCCTCTGGCAATGGGCCCCTGGCCGTGCAGCGTGCTCCACACTGACGTCGATTTTCGGTGCCCGGAGAATCGCCATACTGATGCCGGCTATGATTATGGCGCTGGGCTGTGGAGAATCCAGCCCTCTACCTCTGTCAGTACTTTAATATTGCTATCAGATGGTCAATGTGCTTCCTGAGTCTTTTGACCTCCTACTTCCAGCTAATCCATTCAGTCATCCTCTTCTCCCCATCTCCATTATTGTCATAACTAAGAAATGTAAATTTTCAGAGAAAACTGAACAAAACACACTGGGCAGGATTCTCTGTTTGGAATACTATGACGTGATTTGCCCTCCTCCCCAACTGAGTGCTTCTCGACAATGAGCCATCGCTCGGAGTGGGATTCCTCATTCCGCCACTTATCCAAATGGGAATTCCCACCCCACGCTGCCGGCGGAACGGAGAATCCTACCAGCAGAGAATTCACCCCCATGCTCTCCCGTCAGAGAATTGCTACCAATTTACATTCCCTTGGGAGTGCAAAACAGGAAGCAATTCAGTATCCCTTGCCATGCAAATGTATGCATGGCGAAGAATAGGAGAGATACTCACGGGAAATCTCGCTATCGGCTGCCATTTTGAACGGGCAGCCTGATGGCGACGGCAGCTAATATCCCCCCCCACACCGAAAATTGGCCCCCCACCCACCCGCGCATAGCAATGCAGCCCCTCCGACCTCTGGATTTTCTGGGTGCCCCCTCCTTCCTGCAAATATGAGGGTGACACATTGACCACACAAAGAGAAGTAAGTGCACTCCAATCACGAAGTGCAATGCAGTCACTCAAGCGTGTGATTGCACTGCACTTACTTCTAATTGATGTGGTTGATGTTTGTAAACATTGGAGTTTCAGCACTTACAGTCATTCACCCATGAAAGAAGATGAATGAATCAAGGCTGAAGCTGTTTTGTGGAAGCTGTCAATCACAGCTTGCTACTAGAAATGAACAAATGGGTGAATTTGACGGGTTTTAACACAAGTCACAGCTGTTCTCGTTGCAGGAATGGACACGTGGTGTTGCCAGGTAAGCGTTACAACCGTAATTTCTGTCACTGCCCCTGGTTGGTCTGCTCTCTAGCCTCCAAAACAGGGGTCTTTTTCTGGCGGATCTGTGGGGGAGTTGTCCTTCTATGTAGGGATCACTGTGGGAGGTCCCTCTAGTTACGGGGTCCCCGTGGGGGTCCATCTGTTTGGAGGGTCCCTGGGCTCTAGTTAGGGGGTCTATGTGGGGGGTTCCTCAATTTGGGGGTCTCTGTGGGGTGTTGCTTTAGGGGCTGGTTTTGCACAGTAGGCTAAAAAGCTGGCTTGTAATGCTGAACAAGGCCAGCAGCGCGGGTTCAATTCCCATACCGGCCTCCCCGAACAGGCGCCGGAATGTGGCAACTAGGGACTTTTCACAGTAACTTCATTGAAGCCTACTTGTGACAATACCCGATTATTATTATTAGTTAGGGACTCCCTGGGTATCCCGTTATTTAGGAGATTCCTGGGAGGGTCCCCCTATTTACAGGGTCTCTCTGGGGTGGCTGCGGGGATGGGCTGGTAGAGGAGGGTGAGGCAGGTTGTGCATTGTGCGGGAGAGGGTGGCCCTCAGATGGACTTTGAGGGCAACTCCCAAATGGGGTTACCCTTGCGCACCTCAAGGTGCACCATGTAAGGCTCACATTTGCTGAGACCTGTTATGATTCCTGCCCACATGATTCCCTGGCCCAGTGGACCAGAGAATCATCGAGGGCTGGAGAATAGGGTGCTGGGTCTGCTAAGTACATGCAAATGGGTCTTTAAGACATACTTGCAATACTTTCAACTTCCCACTGGCATGCAGGTGCGAACCCCATCCCCCCCCCCCGATAGCAGGGGGCTGGAGCTTAGCGGTCAGTTTGTGCCCAGTGCCAACCCCGGCTTAGGACGGATGCCTGATTCTTTGCCCAATCACGATCCGCGTTTCCAGCACTGATAATTGAGCCAGGAGAAACTCTTCAAACCATACACAAAGGGCGAGATTCTCCCAAAACGGGAGAAATCGTAAAGCTGCCGTAAAACCCGGGCGGGTTTTACGGCAGCGCGCCCCTTCCCGACGGGGGACCGATTCTGGTCCCCGGTCGGGGCTAGCAGCCCGACGCCGTAGGCTCTGGCAAGACGGGCTTAACGAAAATCGTTAAGCCCGCTTACCGGAGTTAGCGCCGGCTGACGCGTCATATGACGTCAGCCGCGCATGCGCAGTTTGGAAGACTCCAACCCGCGCATGCGCGGGTGACGTCATCGCGTTTTTGCGCGAAACCCGCGCATGCGCGGGCCGGGTTGCCCCTCAACCGCCCCGCGAATGGATACTGCGGGGCGGCGGAAGGACAAGTAGTGCGCGGGCATCGGGCCCGCTGCCCGCGATCGGTGCCCACCGATCGCGGGCCCATGGCACCCTTGGCACGGCCGTGGTACTGCCGTGCCAATCGGTGCCATGGTTATAAAAAGCGAGTTGGTGACGCCGTTTTTACGAACGGCAAGACCAGGTGTGTTTGCCGTTCGTGAAAACGGCGGAAAGGGCTGGGACTTCGGCCCATCTAACAGCTGTGAATCGCTGCCGGCCGTAAAAAAACGGCGGCAGCGATTCGGGTCGGGACTTCGGCGGGGGGGTGGGAGAATAGCGGGAGGGCGGGAAAAATGTCGGGAAGGCCCTCCCGCTATTCTCCCACCCGTCGTGGGGGGCGGACAATTTCGCCCAAAGAATTTAACCCAAGATTAGTCCAGTGTAGGATTGGTCATAATCATTTAAAATATCACAAATTCCAATCAACCTTATTGAAATAAAATTATCTTGTTCTCACATGCGTGGATATGTATCCAGGTTAAAATGCCCAAATGTTGAGCGGCACGGTGGTGCAGTGGTTAACACTGCTGCCTCACAGTGTCGTGGACCCAGGTTCGATCACGGCCCCAGGTCATTGGCCATGTACTACACATATGCATTCCCCCTGTGTTTGCGTGGGCCTCGCCCCCACAACCCAAAGATGTGCAAAGGGGGTGGATTACGCTAAATTGCCCCGTAATTGGAAAATAAAGAATTGGGTGCTCTAAAAAAAAAATTAAAATTCACACATGTTTATCAAAAATATCCTGGAATTAGGATTCTGGCCAGTAAGCATGATTCATCAACCGAAAAAGAAACTTTGTTGATCAGACTTCCCTTTTTGTTAACTTATTGACTTAAATTACTGAACCTATTATCACAAAATCGCCACACAAACATTGCCCAGAATTCTCTGGTTGACTGGATTCACTTTTCCCACTGGCAGTGCACCCGCACCCATGGGCTTCCCAGCGGCATGGGGTGGTTACAATAGGAAAATCCATTGACAAGCAGCAGGAAGATCGAATCCCGCCACCAGCAAATAGCACACCGCCGGAAACACGCAGCTGAGGGATCAGAAATTCCAATATCCACAGACGTACCGAGAAAGATAGCAGCCTGGATTCACCACCCCACAACGCCAGAAATGTGGATCGTAATCAAGCGTAGAATCTGGCGTCTGCCAAAAATCAAGTTCATGCCCGTTGCTGGACCAAACGCCATACTCCAGCAGTCCGCTGGTGGCGACAACGCGATTTGTGCCCTGCATTGGCGTTGACATGCTAAACTGACATTCGCGTGCGCTGACATATGGGTCTGGATTCTCCGATTTTGAGGCTATATCCTCATATCTGTGTAGAAACGGTGGCGTTTTACACCCGAACATTCACCGCAAAATGGCCACCAATCCTCCATTTAGCTGGGGAGTAGCATGGCGGCAGCGTAGAGCACCCAGCTCTAGCTGCCGATACAGCCCGGAGAATTGCTGGGTCCATGGCAGCAAATGCGCACGGCGGCGGCCTGCAGCAGCCGCGATGTGCAACATGGACCCCGCCTGCAAAATAGTGCCCCCCCTTTGGCCAGCCCGCACGCCCCAGACCACCCCCCAACAGTGCCCCAGGCCTCGATAAAGTCCCCCCTGCCCGCGCCTTGGCGCTCCCCCGTCTGTAGCAGCACTGGACTAAATCCGCAGCTGCCACGCCGAGTTCCCAACGGGTGGGCTCATGAGAGACCCACGCCTTCGGGAACTCAGCCGGTCGGGGGAAGAGCATCAGGGGTGGGCCTCAGGCAACATCCTTTGGGGGGGGCAGAGCATCGTGACAGCGGCGTGGCCTCCGATTTGGTCGGGAACTTTGATTCTCCAGCCAATCGCCAAACTCGATTTTGGTGTTGGCGACCGGAGAATCCAGCCCATGGTTACCGGGTCCAACCCAATTTCTCCAAGCCTTTGCGATGCTCCATCCCTGTCAGGTGGAAGTGATGCAAGTGCAGTTTACAACATGCATTTAAAAATGGGCACTGGGCGCCATGGCTGCTGAGGGAGAAAGAGAAGATAAGAAATGTTTTTAAAATTGTTATAAGTTGTTAAACGTTGTACCACTTGCTGGGGGGGTGTTACCTGGGGCGGTTGGTCCACCCGGATGGCCAGCGCCATCGAATAGCGATCCTGCGGGAGAATGGACATACAGTCAGTGGGAGGGTAGGATCATCATCCTGGCATGAACAACTTACATGTGATTGGTCATATGGGTGGGGGCCAGTGGATAATCATCTCTTCGGTGCAGGCCTAGCTCAACATAAGTGACAGATATATCCTCAGCCTTGATCTCTAGGGCCAGTTCCTTGTAGAGGGTGAGAGTTTTGTGGTTCGGCACCCCGGTGCCCATCAGGGCTCTTTCCTGTCTATTGTGGGCTAGCTTCTCCTAGAGGGGCCACTGTGGGGCCACTGTGAGCCACACGTTTCAAGCATCGAGGTGGGAGGGAGTATGGTGGGTCGGGTGTCAACTCACTCGTGCGGCCCGGTGGAGATTGTTAAGCTCTTTGTGGCACTGGATGGCGGTCCTCCTGGTGACACTCCTGCACTGACAGCTGATGTCACTGCCTCCTAGGCGGCATTGGCTGATCTCAGGGGAACAGGGTCTCCCGTCTGGACTCCTCCGCGTCGATCAGTCTGGCCGGGTTGGCATCCCTGAATCGTGGAGCTAGTCTGCGTGATGGCACGGCTGTGTGATGTCTGTGGTTTGCTCTGTAACGTTAGTTTAGTTGCTGCTCCCACTCATTAGCAGGGAGCTGATGGGCACGGTCCCGGCAAATTAGCCGGTGGGACAGTCATTTGTGCATGAAGCCCACAGGGCATCATTTAGTGCTCTAATTAACATTAGAAACTGGTGACCATCTCACTGGGCCGGCCATTGGGAAGGACCCAGCGATTCCTGTTCATGACCACTTAGAACAAATTCAGTTAGATCGCGCTAATAGTTTCTTCGAGACAGAACTCTGCAAACTCACAATCCCTTACTAGCAATTTAGGGTACACGCAGTAATCACATTCACACTTTCATAATTCCAGGCACTCTCAGAAATATGAGATACACATATTAAACAAGCAAGAAAAATACTTAAAACAAGATACAAGACTAGACTACAGGGAGTTAATTCGGTGACACACAAGAAGTCATATTCCAATGGGAAAAGGATTTATACAAATACACTGAACCTCACAAGTTATTTCTCTCTTTTTGTTGCCTTTTCACACTGCATCTGAACTATACCATGGGCTACGAACTTCAGCCGGTCTCAGCATCACTTTCTCGTGGTTACATGTAATTGTTCTCCAGCTGAACTGAAGAAAGTCATGGCTGCACCACGGAGTTTGGTGTCCGAAATAACAGTAAGCATATTCATGAGAGGTGCTTTGTAAACGAATCCTTACGGCAACTTATATTTACAGAGTGAAATTTATACAGAGAACAATGTCTGATGGGGGAGGCTGAGCAAGTGCAAACGAGGAGAAAAGAAAGGAGATGGTTAAGTTAAGGAAAGTAAAGGCATGGTAAACTAAACATATATGAGGAAATTTCTATAAATGGGATGGACCAGAATGAATTTGGGAAGGATAACCAAAAGATGGCTAAAGAAATAGTAGTTGGTTACATAAAACAAAATCCAACTAAAAAAAGACTGGACAGCAAGACATAAACTGGTGTCAGTAGAGTGCAGGCTGGTGGAACAATATCACATCATGGAAATGGGGTGAGGCAAGGCTGTGCAAAGATTGGAAGTAGGGTAATGGAGTTAAGTAACAGTTGGTGTGATGGAGAAAAGGACATTGTATGGGAGAGCACCTCAGCTGTTCTAAATCATTTGTACTTTGCAGGGTAGCGACACGAAGAAGGTAATGAGCTTGGGCAATATGGCTGGATTCTCTGGTTGCCCAGCGTGTTTCCCGACAGCATGCTATTTTCTGGTGATGGGATTGTCTATTCCTGCCACTTGTCAATGGGCTTTCCCATTGAAGCCACCCCACGGACGCGATTCTCCGCACTCACGACGGGGCGGAGAATAGCGGGCGGCGTAAATTTCTACGGCCACGCTGGTCCTATGCCCTCCCGCTATTCTCCCCCCCACGCCCGCCTCCCGACACGAATCGCTGCCCGCCATTTTTTTACGGCGAGCAGCGATTCACCCCTGGCCGATGGGCCGATTTCCAAGGCCTTTACGGCCGTTTTTATGAACGTAAAACACACCTGGTCTGACCGTTCATAAAAACGGCCGTAAAGTCCTGATCTGGGAACCATGACACCGATTGGAATGGCAGTACCACGGCCGTGCCAAGGGTGCCATGGGCCCGCGATCGGTGCCCACCGATCGCGGGCAGCGGGTACTTACCCCGCGCACTCTTTCTCCCTCCGCCGCCCCGCTGTATCCATTCGCGGGGCGGCTGAGGGGCATACCGGCCCGCGCATACGCGGGTTTCACGCATATGCATGATGACGTCATCCGCGCATACGCGGGTTGGAGTCGTCCAACGAAATCTGTTAAGCCCGCGATGCCAGAGTTCACGGCCGCGCGATGCTAGCCCCGACCGGGGAGCTGAATCGGTTCCCGGTCGGGGGAGGCGGAGACTGGCATCAAACCCGCCCGTTTTTGACGCCAGCTTTCCGAGTCTTCGTGACTCGGGAGAATCGCGCCCCACAATGCTGGGAAAGCTGTGGGTGAAGGTGTACTGCCGATGGGAACAGAGAATCCCAACGGTTGGAGAATTCCCCGTCGGCCGGATCCTCCTCTTCACTGGCTGTGCATTCCCGCCTGCGGATTTCCCAACAGTGTAGAAGTGGCTACAATGGGAAACCCCATTGGCTGGCTGCCAGATCCCACTGCCGGCAGGTGTGCGCCTCTCCAGAAAATGGGTCTGGCAGGACGGAGAACCCCGTCCTTTGTCTTTTGCCAGTGATCTTTCATCCAACAAAAAATCAGGAGTGGAACCGTCCACTGATGATTCTTCAGGGTTTGGCATCATTCACAGCTTTTCCAATAATGAAGCAGGTCCATGTTAGGTTACAGCAGCACCTGAACAATATATAGACTTGGGCTAACAATGGCAGATAACTTTGTGCCCCATAAGATGAGAACAATGATCATCTTATCCCAAGGTACAACCCTACAGCTACTCCCTGGTCTTCAATGTTATCATCATTGCAGAGTCCCCGACCACCAATATCCTGGGGTTCGCCATTGACAATGCATAATCTTTAATTGGATTGGGCATATCAAGATTGCAGCTGCAAATTATGAGTATAATAAAGCATTCACTGCTCATCTGGATGCATGTCGGTGTAGCAACATTCAAAATATACAATATCACGCAAATGAATACCAAAGCAGTTAAGTTGGCTGGTTCTCCTGCCATCAAACTCAACATCCACCTCTGCCATCACTGGTGCACTGTGAGGCTGTGTATTCATGTTTGCTCCTAGTTAGAACAAGGTCACTTTAAGAGTCTGATCAAGTGATGCATTGATGATGTCATCGGCTGTTTGTCATCTATCCGAACAACCTAAAGAGTAAACACATTTCGAATGAAGTCCTTGTTTGTTTGTACCTTTGTGGTCTGCAAGCCTATCCTTTAAAAATACCACAAAGAAAATTGGTGACAAGAGGTCATAACCATACTGGCAGACTCCCAGAGAAGTAAACAAAATATAGAAAAGTCGGCAATCTGTGCATGGACATCCAAAAAGGATTAAGAAGCTAAAACTTTACAACACCAAAGCTGGCAACAGAGGGGTGGTGAATATTGGTAGCAGTCATCAAATGTACTAAACTATAAATGTAAATTTGAGAGGAAACAACGTGGAAAAGAAACTTACGATGTGCTCTGCCCGGAAAGATCTGAAACAGTCGTGGTAGAGCTGTGTGCAGCAAGTACTGTGCAATAATAGTTTAGAGCTGGGGGTATTCCAAACCATGGAGGGAAACAGGCTGAACTCAGAGGTATATTGTTGGAAAAAATAAGAAAGGGAATGTTGTGGCACATCATGCTTACGCAAGTCCTTTCTATAGTAAAAGTGGTGGGAATGTTTGACACCGTATGATGAGATCACCAAGGAGTGGAGCCCAAATACTGAAAGATTCAATTATTTTGTCCAAGCAAATGCAATTGTAGTCCCAACTTTCCTGAGTACAGTGAGGGTGGAAAACATTCGCTCTCCTGTGAAGTTTGATGCAACCAGAAAAACCAGGCTTGAAAACAATGATGAGATTGTGGAGATATTGCAGGCCATTTTTCACCTCAACCTTTGGTCATCACTGAGAGGTTTGGGTTTCATAAATGTAACCAATGATTAATCCTGTGAATCAATCACAGTTCGTAGCGATTTTGAAGAAATTTGCTGACCGATGTCAATTTGGAGATGTCTTGAACAACAAAGCGACAGGGTGGCACAGTGGTCAGCACTGCTGGCTCATAACGCAAAGGTCCAGGGTTCAATTCCAGCCTCGGGTGAATGTCTGTGTGGATTTTGCACTTTCTCCCCGTGTCTGCGTGGGTTTCTTCTGGGTGCTCAGGTTTCCACCCACAGTCCAAAGGTGTGCACGATAGGTGGATTTGCCATGCTAACTTGTCCCTTAGTGTCCAAAGATGTGCAGGTTAGATGGCTTTATGTGGATAGGGTTGGGGAGTGAGCCTAGGTAGGGTGTTCTTTCAAAGGTTCAGTGCAAACTCAATGGACCGAATGCCCTCCTTCTGCATAGTAGGAATTCTATTCTATTCTATGGAATACCATTAGAGACAGTCTAGTGTGTGGGTTAAGAAGTGAAGCTATCCAAAAAAGGCTGTTGACAGAAAGTAACTTAAACCTGAAGAATGCTTTAAAAGTCGTGATCTCTATGGATCTCTAGGGTGGAGGCGGGGATTAAGTTGGGTGCTCTTTCCAAGGGCCGAAGCAAACTCGATGGGCTAAATGGCCTGCTTCTACACTGTAAATTTTATGTTTCTATGATTCTATGGAATTAGCAGCTAAGGAAGCCCAACAATTAAGTTCAAGCACTAGAATTCATAACATGTCAGCTGAGACCCAAACACAGACACAGGTTCAAAATTGCCACCGATGTGCAAAAGCTGGGCATGCAGCAGCAGACAGCTGGTGCAAAGATGCAAAATGCAGGAATTGTGGTAAAAAGAGGCACGTCGGGCCTGCGTGTTGGGGAAAGAGCAACAAGTTCTAAACAAGAACTATAGAAGGCAAGAAACAAGTGCATCAAATGAAAAACCGACGGATGAAAAAGGATCCATGTGATACAAATAGGGCATGAAAAAGGACCTGAATCGCAGTCAGATGACGAAGGGTCGTTGAACATATTAACCATTGCGGGTGCAATAAACAGTTACTGGGTTGCTCCTTCCCTGGATGGACAACTGGCGAAAATGGAGGTGGATACTGAAGCAGCAGTTTTGTTGCTATCAAAAACTGTTTACCAAGAAAAACTATGACATATCACCTTAAAACCCTCAAAGATAATACTAAAAACCTATACTGGGGAATGGTTCCGTTGAGGGGCTGTATCGATGTAAATGTGCAGTTAAATAGACATAGAGCGCGATTCTCCGCTCCCCACGCCAGGTGGGAGAATCGCGGGAGGGCCGGGCGACTCACGACACGCCGCTCTGGCAGCCCCCACGATTCCCCCCCCCCCCCCCCCCCCCGCTCGGTGATTCGCCGCTCGCCGTTTTTCATGCCGTCCGCCGATTTTCCGGCCCGAATGGGCCAAGCGGCCTGAAGTTCGTGACCGGTTCACGACGGCGGCTAACCGCACCTGGTCACTGCTGTCGTGAAAATGGCGGCAAATGCTCGTTTATGGCTTGTGGGGGGCGGAGAGGGGAGTGAGCACCACGGCCATGCTCGGGAGGGGACTGGCCCACGATCGGTGCCCACCGATCGTCGGGCCGGCGTCTCCAAGAGACGCACTCTTTCCCCTCCGCCGCCATGCAAGATCAAGCCGCCACGTCTTGCGAGGCAGCGGAGGGGAAGACGGCAACCGCGCATGCGCGGGTTGGAGCTGGCCAACCTGTGCATGCGCGTCTGACGTCACTTAGGCGCCGTCGTCGCGTCATTCTCGTGCGCCGCCTTGACGCAAGCATCAAGGCCCGCTAGCCGAGATTTACGGAGCGCCGCTCCTAGCCCCCTGGGGGGGGGGGGGGGGGGGGGGTTGATAGGGTGCGAGGAGCGGCCTCCGAGGCCGTCATGAAAGTTCAAGACGGCCTTCCCGATGCCTCACGGGAGCGGAGAATTCCGCCCATAGTGTGGACTTGTCCCAACATGTCGTTAAAGGTAACAATCCAGCCCGAATGGGGCGGACCTGGCCTGAGAGAATCAAGCTAAGCTTGGCCGAAGTCAATCTCATGTCAGAGCCCAAAGCAGGTCTACTGAAGATTTTAAAGAAGCATGCCATTGCCTTTGAAGGATAGCTGGGAAGCATGAAAGAGATCTCAGTCCAGCTACAGATTAAGGACGAACGGCTAGGTCAGTGCCTTGCACCATCAGACCTAAGGTGAGGCAGAATTAGAGACGCTGGGCAAGACAGGGGTCCTTGAACCCCACCGAGGTGTGTATCTCTGCGCCAGTGGAAGGAGGGGGGGTGATAGCTGTAAATCACATCTGAACATGAAGGGGTTCTGCTGGTGGGTGCCAGAGGGATCTGGGGAACAAGCACAAAATCAAATGTGGGGAGGATGCGAGGTGTCAGCCAGTGATTAGCTGGGGGAGTTTGGGAAATTGAGGGGTGGCAGGTGGAACTGATGCCAGAAGAATGGTGGTAATTTTCCCTGGCAGTTCAGTTAGTTAGTCTTCTTCCAAAACTTGATGGTGGTCCTCCTCGTCATGCTGCCCGCACTGACAGCCACTGCTTCGCCGGGACCAAACGGCGAGCCAGTGACGTCGACATATGCCGATCGCAGGCTGGTCCTCGTTGCGACAGACCCTCTCGCCTAAATCGGGGATGGCCAAGCTCACGCGGGAGCAGAGTCGACGGCCTATCAAGAATTCCACTGGTTAGACGCCTGTCATAGATGTGGTGGCATGCGATTAAAAAAAAAGGAAACGCGCCAGGTGACTGTCCCAGGTTCCAGCCGTCATCGTCTTTAATCCCAGTTTAAAAGTTTGGACCAGTCCATTTGAAGCCGGGTGGTAGGGAACAGTACTCATGTGTCGAAATCCTTCGGTGGAGGTAAACCCTGCGCTGGTTAATGCCGTGCTATCATCGGACACCAATGCCTCAGGTATTTTGTGCATGTTGAAAATCTGGTGTAGTTTTCCAAGGTGGTCCCGGCAGTTCTCGTCTGCATCCATATCACTTCCAGTGACTTAGACTGAGCATCTACCAGGAGGAGAGGAACATGGACCCCTGGAAAGGACCTGCAAAGTCAACATGAACCCGGGCCCACGGCCTTCTGGGCCATTCCCAAGGGTGGACCAGGGCTGCCGGTAGTAATCATTGGTGCACCTGTGGGGCCATTGTGGGCATCGCTGGATTAATCGTTCAATGTCCACGGCGATGCCTAGACACCAGATGTAGCTCCAGATGAACTGCTTCATTTTAGAAACTCCAGGATGTCCATTATGGAGGTCTAGTAAGAGCGCCGCATGCCCACGCTCATGGTCCACGACACAGGTGCTCCACAGGAGCACTCTGTCTTCGATGCTCAGTTCTTCCATCTTGCGTATGTAAGCCTTCAGGTCCTCAGGCAGAGCCCAGTGTTGGGCTGACGCGGGAGACTTGTCGGTTGGTCTGGGTCCAGCCACGGATGTGAGATGCCTTGACTGGTAGCGAGACCATGAAATGGAGGGCAGCGACGACCCCATCGGCCGTGGAGGGAGTAGGTGGCTTCGTGGGCAGCAGTAGTTGGCTCAAAGCATCAGCCCTGGGACCCGGAGCAGTGTTCCAATATATAATCATGTGCTGCCAGTGATAGTGCCCAGTGCTGGATGCGGGCGTAGATTATCGGAGGAATCATACGATCCTTGAAGAGCCCCAGAAGGGGACGGTGAAGTGATGCCCATAGACGTACTGGTGGAATTTCTTTATGCCAAATACTAGCCAGCCCTTCTTTCTCCGCTTTTGCATACTGTTTTTCCACGTCGGCCAATGCCCGAGAACCAAAGGCAATAGGAAACTCTGAACGATCTTCCATTACATGGGCTAGCACGGCCCCAACAATGTAAGGGGATGAGTCGCAGGTCAATAAGAGTGGCCCAGGAGGGTCAAAATGAGTAGGCAGTCTACTTTACTCTGGCAAATGCTGCTTGTTGTTTGGTGCCCCACTGTCAGAGTTGTCCTTTCTATAATAGTCTATGGAGGGGAGCCAATGTCATGTCTAATCCCGGAGGGGCCTTTCCATAATAATTGACCAGCCTTAGGAAAAAACGTTTGGTCGCAGAAGACCAGACGGGCTTTATCAAAGGTAGACAGCTGACCTCCAACATCAGGCACCTGCTGAACGTGATAATGACCCCCTCCGGGGAGAGAACACCAAAGGTGATCGTCTCCCCAGACACAGAAAAGGCCTTCGACAGAGTCGAATGGAAATACCTCATAGAGGTACTGGAGCGGTTCGGGCTTGGAACAGGATTCATCTCCTGGGTAAAACTCCTATACAATGCTCCCATGGCGAGTGTACGGACAAACGACACCAACTCCTGATACGTCCAGCTGCAGAGGGGAACCAGACAAGGATGCCCACTGTTCCCGCTGCTGTGCGCCCTAGCGATTGAGCCACTAGCAATTGCGCTCAGATTGGCAAAAAGCTGAAGGGGGATCCGAAGGGGCGGCAGAGAGCACAGAGTCTCACTCTATGCAGATGATCTGCTCCTCTACATCTCGGACCCACAAAGCAGCATGGACGGAATCATCGCCCTTCTGAAACAGTTTAGCGCCTTCTCGGGCTACAAACTCAACAAGAGCAAAAGCGAGATCTTCCCGGTGCACCCACAAGTAGATGGGGCAGCACTAACGGGACTGCCGTTTAAATAAGCCCGACTCAAATTCCGCTACCTGGGGATCCAAATAGCCCATGACTGGAAAGGGATCCACAAATGGAACCTCACCAGTCTGACAGAGGAAGTAAAAAAGGACCTACAAAGATGGAACACACTCCCACTCTCCCTCGTGGGGAGAGTCCAGACGATCAAAATGAACGTGCTACCCAGGTACCTCTTCCTATTCAGATCCATCCTGATCTACATCCCCAAGGCCTTTTTTCCAAGCAGTAGACAAACTAATCATGGCGTTCGTAGGGGATGGGGAAGAATGCTAGGATCCCAAAGAAGGTCTTACAAAAAACAAAATCAAGGAGAAGACTAGCTCTCCCAAACCTACAATTCTACCACTGGGTGGCGACGGCCGAGCGAATCAGGGGATGGATCAAGGAGACAGAAGCTGAGTGGGTGCGCGCGGAAGAGGCCTCCTGCAAGGGAACCTACCTCCAGGCCCTCGTCACGGCGGCACTCCCATCCCCACCCAAAAAACACTCCAGCAGCCCGGTGGTGATAGCCACCCTCCAGTCCTGGAACCATCTATGGCAGCAATTTGGCCTGACCCAAATGTCAGACGAAGCTCCCATCTGTAACAACCATAGGTTCACACCAGCACTGACCAACGCCACCTTCAAAAGGGTGAGACAGGACGAGGGGACACTGACAGTCAGGGTCCTATACACCGACGGCAGGGTTGCGACACTGCATGAACTGACGGAGAAATTCCAGCTGGCCAGGGGGAACGAGCTAAGGTACCTGCAGCTCAAAAACTTCCGACGAAAGGAGACAAGGACTTACCCACAACCGCCATGACAGACATTACTGGAAGAGTTACTGGACGCAAGCATATTAGTGAGGAAACTGTAGCGGCATGTACGACTGACTGGTAGAAGGGGCCGACACCGCACTGGACGCAACAAGAAGGAAATGGGAGGAGGACCTGGGGATCGAGTTAGTGTGGGGACTCTGGAGCGAAGCACTGCATAGGGTCAACTCCACCTCCACGTGTGCAAGGCTCAGCCTGACGCAACTAAAAGTGGTACATAGAGCCCACTTAACAAGAACCCATATGAGTAGGTTCTTCCCGGAGGTGGAGGACAGATGTGAACGGTCCCAAGGGGGCCCGGCCAACCACGCCCACATGTTCTGGTGCTGCCCCAGACTTGTGGAGTATTGGACTGCCTTCTTCGAGGCAATGTCCAAAGTGGTGGGGATGAGGGTGGAGTCATGCCCGAAATTGGCAGTCAATTCCTGGGGAGGAGGGCCTCCCTTATCTCCAGCCATAGAATCCTGTTCGGTAGGCGGTCAGCAGCACCACCTAAGGCTGCAGACTGGCTGTCCGACCTCTCGGAATCCCTCCAAATGGAGAAAATTTAATTCGCCATCCGACGGTCAGATGACGGCTTCCACAGAACATGGGAGCCGTTCACTCGATTGTTCCGGGACTTGTTTGTGGCCAACAAACAAGGAGAAGAATAGCCAGGAACCAGGGGAAAGCAGCCAAAGCATGAGCGGGGGAGATAGAACGGGAGGGGGAGGTGGGGGGGGGGGGACAACTAATTCTAAGAGGAAGGAAAGGCGAACCACGCGGGGCGGGGGGTGGGGGGGTGGGGAGGGAAGAGACAGGAAACAATAGAGGAGAACCAGGGAGGCAGGGGGGGGGGGGGGGGGGGGGGGTGGGGGGGAGGCAGGGAAACGTTAACCAACCTGATATCCACAGGAACAGAGAAGAAGGACAATACAGGCGGAGGATGGGAGGGCCGGGTGAAGCAGCAGCATGCACGAGAAGCCAACGGCGGCGAAATCGGACCGGGAGAAGCGAGGGGCAACACCGGCACCAGACCCACTCGAGGATTGCCCTCTGGAAGTGCCTCGCCGGCACGAACGGATGCCTACTTACGTTTATGTAGATATGTCATATCCTGTGTAAATAACGGCAAAATATACTTTGTATAAAAAACATTTTAAAAAAAGGAAAACCCAAAGTTCCGTTGGCCCCCGATGGCACTGGGGCTTTGCAGAGATCGTGGCGGTCCATGGCGTACCTGAGGTACACCACCTCTGCTCATTGAAGACGCACTTCGCTCAGCGAATGCGGATGCCAGCCACCTCAAGCATTATGGCACTTCTGCCAAGTTTCAGAGGTGTTCCTGCTTGAATCAGTTTTCAACACATCATCTAAGTAGACTGCCTTGCACGGTAACCCTGGCAAGATGTTCTCCATGATCCTCTGAAATATTGTGGATGCTGAGAAGACGCCAAATGGTAACCGGGTATATTCTTAGAGCCCCCCGGTGCATGTTTTATAAAAAATATTTTTATTGAGGGTTTGCAGAATTTTTCATAATAAAACAGTAGTAACAATAATAACAAAACAAACTAGAGTGAACATTAACATAGTGCAAAAAGAGAATGTACAATAACAATTAGATAGACATAACCCCGCGCAACTCAGTCTTCCCTTCCCATCCCAATGAAGCACTCACCCCACGCCCCTCGACCCCCCCCCCACCCCCCCCATGGATTTCTGCTGCTGCTGACATTTTAATTTTCCCCGAGAAAGTCGACGAACGGCTGCCACCTCCGAGAGAACCCTAGCGTAGACCCTCTTAAGGCAAACTTTATTTTCTCGAGGCTGAGAAACCCAGCCATGTCATTAACCCAAGTCCCTACACTCGGGGGCTTCGAGTCCCTCCACATTATTACAATCCGTCTGCGGGCTACTAGGGAAGCAAAGGCCAAGACGTTGGCCTCTTTCGCCCCATGAACTCCCGGGTCTTCTGACACTCCAAAGATTGCTATCTCTGGACTCGGCACCACCTGTGTGTTAAGCACCTTGGACATTGCCCTCGCGAACCCTTGCCAGAACTCTCTGAGCTCCGGCCATGCCCAAAACATGTGGACATAGTTTGCAGGGCTGCCCTTGCACCTCATACAACTGTCTTCTACCCCGAAAAACTTGCTCATTCTCGCTGCCGTCATGTGTGCCCAGTGGACCACCTTAAATTGAATTAGACCGAGCCTGGCACATGATGAGGAGGAATTAACCCTGCCCAGGACCTCTGCCCACAGACCCGCTTCCAACTCCTCACCTAGCTCCTCCTCCCATTTGCCCTTGAGCTCCTCCACCGGAGTTTCCTCAGCCTCCTGTAGTTCTTGGGAGATATCTGACACCTTACCCTCCCCCACCCAGGTGCCAGAGACCACCCTATCCTGTATCCTCAGTGGTGGCAGTGTCGGAAAGGCCACTGCCTGTTTTTTCAGGAAGGCTCGTATTGGTGGCAGATTAAATTTGTCCTCTAGTGCCTTCAAACTGGAAAAGCTTCCGTCTATGAACAGATCTCCCATCCTTCTGATGCATGCCCTCTGCCAGCTCTGGAACCCACCATCCATCCTACCCGGGACAAACCTGCGGTTGTTACATATCGGGGTCCAGACCGACGCTCCCTCCATCTTCTTGTACCTCCTCCACTGTCCCCAGATCTACAGTGTTGCCACCACCACCGGACTTGTGGAGTGAGCCCCCGGTGCGTGTTAATGGTGATAAATCATCTTGACTCGGTGCCAGGACCAGCTGGAAATACGCATGGCTCACATCTGGCTTGGTGAGTGTAAGTCCACCATTGAGTTTGATCCTGGGAACTGGATAACAGTCTAAGCGTGATATTCGGTTCACTATCATTTTATAATCCCCGCAAAGACACATTGACCCGTTGGTACAACAAGCACCACCCAGTCGCAAAATTGTTCTGGCCTTATGATCCCCAGGTTCTCCTTGCGACCCAATTCCACATCTAACTTTGGACTCGAGGCATATGGAATAGGGCGGGTGTGGAAATGGCGTGGCTGGGCCATGGGGTTCATGCTTATTCAGGCCATGTCCCCACCTATGGTCCCCAACTCTTCCATGAATACGGTCGGAAATCTGGCCAATATGCCTTTGGGGCCAAGTGAGTGCATTTGGCAAACCCCCTGCCAGTGATGGTGCTGGACCCAGTGACGCCCCAACTAGCTGGGACTGCTCCATGTACAATGAACAGTGGTAAATTGGCTGACTGGCACCCGTATTCAGTGGGGACGGTGGTCATGCCCGCCATCGCGAGATGCTCCCCTATGTAGGTTGCTAGCGTTGGTATCCTGGAGAGTCGGCGGATGAATCCTGGACAGTATATGGTTGAAGATGTGGTGACTAATGATAGACACGGCAGCCCCTATATCAAGTTCCATGCAGGTCATGTAGCCATTCACTTTTTTTTTTTTTTAATTTTAGATTACCCAATTATTTTTTCCAATTAAGGGGCAATTTAGCGTGGCCAATCCACCTACTCTGCACATTTTTTTGGGTTGTGGGGGTGAAACCCACGCAGACACGGGGAGAACGTGCAAACTCCACACGGACAGTGACCCAGAGCCGGGATCGAACCTGGGACCTCAGCACCGTGAGGCGGTTGTGCTAACCACTAAGCCACCGTGCTGCCCATGTAGCCATTCACCTGGAGTGAGACTTGGATGGGCGCGATCCTTGGTGCCGCCACAAAATGTAGTTGTTGGCACTGTTCATTATCATCCTCCAAGCCACAGGCCCTGTCACAGGCGGGGCAGTGACGCTGGGCGGTGCGGTAGGTGGGCATCTCCTCGTGGGGCCTTCTGTATCCTGGATCCCTGAATCCCACTGCAACCGCTGCAGACCAGTAATCATATTCCCGGTCCTCCTGGTCAAGGCAAAAGGTTTGGTGACGTTGCCGGGGCCTATTCTGGCATCTTGCCCCTTGCCTGTAGGTGTCCCAATACTGGGAATGGGTTCCTCGGTCCTTGTGGGATGTGTCCTAAACTGAGCACCGCCATCCACTGGATGTTTTGTACTCCCTGCTCGGCACTTTCCCTGGATAATGCTATTTCTCCTGAAAGTCTAAATGAGCCTCGGCTGGTAGTTTTATTTGCATGGCCGCATCGTGGATGCCACAAACTAACCGGCCATATAATGCTTCGCCCATGGTTGGGCCGACCTTACAAGTCTCAGCTAGTTTCCTGAGGCGGGCCAGAAATTCGCCGATACCTTCACCTTGGGTCTAGGCGGCCGTGTGGAACAGGAATGGCGCACTATCAGCGGTGGCTTTGAGTCGAAGTGGTCCTCCACCAATGTTACTAAGGAGATGAATGAACAGGTGTATGGACAGTCTGGGTGGGTTAGGCTTTTTATAATGCTATTCGTTGGCCCCCCACAAGCTGCAACAGTTTGGCCCTCATCACCAATAATCGCGTTATTGTGGAAGAAGTACTGCATCCTTTCGATGTACTGTCCCCAGTTATTTGTAACTGCATTGAGTGGATCTAACTTCTCGACATGCAAAATTGTGATGGCTTCCAGTGGGGTCTGATGAGGCGTCAACGAGGTGACTGGGTGCGTGGCAACCAATGTCGACAGCAGCTCCATTTAATCCTCATCGCCAGTGTTAGATCCGAGGTAAACAGCCACGCGTAACGGTAGTTTAGAAAAGCACAAAGAGGTTTATTACTAGTTACAGTTGAACACCACCACTCCCCTGAGGGTCTCCTTCCTCGACCTGCACCCGATACGATCATGCATCTTGTCTTGTGTTTCATAGGAGCTACTGGTGATGAGGCAGGCCCTTCTGGTGTCATCCACCTCTGACCCCAACCACAACCACATCCCCAGGTGTCGACACGGACACAGACGGGAGCCATCGACCCGCATCCTGTGACACTCCAGAGCTTGCGTCGAGGGAAGACACAGTTGTCTTGAACACCGTCCACCATTCCAGACACTCACCTCGGCTGGGCACTTCAGTGAAGAGACTCCTGGAAGACTACCTGGTGGTTCAGCAGATGGAGGTAGGAACACCTGAAGGGGTCGAAAGCTGGAGGGCTGGCCCAATTCAGGGTTTCAGGCTTCTGAAACAGATGGTCCTTTCGAGTGAGGAAATGCAGTCGAACAGCCAGGGACTGGATGAGGGGTTCCTGGCGAGCATCCAACATCTACAGGTGCATTTGGAAGAATCCAACCACATGTTGGAGCAGGAGGAGGCCTAGGACAGGGCTGCCCTATCACAGGCAGCCATGTACCAGAGCCAGCTGGACATTGCAGTGGCGCTCCAGGGCATGGCCCATTCACAGCGGGCCATGGCTGAGAGCAACGGCAGCATTGTCCAGGCGCTGGCTGATATGGCACAGACCCAGAGCGAGGTGGCCCAATCCCAGAGGGAGAAGGTGCAGTCACTGGCTGATGTGATACAGGCCCAGAATGTGGTAGCACAGTCGCAGCGTGTTGCAGTGCAGTCCCAGACGGAGTGATCCACTTCCTATGCTCCATGGCCGCGAACATGCAGACCCTCGTCGGGACAAAAGCGGGCCTCCAGGACTGGCAGTGTTGGATGGAATGGAGCCTCAGGGGATAGCTCGACATGCACGCCCGTCTCATGGAGTAGCCCGGGGCCACCGAGAGAGGAGGAGGTGATGGGGCCCGTGATGGTGATTCCGGCAGGGGAGGTGCTGCAACACCGCAGCACCTCGGACTCCCCACCAGATCTACCTGGTGCTTCATCTGGACTGCAGGCAGAACAGACTTGCACTACGTCACCTGCCGCGAGTAGCAATCGGGGCCATCTCAGACCCAGTCACCCCAAAAGACAGCCACCAAAGGGAACCCAGGTCACAGGGTGGGAACAGCAGCAGGCCTCCTCCACTTCTGATCTACTGCCTGGGGATCCACATAGGCTTAGTGTTAGGGCCCATAAGGCCAGAAAAGTAGAGACCTGTCAAGTTGGACGGGAGAAGAGTAAAAACATGTTTCTATGGAGTTCCAACAAGTCCCCAAGAGCTCTCCTCCCAAAGGAATGCGAGGAGGTGACCAGAAAGGTGAATGCAATGAGTCTGCTCCTGAAGATCTTACGTGGGTGATCAAGTTTAGTAAATGCATCTTCAAAGGGCATCACCAACTCACCACGCCACCAAACAATCCTGTTGCTCAATGCGCCATGCTCCCTTCAGCAACCCTTCAGCACTCAGCACTCATGCCTACCCAGATGCTCCACCTCACTCTCACATACATTCCAATGATGCCAATCTCATACACAGCTCCTGCATTTTTCATATGTGGAACTGAAACCAGCTCCAAAGAAGAATCATATTCAACGTGAAATGTTAGCTCTGTTTCTCTCTCCACAGATGCTGCCAGACACGCTAAGATTTCCCGTATTTTCTGTTTTTATTTCACCTCTCCAGCACCCACAGTATTTTGTTTTTGTTTTAGCAGCTGAGGGTTTATGCCTAACTCCTCAAGGCTGCAATAGATGTTACAGTCTCTCCTTAGAGCAAAAACTAACCTACTTCCTTAAAGCCCTCTCCAATGCCAGCACGTAACTTCCAACTTGCATCTGTCACTCCTGGACATTGCAAGAAAATGTATAACAAAACCCTCAGGCAGAGCAGCTGTACTAATGCAAGATTCAGCTCAGTCCTTAAACGCTCCAAAGAAGACTTAGTAGCTACCCAACTCTCAGTATCATATCACTTATTGAGTCATGGAGCAGCTCATATTATGAAGCATAATAGGAACTAGAGCAAATAAGTTAGTTGGCATAATGGTTAGACACAGTGCCAAGAAGTATATACAATCAGTCTTTTAAATTATTGGAACCAGTTGAAAATAATACATTGGGAAGTAAAAATTGATTAACCACATTGGTTTCAGAGTTCATTTTTCTGGATGAATGAACCTAATTGATGAAGTCTGAGAATGTGAGATTTCTATTACCGAGGCAAGCGCCTTTGCGAATGCGGGTCTTGATGATGCAGTGACAGCATGGGGCGGGGTGGGGGGGGGGGGGGGGTGGGGGGGGGGAAGGATTTCTATTTCTCCCCACAATTTTTTCATAATAGAAAGCATTTGACAATAAGTTGCCGCCTCTTTTACAGAAGTAAAATACTGCGGAAGTACACATGCAGAAATTGTTGGAGATACTCATCAGATCTGGCAGCATCTGTGGAGAGAGAAAACGGAACAAATGTTTCAGGTCAATCACCTTTCATCCGAACTGAGATAGGTTAGAGATGTAATAGCTCTTAAAGAAGTGAAAGGGGGCAGGGGTTATCCGTATCACAGATCTTCCCCTTTCACCCTTTCACTAGCTTCAAACCTATCACACTAACTTTTCTCAGTTTTGATGAAAGGTTTGACTTGAAATGCTAACTTTGTTTCTCTTCACAGATACTGCCAGAACTGTTGAGTATCTCCAGCATTTTCTGGTGTTTTTTCTGCTTCCTTTCTCTGGCTACATGCTGATCCGTCTGTTGCTCCACCTCCTCTCCCGCTGGTGTAAAATTCTCTTGCTGTGATGATGGACATCCATCTGTTTACCTCTTCATCTTCGTCCTCTTCACCTTCAGGAAATAGTAATCTTTTCTGTACAGCGATATTGTGACGCAGACATGTTGATTCTGGACAAGCTTGTACTTCAGAGCTCCACTAGATTTTCTCGGCACCTAAAATGACAGAGCAAAGTTGAGAGAGTTTTCTTTGGTTGGAGTTCAGCATTATCTGCGGCTCCTCTGTTTATAGTTGTCTCCCAACATCTGTCTGGTTTTCTCAGTCCTCACCTTCGTCCTACCAGATAACCTCTGATGGAATAGTATGTTTAATCATTTGCACATGTTCAGAAGCTCTGAGAAAGGTTTCAATGTGTTGCAGGCCCAACTCTGGTTTCTTATTGCACTCCTGTATTAACCCCAATTCAAACCAGTCACATTCCATTGGTGTATTACTCTTTGTTCTCTGGTGGTAAAGCATATTAGTCAGCTTGAGGGAGTTTACAGCAACGCATGGCCTGCAAATCAAATACGTGTGATGTTATCATGTAATCGCTTAATAGCTCACACCAGATTTTTCACTCTGCTATTCTAACAAGGGTGTTAACTTGTTTATTTTGAATCAGTTAATGCCTTCATTAAAATTGCAGAGAAAGGAATTTGTCATGAACATGTATGTTCAACATTTATATGACAACATCTCTCACAGTAGTTTGGAGGATTCTATTACTTATTGGAATCACATGATGAATATCAACTGGTTTACTGTTTCTTTATGCACGTCGCTATTTTCAATCTCCAACTTCCTGCCTCACATTCTGCTTAAGTGAAAGGAATGAGAACACACCCGGCTATTTGAATGCCACTGCAACCCATTGCTCTGAGGGCTGAGGGGTCATTGTATTACTTTGCGCTCATTTTTGACATTTCATCGCAGTTCATGTTTCCATCTTGTGATTAACAATACAATGTGGGAGTCAGGTGATGTAAGCACGGGAGAGGTTACGTTTTCGCGGATCCCAGCTCTGTGCATCTTTTAATTCATCTTTTCATCCTGTTGCACATTTCGTATTTATATTTTCTTGGGGTGCATTGCTTGTCAATAATCGTTTGGTCGATGTTCTTACAGGAAACAGCCAAAACAAAATGTTTAAATCTGTGATTGTCTGTGACGGCAGGAAGGGGCCTTGCTTTCAGTGGTGTAATTGCTATTGAGCGAATTCCCACCTTGGTGGTGCTGTGTGCATTGAATGACGGCTGCCAATGGAGATGTTGTCCCGGCTGAAAGTTTCAGCTCTGAGGTGCAAGTCATCAAGGCTCACTTCCAGGAATTGCTGCGTACTTTTATGGAGGCATTAGAGACGCACAAAGAGGCTCTTGTACTTGAGAGAGCACTCTCCCTGGCAGAGGCTTGTCTCCATTCTGTCAAGTTCCTGCTGGATGGCTTCTCATCCATACTGTTGGTTTCAGGAAGAGGAGAGGAGGGCCGAGAGGGACACACCACTGAGCGTGGTCCCTGGCAAAGGTGGTGAAAGAGTTTCCCAGTGAGTTTGAAGTTGCCTGCCATGTTCCCGAGAATCCCGACTTGTAGACTGGGCATTTCAGATTTGATGGGTTACATCATATCCTGCCTTCAAGGCTGAGTGTGGGTTTGGCCTATCGATCGCTGGTCCTGCATTGTCGTACTCCTGGTGCTCGTTTTGTGACATTGGGGGATCCTCTACCGGTTGAGTCATCCTCTCCAGTCAGGGCGCGAGCTATGCATCGGCTGGATGTTGGTGAGACGGCACGATCGTATTAATGGTGTATCCTGCTTCGATCGTTGGAATCCTTCGAAGATCCTGGAAAATGCTTGTTTACTTTATCCTTGCCTTTTCCTTCATTTGGGACAACGCCTTTGTCCTGAGGACTGCCCTGCAATTCAGTTGCTATCCTGGACATTCATCTCTGCTGATCACGTCGTTGTTTGCCTTGATGCTGACTTTTTTACGGGGGCGATGACTTGTACCATTTCCTGATTTAGCAAGTTCATGTTTAGTTGAATATAGAAAATTTATGCACAGTTTTAATCCTAAAAGTTTTCATGACTCATGGTGTCTTATAAACCTGATGGTTGAGGGAGGGGGTGTTCTTTGTCTTCACCATCCTGTCTCATTTAATGTTAAGATGTGTGGACCCAGAGCTGGGAGAGTAGTGGAAGGCTAGAGTTGGTAGAGTTAATTGGTCCTCGCTGTGTTTGAGGATAGTCCACCAAGGTATTTAAATCCGTTTCGGGGTTTCTTTTCCCTTTTTTGTCCTTTTTTTGATTTGCATTTAAGAATCCGTGCTTTTATCCTTAGTCGGCCCAGACAACCATTTTGTTAACATGGAGAGGATTGGGTTCTATCTAACTCTTCCTTTGGGTACAGTTTGTCTTTTCTCCTTTCATGGGTCTCTCTCCTCATCTGTTTCCGGTACTATTGGAGCAGATAGAGCAGATAGAGATACAGTCATTGAACAGACTGAGGTGGAATGGGTACCCGTGGATGAGGTTGGGGGTTGAGGGCGGCCCTCAGTATCCTTTGTACAGCGATGCTTTCTGCTAATTGGTTTGGGTCCCCTTCCCTGCGGCTCTCTTATTTCTTCTCTTGTCTGGGTGAGCATGGTGCTACTCCTGGTTTAGAAATGGCCTAGTGGAATAGAGGAGGACTGACCTTCCCGCCTAGGGTGCCCAGTCAGTAGTTGTCTTGACAGTTCTTCTTCTTGGATCGGGTTCCCTTTCTGGCTAGGGCTGGAGTGTTATCATTTCATCCCTTGTGTGAGTGGAGCGCTACCCTGCCGAAGACAAGGGTTGGATACATGCAGATTCAGCGGGGTAGAGGTGCAGGTTTGTGTGAGAGGTCCTGGGGATATAATTTCATGTGTTCGTTTTGGTGCGGTGCTGGGTTTGTCCAGGCATGGCGCCATAGTCGGTATCTTCTTATCTGTGGGTATCGGGGATGCTCTTTTTTGGGAGTGTCTTCATTGGGGGTTTTGGTGGGCAGGTTCGAGCCCCAGAGAGTGTGGTGACATGGATGGGCAGAGCACTACACTATATAGATATCCTCCTGTTTTTTCTGGATTTGTGTTGGATGCTGTTTCCCTGTTATCCGTGTGATTGGCTCTGATGGTTCTTGATCTTTTGTCTTTCTTTTTCTCTTCTGTGATGCCTTGGAGGCTGAGCCATTCGATGCATTTCTTACTTTGTTCTTGCTTTTCCCTTGAGCTATTGGGAGGTGCAGCTCAATCCTGCCATGCGGAAGCCTTTAGTGTTCAGCGTTTTCAGGTAGTGTTGGCTTTTCTCCTGGGCAGTCCTGAATGGTAGGGAGGGTTGCTTGGTGACAGTGGGATGAGGGGAGGGGTTGGTCGAGAGTCAATGTCCGATAATGTCCTTTTGACGGGTGTCATAACGACGCCCATTTTGGCAGGGACCAGGGTGGGGCCCCCCTTTTTGCCAGAGACCAGAATGATCATCCTTTGTTAAGTTATGAGCCTCATGATATCTTATTGTTTCTCTTGGGTGAGAGTCAGTTCTAGTCGCTCTGGTCTTTTCACACTTCTTCTTCTGTGGGAAATCATAGGCTGGATTCTCCGTTCCTGCGTCTAAGTGCTGACGCCAACGGAGGATCTGCGGAGTTCCACGATGGTAAAATCAGCGCCACACCTGCACCGATTCCGCTACCGGTGAGGGGCAAGCACTGGCGTAGCATGGAACACCCATAGAACATGCTAGAAATGGTGGGGGAATCGCCGGACCCGTGATGGAGACGCTCAGGGCTGACAAACTGCAGCCGCACGTACACCATACAACCCCCACACTCACACCGATCGCGCCCAAAAAGATGGCACTGGTTGTGTTGGACTGTGTCCCTGTCCATCCGACCCCACATACCAACTCTTGTCACCCCCCAGCCCTGGCAGAAGCCCCCTGGCCAGAGGCATGACTGTCGGTGAAGTATGGCGATGCTGGACACTGTCCGTACGCCGTCTCTCTCTCTCTCTCTCCCCACAGCCACCACGACTGTTGAGACCACACATGGACCGTGCCGTCGGGAAACCGGCCGATCGGAGGCAGAGCATCGTGCATGGACCCGATAATGAGATAAGAACGCAGTTGCAACTGCGCGCAGCGTGCGGTACAATGATGCCGATTTGGAGGGAGCGGAGCATCGCGACCATGCGGGGTGTTTGTGTGTTGATTTGGGCCTGATCTGGCTGCGGGTAGTGTGGCGTAGGAGGGTGTGTACTGCCCTGCCATGTCATGCTTTTATGACTTTATTGTGTCTTCCCTTGGTTCTAGTAGGGTCATGGGAATATTCGGTTTTGCCCAGTGATTGTACTAAGCCAGTTGCAATGTTGTTCTCCTGTTCCATTTTGTGCCCATGTTGGTTGAGCCTTTCTTTTTCTGCTAGTCGTATGTACAGCCTTATTTTGTAACTTTGCTGCGTCTGTTTGTAAAGTGTAAAATTCCAATAAATAGACTTTTAAAAAAAACAATACAGTCCCATTAAACCTTGACACACCCATTCATGGTATGCTAACCTTGAATTATGTATTGGCAGTCATTCAAGGTCCTGAGGCACGAGTACAGGGTATTAGCCAATACTTCAACACATCCCACTCCGACTCCAAAAAAAAAAGAAAAGTTGGTCAGCAATCACATTGTGAGGTGTCTCAAACAGTCTTCAAGACTGTATCTTCATTATAGGAGAAAAAGAGGAGGATGTACAGTGACAATGTTCTTCATAATTCTATAGACTTTATAAGCACGATAATTGATATATGCTAATCCTTATGGCAACATTTTCTATTGTTATTTGGTGTTGATAGAAGCAGTTGTTTTGATCTTTTGCATGCTATGGGTGGGATTTTCCAGCTCTGCCCACCACTGGGATCATCTGATCCTGCCAAATGTCAATGGAATTTTGTCTGTCCTCATTATATTCACAATCCATGAATGATTTTTTTTAAGGTACAGGCGAGCGTTTGAGCGGCTGTGTTTTTGTGTGTCCAGATCCACTCATCTTTTAAGACTTTATTTTATCCAAATGTACATTCTATAATCATCTTTTTGGGGAGATATATGACTTGTCATGTGTCCCTGGATGATCCTGGTCAGCGTTTGGTGATGAAGAGACAACTGGAATCAAAGAACATCCTTGTTTGTTTGGGATGTTTGGAGATGGCTGGGGTTGGGCCCAGCTTGCAGTGGTGGTTTTGCTGGTGAGCTTGTCCATGCCTTGGCGGTGCTGTCAGCATTGGGATGATGACCACCATTGCAAATGATGTTCTGGATGACGCTTTTGGCTTGGTTCTGCACACTTTTTCTGCTTACTTTGATGAACTGTGAAGCAACCGTGAGAGGCGGATCAATAGAGCACATTGTATTTGGTCTTCAAGGCCTGGGGTCGGTCGGGTGGAGGTGCTGACCGTTGTCCTGTCCACAATGCTCATTGTGAAGGGTTGGATGTGGCTGTCTAAGTCGAGATATCCCCCTCCCCGCACCCTGCCCATCGGCCAGGGCCTGGATTTCTGGCCATCTCGGCGTGAGGGCGATGTCATGTGCAACACTGAAAATACGCTCAGTGTGGGGCTGTGAATTAAAGCCCCACGAGTCAGAGGGAATGTCATATTGTTACACCATCCCGGGCTAGTATGCGGTCAATTCCCATCCCATTGACAGGGAGTCACAATACAAGTGAATTAAACAATAACTATTAGCCCATAACTACCTAATAATTCCAGTCACCAGGTTGGTAAATGTAAACACGATTACTTTTTATTAATAATAGGAACTATAATGAAATCTGCAGCAAATACAACTGGTTAACTATTATCTCATTCCTAATTCCCTGCTTTAACTTAATCCCACGCCCCTCACCTCGCAACTCTCTACACACAGACACACACACACAAGAAAGAGAAACACAGAGGGGAAGAAAAGAGTAAAAAAATCATAAGTAAAAGGAAAAAAGGGTCTTTTTTCAGATGGTGGTTTGGTAGTTTTTAGCATATTACTCCTCTTCAAACATTGTTCTCCGTTCCACGTTTGACTGTAGATTCATTCAGGTCTCTGTAATTTCAGCGCTCACTGCCTTTCTGGAGGGACAGAGAGGTTCTTGTCTTTGTTGGCAGCCAGTACTAGTTTCCCTGTCAATTCACTCATTCATGTTCTCTGCAGCTTCAGGAATGCAGCACTCACAGCCTTTTTGCAGAGGGAGATAAAACAGGTCCTTGTCTTGCCGTGCTTCCAACCACCACCTGTTACCGGGTAGAATACGGCCTATTGGCCAATTCATTGGCCACCAGCCAATCGATCAATCCGAGTCCCACCCATCCCTCTCTCTCTGTAGTGCCAAAAAGTCTGAAGGTCCTGTTCAAACTAGCAAAGACTAGCAGGGTGTTCTCGCCTAGAACGTCTGAATTCCTCATTCTCTCTGCTGCTTGACTTAAAGATACATGCCCACGAATCATCCAAGAATCAAAAATGATAATGGCAAAATAAAAGAAAGAGGAAATAAGGGAATAAACAGAAAGGATCTTTACAATAAAAGTTACAACCTAAACATGGATAACATTTCCCAACTTTATGATGTCATTTTCCTACTATGGGTAGCGCTTCTTGGGATGTTGGAGGTTACGTTTACTCGGGCTAGATTTGACAGGTATCCTGACCATGGGAAAGGAGGGGTGAGGGGGGGGGGGGGGGGGGGGGGGGATTCAGACGTGCTTTGGTGGTTTGACCTGGCGGCATTTAATGTTCAGAAGGCCATTTGGACGGGAAGTCTCCGTCTGAGACCTGCTGATCAATCAAATGGCCAGCAACTGAACAGCCCTAGCAACCTGGTGATCATTGCTGACACTGTTCAGTTCCCAAACACAAGCGTCCAAACTGAATGGTGTGGGAGGGTATTACTGAAGCCAGGCTGTCAGGCCCTGATGGAGAATTATGGAAGGCAAGGAGAGTGGGGAGCTAGCATAGGTAGACCGGGTTGGGTGACGAGGTGGGGGATGGGGGGGGGGGGGGGGGGGGGGGGGGGTAGCTGGAATGTTTGGGGGGGTGGTGGGTGGCAGGAGGTGAACCTGAGGTGGGTAGACTCTACGGAGATGACCAAAGGCCCCAGAGTGCTGGTTAAGGAGACAGCATCCCCATCACCAGCACACAGTGAAAGCTATTTAACACATTGCTGGTTAAATGCCCCCAGTGGTGGAATGAAGTCCCTAGGTCAGCATTGATTGGCCACTTAAGGGCATCAATTGTCCTACAGATAGGTAGACCACCCAAACCCCGCTCTCTACTGCTGGTAAAATTGCAATGGGAACAACTGTAGGCATGTCGGCAACAAGGATACCATCCATGGCATTTTACAGGTCCCCACCCCTCCCCTGCCTGCAAACCTGCTGTTGTTGTGGGTGTTGTGGGTGGAGGAGATGGGGGATCTGAAAATCCAGCGATTATCTCAAAAGTGTCCACAATGACCGATCACATTACCTCCATTCTTAGCAGATCAATGGACATATATAAAAAAAACTGGAAGTCTTGCTAAATCTGACCTTCCACATTCTCGCCACACTATCCCTACCTACCTCCAGCCCATCCATTGATACAGATACTTCCACAAAAACCTTGTCCCCTTTTCAGATGCCCCCTTCAGCAAAGTAAGTGCTTAAATTCCAAGAAATAAATCATCTTATCTGAGTCAGGCATTATCACTCAATAACGGCCGTCTCAAAATTCATTTGGTAACGGTATCAGCCAAAAGGAAATCTAAGCACACAACTTTATAAACCCCCCAGAGATCCAAATGCTGAAAGTATTGAAATAAGTTAAGAGTACAAAGCCATTCTATTGCCTGTTGTTGAAAGCTTTACATTAGGTTGTTTAATAGTAATGCATGGGTACATTTTGCCTAGTTTTGCTAAGACATAAATAAAAGGATTCACAGAAAATAATTTTGCACTGTTTAGACTAAAATGCTCCATCAGAGGAAAAAATGTTTTCATAATGAGTTTAAAGAATCACCATTCAAAGGTAACTAAACCTCCGACTATGAATCTATCAGCCATGTCAGAGATGCCTGACCATTTGCACTTTGTCTATTTAAAGAGATTAAGTTGGCAATGTATATTCTCAGAACAGTTGTGCAAGGCTCTGTATAATATCAACTTGTGGAGGATATGCAGACCATCCAACACAAAAATGCCATTGTCACATCAAAGGTTGTCATTCTTTACCCCAAAATAACTTTTGATATGAACATTTGGAGGGCAAGAACTTGCAGTTGAAATGTTATGAAAACAAAGAGCAAGCATTAACATAAACCTTATAAAAATAAATAACATATAACTGCAAAATAGCAATATAGGCTGTAACTTTAAACCGTGAATCAACATTACCCAGCTATCAAAAACTAAGAAATGCTAAGGTCTCAGTGGAAAACTTAATAACATATTTATCATTGATGACCTTTTTTTAACCCTTGAGTTACTGCTCAGAATGTAAGGAGGAAATTTTTACTTACCTGCCCCATTTGGAGTGGTTTAGCAAGATTTGGGGGAATCTGCAATTCAGGATTCCTTCACATAAAACACCACAGTGTGTTTGCAATACCACCATTTAATTCTGAATTGGCAGGCTTGGTCTCCACTTGGGCAGGAATTCTCATGGTGGAATGGGAACCGTCAAGGGAAGGTTGTAGGCAGGAGACCCAAATGTAGAGGCTCGCTCAGGTAAGCACCAGAATCCAGGCAGACTTTCACCTCCAGTGTCCCCCTAGTTCTCACCTTGACGAAGCTGCTGTATTTTTTGACCACTTTGGAAGCCAGGCCGATGGCAGTTAAAATGAATAAAAACGAGGTTCCCAGCCTAATTATCATATTTAATTTTATATCTTGCCACTTTGAAATAGGTGAATCACTCTATCCGCCTTCCAGTTAAACTAGAAATGCAAGGATTGGAGGCTCATTGGGGTCAGGAAACAGATATCTCCGACTTTACTCCTCCTCCCGACCCAACTCCCTCTTGTTTCTTAGGAATAAACTCCCAACATCATTCCCCCTCTTCCTCGCCCATCCAGACTGATTTTCAAAAGGGTTACACCTTTCGTTCTGCAGTATTTTCAGAGACATGAATATGTACAAATTCCAAACTTTATATTTGCGACTCAGATTTTTGAGAAATTTGGAACATGTCAATAAAGTAATGGATCCATCCTCACATTTCAAACGATTTCAACATCACAAAGAAGGAGGGAGAAGAACATCATTAAAGATAAAAAAAGGTAAATAAGGGATCAAAGGTTCGCCAATGCTTGAAGAATGGTTTTTCTTGCGTCATTTCCAAGCAGATCAGTTTTGGCTTTGGGCAATAGCATAAAATGAGTGATCGGAAATGATCTGATGGCCAGTGGAAATATAAATCAAGAAGGATATCAAATCGGATCCTCAGTCAATACTTCTCATTTTACATTATTGCACAAAGTTGAAACCACCCCCATTGTCCTCATGAAAGATAGAGACCGGGGTTTGATAGGTTGGAGCTGATTTTTAGGTAGCTCCTCTTATGGCTTGTTAAAATAATTGAGTGTCTGAACCATACAGACTTAGAAAGTCCAACTTTGGATCCAAAGTCATGGAGTTAGCCATTCTTAACCAAGGTGATAGCAAAAGGTCAATAATTGATTAAGGAGCTCCTCATTCAGGAATCATGATGGATATGGACAGTAAGGCTGGATTGGATTCAAGTGTAGTGCAGTGAAAGCTGAAACATGTCAATAAAGTAATGGATCCATCCTCACGTTTCAAACAATATCAACATCACAAAGAAGGAGGGAGAAGAACATCATTAAAGATAAAAAAGGTAAATAAGGGATCAAAGGTTCTCCAATGCTTGAAGAGTGGTTTTTCTTACGTCAAGGGCGCAAGGTGGTTTTGATGGAACAACTCAAAACAAATTGAGGCGGAAATTGTGGCCTAGTGGTAATGTCAATGTACTAGTAATCAAAGGGCAGCTCGATGGCACAGTGGGTTAGCCCTGCTGTCTAACGGCGTTGAGATCCCAGGTTCGATCCCGGCTCTGGGTCACTGTCCGTGTGGAGTTTGCACATTCTCCCCGTGTTTGCGTGTGTTTCGCCCCCACAACCCAAAGATGTGCAGGGTAGGTGGATTGGACACGCTAAATTGCCCATTAATTGGAAAAAATGAATTGGGTACTCTAGTTTTATAAAAAAAAAATGTACGAATAATCCAGAAACATAAGCTCATGCTGGGGGCACAAGGCTTCAAGTCCCATAATAACAGCAGATGGAGTTTAAATTCAATTAATAAAAAAATCAGGAATTAAAATATCATAGAATCATAGAATTTACAGTGCAGAAGGAGGTCATACGGCCCATCGAGTCTTCACTGGCTCTTGGAAAGAGTACCCACTTAACCTACACCCCCACCATCCCCCGTAAACCAGTAACCCCACCTAACTCTAAGGGCAATTTATCATGGCCAATCCAGCTAACCTGCACATCTTTGGACTGTGGGAGGAAACCGGAGCACCCGGAGGAAATCCATGCTGACACGAGGAGAACGTGTAGACTCCGCACAGACAATGACTCAATCTGGAAGCGAACCTGGGGCGCTGGAGCTGTGAATAAACTGTGCAAACCACTGTGCTACCGTGCTGCCTTAGTAATGATGAGCATGAAACTATCATTGATCGTTGGAAAAACTCATCTGTTTCACTAATACCCTTTAGAGAATAAAAGCTGCTGTCCCCATCTCGCCTGGCCTACATGTGACTCCAGGTCCATAGCAATGTGGTTGACTATTAAATGTCCTCTGAAATAGCCGAGTAAGCCACTCAGTTCAAAAGTAATTGGGGATGGCCAATATACGCTGTCTTTACCTACGGTGCCTATATCTCATAAACGAATAAAGAAATAAAATGTGATTGAGACTAAAAAAAAGTTGAACTCGTATTCACCTCTTGGTACGAATATTGAAAAACAAATTAGGCCATTGATAACAAAATTCTTTATTCATAACAAACTTAATGGGCGGGATTCTCCATCTTGTCGCACCCATTTTCTGGTGCGGTCAACCCCCCCCCCCCCGCCAGCAGGGGGATCCTCCGTCACAGGAGCTGGGTGTTTCCCATTGCGGGCATCCCAACGGCATCGGGAAATCCGTGGACGTGCATGCTCTGGCGGCGACATGGAGGATCCCACCAATGGTGAATCCAGCCCAATGATTTTAGAGTGCATCGAAACACTGGACCGGTTTCTCCGTCCTGCCGTCGGGATTCTCCATTTCGCCAGATGGCCAATTGGTTTCCGATTGGGAAACAGCCCCACGACATCAGGAAACCCCCAGGCTGCTGGCAAAACGGAGAATCCCGACGGCAGAGAATTCAGCCCACTGATGTTTTTTATAAGTTGTAGCTTCGAGCAAATCACACTATGCCAAATTTCCCAGGTAAACAAATCTTTTATTTAGCATAGTCCCAGCTTGATTGCTGAAAGAGGGATGTCTTCACTTTGACTTCCATCAGCTTTATCTTTTAATCATGAAATCCTAATTGTTTTTTGATAGCATTTTAGCTCTATTTGGGCAGAAAAATTTTACTTTGCGTGGGACTGCTGAAAATCCCATTAACGTGTGTCAGAGCCAGGAATGTACCACCCAACTGTAAATGTCAAATCTGAATAAATAAATATCTTCCACATCTGAAAAACATCCTGCACTGTCCTCTGTCAGATGATTAGCTGTGTGATTGTTTGAATTCAAAGAATTATTGATTCATTGGTTTTAACTCTGTGAACACTGAGTGACCTTTTGCAGTTTTCAAAATATACACATCATTGCCATTATTATTCATAAAAATAATACGCGCACTTTGAGTACATTTTGGACACTGAATGTGATAAGTGGTGACGTGAAACAGCAGTACTTCATAGATTTCATTATATTTGCTTTGATATGGCACAGCATACTATGACAAATGCTGCAAAGGTTTACACACACCATGTGTAGAATGGTTTTCTGAGGAGAGAACGTTAGATGGGGCTTAAGACCATAAGATATAGCTGCAGAATTAGGCCATTCGACCCATCAAATCTGCTCCTCCATTCAATCATATGTTTCTCATCCCCATTCTCTTGCCTTCTCCCCAGTGCCCCTGATCCCTTTAAGAATCAAGAACCTATCTATCCCTGTCTTAAAGACACTCAGTGACTTAGCCTCCACAACCTTCTGCGGCAATGAGTTCCACAGATTCACCACCCTCTGGCTGAAGAAATTCCTCCTCATCTCAATTTTCAAGGATCGTCCCTTTCATCTGAGATTGTGTCCTCTGGTTCTAGTTCTTCCCACAAGTGGAAACATCCTCTCCACCTTCATGCTATCTAGTTCAATCTGTCTTCTGTAAGTTTCAATGAGATCACCCCTCATCCTTCTAAACTCTGCCGATTACAGACCCAGGGTCCTTAACCACTCCTCATATGACAATCACATAACATCATTCCTCTGCACTCTCCACCAGCACAGATACTCTCATGTCAGTGGGCATACACTTGAGATTAGATTCAGGGTCATAAACTGGTGAATCCATCACAGACGCACCTGAAAATATGATGGTGGCTGTCACAGCAGAGGTCTCTGACAGTTGGAGGACTGTGGGAGGCCAAGGCGTTGCTGAACTCTAGACTCTCTTCTATTTCATGGTCCCTACCCTTGTCTCTCTAGTCTCCTCCTTCTCTCCCTCCTTTCCCACTTTGCCCCTGCCCTCTGTTCTCTCTTCTCCTCTGCACTTCACTAACTTTCTCAATTGTTTTTCTGTCACACTCGACTCCACTCACTCTCCTTGCCATCTGTCTCCCCATACTCTTCTTTCTACTCTCATCCTATTAGTCTTCTCCCTTACTCCCTTTCTTATAATCATGCTCTCCCTCCCTTACCCCCTGCTGCCTGTTGTGTTCTGTGACCTTGCCATTGTAATGATGCCCACATAACTGCTGGTGACTTAACTAGAATAATGATTTATTGATCAACACGTGGAAGGCCAACATACAGATTACTATAGGCTACTACTTGAGTTGCATGAACTCTCCTGGAACTACCCAATGTGCGACTGTCCTGTTGTACGCCTTACTACCAACTGGTGAGTGTTGCACGTCAGGTGACCTATGTCTGATGCCACCAGCTGGTTGGAGGTCACATTGCTAACTATATCCAATACTATTCACAGGCATATCACCGCATTCTCCTTCCTTTGGAGATGTTTAACATGTATTTACAGAAACATTATTTGTCTTTTCTTTTAACACATGTGGCATATGTATTGACTGATTTAACTGTGCCTCAGTTAACATAATATGCCTGCTGAATGTGTCCCTTGTGCACAGCTCATTGTGCTGCTCCGACAGGATCACCCTGCTGATCTTCTGGACTCTTGTCAGCTTTCTGGAAGACTGGTTTTCGTTCCTGTCTTTTATGCCTGAGCCTTTTGACGCGATGCGTCCTGAAAACTGATCTCCTTGTTGGCCATTCCTGCATCTTGAGCTTCTGCGTCACCAGCTTCTTTTGTTTCTTCACATAAAACCTTTTGCTGCTCCGTTGTTGTGTGTTCTCTGGTCTGTCGGCCACGTTGCCAATGTCTTTTTATTCAGCATCCTGAGTGTCAACCACAGTGCCAATGTCTTCTTAGGGTTGATGTCATCGATGGGACTCATGGTATCCCCCACTCTCCTTCTCTTCCCCTTTTTTTTTGAGAGCCATTTTGTGACTGATTTTGTGACTGCTCCTCTTTTTTTGGCTTGGCCCTGGTAGCACCCATCTTGCCGCTGGCCTACGGTTGTTAGTGGATCGTCTGCAGAGGCGTCTCATGTTGGTGTGTTTCTGAGGGACTGTGCGACAGTGGTGAAGTCTGCACCTCAATGGATGGCTGAATAGTATCGCACTCTGTTGCCTGGGTTGGATCCACACCTCCAACATTGGGTGCTGTCTCTACATTTTGCGTTTGAGCCCCAAGTGATGGCTCCTCATCACTTAAAATTACTATGCATGAGTAATCTTTCCAGAGAGACCAGGCAGTGATTCACCATTGTCTTGTGATATGATATATGTATCATCCATCATCATGGAACTGCATACAGATACAGCCACATCTGGTAACATGGTATGAGTATCAACTGTTGTTGTGGAGCTGCATACAGGTGCAGCCATTGGTTCATCCTTGTCTTGTAATATTATGCACGTAGCATCCGTCGTCGTGGAACTGCAGATAGATGCTGACATCTGCCCCTCCAACTCATCTTTCGGTGGAGTGGTCTCATGTGTTGGGTATTCCATGACCGGAACAATTTCATGGGCCTACGGTGATTCCCCATATGCCTCTGGAGCCAGTTTCTCCACAATAGGTATTATATTTTCCGTTGTTAGTTTGTTCGCAGCTGAGTTATTTTCCTCCGAGGTATCTGCCATTGCAATCTCCCTTTTCACCTCTGCATATGCCATTTCAGGGGTTTCGCACTTCTCGGTATCCGGCACAGGCTGGGCATCTCTCGCGATATGACCAGATGATGGTGCCGGAGCGAGGCGACTCTCTGCAGGCTCTCCCCAACAGATCCACTTTTAACGTTATTTATACTCGTTCTCAATTCCCTTTTCTTCCCATGTACTGAATGATCTGTTGAGCTGCTTGCAGAAAAATACTTTTCACTGTACCTCGGTACAGGTGACAATAAACAAATCCAATCCAATCCAATCCAATCACCTCGTCATTCCCGCTCACTAGAGTTTAATAGTCATCCTCATCTGGTTCACCCTCCGAACCTTCACTTTCTTCATCGTATCCTGGTCTTTGTAAATATCATCGTAGTCTTCATTATCTTATGTGCTCATGCAGGAATTGACCTATTTTCAAATCAGCAGTGAGTCTTGCTGCAGAGCTTCCATCTAACACTCTGTGCTCTGGAACCTCCGGAGGAGTGAAGAAGTTGAAAAAAGTGCAATTTAATACAGATTTTGTAACTGCTTTACCAGTAGGCCGACCCTTATGAGACTGCTTCATTTTGATGGTTCTCATTGTGACATTTCTTCCTTTCTCCCAGTCGATGTAGTAGCCTGTGCACCCCATGATTGTAAATACGAAGCAATCTGACCATCAGGCCGTGATTCCATCTGGTATGTCTTTGCAAGCACCTTATTCAGTTCAAACTTGAACTCCAGAGTGAAGTTCATTGGCTGTCACAAATCTGAGAAATTTACGGCAACATCTTGTATGTATCATGCTCCTGTATCATGGTACTGAGCATGTCCTCATTTGCGAAGACCAGTAAGCAGAATTCTGAGGTGTCCTTTGGATCCTCCATCCCTGTCTCTAGTTGATCTTCCTTCACTTTCACTACCGCCCGTATGTCATCAGATAATTGCGCCACTGTATCGAGTTATGAGTCGCAGTCATCTTCTGTCTCCTCGCTGACTGGGCCAGACAGCTGCTCAACTAGGTTCAGGGCCTCACACACATCCGCACCTATGATGGACTCACATTTCATATCCACAATGAAAAATGGAACAATGGACTCCTGTTGTGTACCCATGCTTCGAGTTCACATTACCCTAGCATCTCAATCTCATCCCCACTGTCGTCTATCAGCAGTCTTGGTTGACTTACGACTTCCAGTGGCACTCACAGCCTATGCAAATCACACAGACCGAGGAGGTTTGCCCTCGCTCCCACGTCAAGCTTGCATTTTATCAGTGTATTGTTCAGCATCACTGGGATTGTTCATCTATTTTTGACAGTATCAGCTGGATTATCATTGTTATTCCAAATGGGCATCAAGATTTATTCCTCCTTTATATTTGGACTCACCCTGTCCTTGGTTGAATTAGATCAACAGAAAATAATTCTTCAAGGGGCATCTTATCAATTGCATTTATTAACCCTGTTTGGCCCAATTTGGGATGCAAAAGCATTATTTTGCAAAATGATTTTGACAGCCACACCTGGAACATACTTTTCCATATCCTGGACATTGCCAAGGGCCATGTCGGTTGCCACATTTCTGGCATAAGCTGGCGGCTCCAGTCGGCTGCTTAAAATGGCTGCTGGCACTGAGACCACGTTTTCTATTGAACTGCGTCACAGTGTTGATGGCGCTGGCATCTTTCTGATGTTGGCGGCAAATTGTTTCAAACTGAGTGTGCTGATCTATTGTGCAGCCAATTCACCCGCATGGCAAATCTTAATCGCATTTTCCAATTTCAGGTCTTCTTCCCGTAACAACCTCTCACAGAGCTTATAATTCAACATGCCAAATATTATTTAGTCGCAAATCATCGATGACTTTAGATTACTTAAATTGCAGGACTAGGCTTTCAGCCTCAAGTCAGTTACAAAGTTGTCAAAAGATTTGCTTGATTTCTGGGTATGTGTACGAAAAATGTATCTTTCAAATGTTTCATTTTTTTCGGAGGGCAATGCCGATCGAAGCACGTTATTACCTCATTGTATCTCTTGCTTTTATCTTCGCTATCAAAGGAAAATCTATTGTATATTTCGATTGCTTGTGGACCTGCCACCATGAGCAGCAATGCAATGCGCCTCTCGCAGGATGTGCCTGAGACATAGGGCTGAGACATTGGAGCTTAAACTGCTGTTTTAAAGCACACCAGGGGGCCTCACGGTAGCATCAATGCTTCACAGCTCCAGGGTCCCAGGTTCGATTCTCGGCTGGGTCACTGTCTGTGTGGAGTCTGCACGTCCTCCCCGTGTGCGCGTGGGTTTCCTCCGGGTGCTCCGGTTTCCTCCCACAGTCCAAAGATGTGCGGGTTAGGTGGATTGGCCATGCTAAATTGCCCATAGTGTAAGGTTAATGGGGGGATTGTTGGGATACGGGTTACGTGGGTTTAAGTGGGGTGATCATTGTTCGGCACAACATCGAGGGCCGAAGGGCCTGTTCTGTGCTGTACTGTTCTATGTTCTATGTTCTATCTACATTACCCGAGACTTGAAGCTGGTGGGGTGCCTTTAAACCTTCCATATCAAACTACACTGTCTTTTATTGCATTGAGTCACCAATAGCTGTAGTTCACCAAGTGGGTGGAAGAACCTTCTCTGTTTTTTTCTTCGGCCGGTTTTGCCTCGACTTTTCTGCTTAAATGTTCAATACCCCTGATACCATGTTGTGTTCTGTGACCTTGCCGTTGCAATGATGCGCACAGAACTGCTGATGACTTAACTAGAATGATGGATTTATTGATCAACACATGGAAGGGTAACATACATAATACTATACCTACTAGGCTACTTCCGTGAACTCCCCTGGAACTACCCAATGTGCGATTGTCCTGTTGTACCCCTTACTACCAACTGGCGAGGGTTCCACGTCATGTGACCTATGTCTGATGCCACCAGCTGGTTGAGGTCGAATTGCTAACTATGTACAATGCTATTCACAGGCATATCACCACACTGCTCTCCTCAGTTCTTCTCTCTCCACTCGCCTAGCCTTCCCTCCCTTTTACCTCTCTCCTCCCTTTTCTCTTATCTCTCTGCTTCTTGCCTCCCTTCTCTTTCCTATCACCCTGTCTTAGCTCCATTCTTCCTTTGTGGCTCCTCATCAAATGCATGAGCCAATTGGAAAAAGGAGCAGAGCTAGGACTCAGTCAGACCAGCAGAGAAAATAAACATGTACAACAAATTGTGCATACACCTTCTCCAATATTCCATCAACTGACGTGTGGGTGGTTTGGACAAGAGGCTCTCTAAAGTTCTTGTTAATTTAATGCTTTCTCACATTGATGCAATGGGTTTGAGGTAGCCACCAACATATTTGATTCTTTTGGCTGTAATGAAATAATGAAATGTGGTGGATGAAAACAGTAGACAAAATTCTCAGTTTGGGAGACTATGGCAGTACTGAACTGTGTGCAGTTCGCGCTCCCATTTGTGGAGGAATTCAGGACATGCTAATGGGCCAGTACTCCATTGGCATGAATTCTGAGAAATCCCTGGCCCACCTGGCATTCTAACCGCTGGGGCCAGAATTAGCGCCAAAGAGCCTGGCAGCTGGAGCTATTTTTAAGCACTCCACTTACCACACATTCATTGCAGCCACCAAGATAGTGCAGAGAAGACCTTGCTCCCCCGGGGTCAGGAGTCTGAGGTGGGCCCACAGCTTCAGGCCAGTGAGGAGTGGAGGGACACCCTCTTCCCCTGGGCTGCAGACTCCTGCCTGTCCTCCTGAGCACTGCCTGGGAGGTGATTGCAGAGGCAGTCAGCGCTGCCAATCTCACCTGAAGGAGACAGCATCTGGAGGGGTGGGGGGGGGGGGGGACCCACTGGTGAATCCTCTGCACTGAGAGGGGCAGAGAACCAGGGAGGGTTCCAAAGTCACCGTGTAATTGTCCTCTGGTTGGGGTGAGCTCTGCTGATCCCCTGTACCATCTGCAATGGAGCAATGTTTCTAAGAAGTGCCAACACCTGGTGAGCTCCTGACTGAGCTTGGCCATCGATGATATAGCTGAGGTATGAGAATGTCCAGAGCAGTGGCCTGGGTGATCTCCCAGTTAATCAGAGGCCTTCGGAGCATTTAAAGGATATAGGCGGCACTCAGCAGTGTGAGCGGCCAGGAGCCTGTAAGTAGCACCAAAGGGATGTGTTTAAAAGACAAATTGCAGCAATGGTGGTCTGAGCCAGGCCACCCTGATCCCAAGGGGGTAATCCAAGTGTTCAGACTACCTGCTACTGCCCCCGGCCCAGGCAGCGAAACCCCAGAAAGCTCAACAGTTTTCAACTATTTTTAATTTTTTTTAGTCACTCGTTACCCCTCCGCAGCCATGGCACCCAGTCCATATTTGTAAATACTTGTCATGCTCATGAGACTTGTGCCGGAGAGGAGCAGTGCATCGCGGAAAGGTGGGGCATACTGTGTCCAACCAGCCAATCACATTTAAATACATGCAAATATCAGTTTTGCATGCTGCCGTCGGGTGCAAACCTTGTTATTGCTACCAGCGAGGGATTGGAGCATGGCACTCGAAACGGCACTGGCCGCAGACCTCGATTTTGGCTGGATTCCCGATATTCAGCCCGATCGCGGTTACGGTGCTGCGAGGCGGAGAATTTTGCCCAGCATTTACAGCACTGTTGGATTTATATTCGCACATTCCACACTTGTCATGAAAATCATTCTTCTATCAGGTGTCTGGACAGTGCAATAGAGGAATGTCAGTCAGTAATTTTTATAATTAAGCCATTCTTAAAAGGTTACCAACAAACAACAACATTTCTTCAATATTGCCAGGAATGAAAAATTCACTCAACTACTAAATGTGAAAAAGAATGCTTTTGTTTTTGTAATTTCTGTCACAGAAAACAAATTGCTGCACCAAACTTTTTCATGATGGTTGCAATCCCTGTCCTAATTTACTTATTTGTCATATATTCTCATAACATTTGCAATTTGCTCCATTTTTTTGGCCCCCAATTTCCTGAAAATAGTGATGCTGTTTCTAGTATGGGTATTCTGCCAAGACCTTAGCCAAGGACAGACAGAACCATTGCTGACCTAGTTAAGATCAGTTTACTCATCAGAGAGCAAGAGCAAATCATGTGACTATTCTAGTATGCTTGATGCACCACCACAACATGCAGTGAAGTTCATCTGCAGTGCTCACCTGACAAACTGTTCTAGATGAATCAGTTGATGCATTTGTATTTCTAGTCACAAAGTAGTTGGGAAGAAAACACAGTGACTATATGAACATTGGAAACTGAGATAGGCCATTCGAGCCCTCGGTTCTGCTCTACCATTCAATTTGATTATGGCTGATCTTCACCTCAAGTCCACTTTGTTCCATACCCTTTGGTATCCTTACCTGACAAAACACTTCTATGTGCTTATTATGCACTATTACATCTTACAACAATATTGTTGAAAGAAACCTAACCAGCATGAATGATAATGTGCAGTTCAGAAAGAAGATAAGCAGAATCCCGATTCTGGTTTGTGGTTAGGCCGATGTCAGTTTACCTATGGATCTTCCAGTCAAAGACTAATGACTATCCCCTCCCTTCCTTTACCCACATCAAAAATATTAGCCTGAATGATGAGAAAGGTTAAACCGTACTAGCATACCAATTGCCTTGCAGAACACAAATAAGTGCGTTGACAGAACCAATAGCATTAAATTGCTCGGTATGCTGCAGACACCCATTTTTGTAAACACAGATAGTCCATCAAAGTTGCTGTTCCTTCGGTCCCTTATAATTGCGTATCAGTATTATGCCTTTGAGTTGCTCTCACAAATTATAACCGATAAAATCCGCAGAAGGACTCCAGGATTGCACAGCTGCCCTATAAGTCAGCATGACAAGCACTTGGTATACAAAGCCTGGGAATTATATGCAGCTATTTATTGCAGGATAGCCAACAGCAGTGGCATTGGGACAGCATGTCCTCCATAAGCTTAGTGCGTTACCAAGTATGCTTCAAGCAATACTGAGCCGTGTTAACATAAAACCTCATAAGACAAGATTAAATAGGGGAACAGTGGCAAACAAGATGGACACCAACTCTCCAAGGACTGGCATTTGTCACCAAGCACTAATTACCTCATTAAATTATTCTCAGGTTCATGTTAAGCGCAGATCCATATGCAGCTTGTATTTCCTCCCTCTCTCCTTTCCCCAGGTATGTGCGGCGAAGAGGATTTTGTTCAATCAAACGTATCTGTCAGCTGAACAGGGCACAATTTATCAATCATCAATGTGGATTAAAATTTCAGCATATTCCCTCTGGGGCCTGTTACAGGCCTGTATGAATTTCTCGAAAACAAATAAATACACATTGATACACCAACGAAAATGCAGTGCCACTTTTTTCCTGTAATCATGCTAATCTAGAAAGCTTTTTGAAAAGAAATTAAATTATTAGAACTATTTGTTTGCAGTTGAACTAATTCTGCAATCAAATTAAGAATGCCAAAATCCCTTTTTGTTATTTCATTTATGAAATTAGACGAGGTGCTGGTTTTTAAAATTATTTTTAGCTTGAACACTAACAGTTAACAAAAAATTAAAAATACAAGAGACGGATTCTGTTGTGAAGTCAAATGTATTTTTTTCAGTGTTAATAATTTTTTTTAAATTTAGAGTACCCAGTTATTTTTCTTTTCAATTTTAGGGGCAATTTCGCAGGGCCAATCCACCTAACCTGCACATCTTTGGGTTGTGGGGGTGAAACCCACGCAGACATGGGAAGAATGTGCAAACTCCTCATGGACAGTGACGCAGGGCTGGGATTCGAACCCAGGTCTTCAGCGCCGCAATCCTTGTGCTAACCACTGTGTAACATGCCGCCCAGTATTAATTTTTAATTGTTTTTGTACCAAGCGGTTTTATGTAAAAGAGAAATATTTTAGAAATGCATTATATGAGGTTCTGCACCTCAGTAACGGGAAGGTTCAATTCAAGTTTTACCTTTTAAATCATTGTCCCAAGATACAAGTGCAATTTAATCTTTTAGTTACTAATAAGGGGCGGGATTCTATGACCCCCCGCCGGGTCGGAGAATCGCCGGGGGCCGGCGTGAATCCCGCCACCGCCGTCTCCCGAAGTCTCCGGCACCAGAGATTTGGCGGGGGCAGGAATCGCGCAGCGCCTGTCGGCGGGCCCCCCTGGCGATTCTACGGCCCGCGATGGGCTGAAGTCCCGCTGCTGTCATGCCAGTCCCGCCGGCGGGAATTAAACCACCTTACTTACCAGCGGGACCAGGCGGCGCGAGCGGCTCCAGGGTCCTGGGGGGGGGCGCGGGGTGATCTGGTCCCGGGGGGTGCCCCCACGGTGGCCTGGCCCGTGATCGGGGCCCACCGATCGGCGGGCGGGCCTGTGCCGTGGGGGCACTCTTTTCCTTCCACGTTCGCCATAGCCTTCACGATGGCAGACGCCGAAATGACCCCCTGCCCTGCGCATGTGTGGGGATGACGTCAGCACCCGCTGACGCTCCGACGCATGCTCGGACTATCGCCGGCCGGCGAAATCCCTTTGGCCCTTTCTGGCGTGGCGCCAAAGGCCTTTCCCGCCGGCTGATGGGGCACCAACCACTCCGGCGCGGCCCTAGCCCCTCAAGGTTAGGGATTGGCCCCTAAAGGTGCGGAGAAATCTGCACCTTTGGGGCAGCCCAACGCCGTAGTGGTTCACGCAACTCCATCCCGCTGGGACCCCCCGCCTCGCCGGGTAGGGGAGAATCCCAGCCCAGGTGCTGAGAGGTTAAATACAATCTTCCATGAAGGGTTGTCTGATTTTCAGGAGTGCCTTTAGAGGGTACGGGCTGGTACCCGTTAACATCCAGATCTGGCAATTTTGATCTGGCCAGCTTCATTGTGGGGATAGTCACCTCCTACTTCTCTGCAATACTTCTCTGCAACAGGTACAGCCTCCGCAACGCCACTGAGATGCCAAGAGAGAATATCAGACCAAGCTAGAGTCACAGACTAGCGTTATGGACTCTCGGCAGTTTGGCAAGGCCTAAACAACATTACTGACTACAAAGCAAAGCCGAGCAGTATCTCCAGAAGCAGCATACCCCTCCTCGATGAACTCAATGCATTCTATGCTCGGTTCGAGCAGGAAACCAATGATCCGCTGTCGAGTGTCCCAGCATCTCTTAACACACCCATACCCAACATCACAGCTTCCGCAGTCAGATCGGCTTTCCTGAAAGTGAACCCTTGGAAGGTGACGGGTCCGGACGGGATCCCTGGTCGTGCGCTCAGAGCCTGCGCGGACCAGCTGGCAGATGTGTTCGCGGACATCTTTAACCTGTCCCGACTGCGCTCCGAGGTCCCCACCTGCTTCAAGAAGACCACCATCATACCGGTGCCAAAGAAGAACCAGGCAATGTGCCTCAATGACTACCGTCTGGTGGCTCTGACTTCAGTCGTAATGAAGTGCTTCGAGAGGTTAGTGATGAAGCGCAGCACCTCCATACTCCCAGAACACCTTGATCCACTGCAATTCGCATACTGCCGCAACTGGACCACAGCAGCCGCTATCTCCCTGGCCCTACACTCATCCCCAGTGCATCTCGACAACAAGGACTCCTACATCAGACTCCTATTTATTGACTACAGCTCCGCCTTCAACACCATAATTCCAGCCAAGCTCATATCAAAGCTCCAAAACCTCGGACTTGGCCCCTCACTCTGCAACTGGATCCTCGACTTTCTAACCCACAGACCGCAATCAGTAAGAATAAACAAAACACCTCCTCCACAATAGTCCTCAATACCGGGGCCCTGCAAAGCTGCGTGGTTAGCCCCTATTATACTCCCTGGACACACACACTGCGTGGCAAAATTTGGTTCCAACTCCATCTACAGGTTTGTTGACAATACGACCATAGTGGGTCGAATCTCGAATAACGACGAGTCAGGATACAGGAGGGAGATAGAGAACCTAGTGGAGTGGTGCAGCGACAACAATCTCTCTCTCAATGCCAGCAAAACTAAAGAGCTGGTCATTCACTTCAGAAAGCAAAGTACTGTACACACCCATGTCAGCATCAACAGGGCCGAGATGGTTAGCAGTTTCAAATTCCTAGGGGTACACATCTCCAAAAATATGTCCTGGTCCACCCACGTCGACACTACCACCAAGAAAGCACAACAGCACCAATACTTCCTCAGGAAACTAAGGAAATTCGGCATGTCCACATTAACACTTACCAACTTTTACGGATGCACCATAGAAAGCATCCTATCTGATTGCATTACAGCCTGGTATGGCAATTGCTCGGCCCAAGACCACAAGAAACTTCAGAGAGTCGTGAACACAGCCCAGTCCATCACACGAACCTGCCTCCCATCACACGAACCTGCCTCCCATCTATTGACTCTTACTAGACCTCCTGCTGCCTGACGATAGCAGGCCGCGTAATCAAAGACCCCTCCCACCCGGCTTACTCACTCTTCCAACTTCTTCCATCGGGCAGGAGGTACAAAAGTCTGAGAACATGTACAAACAGACTCATAAACAGCTTCTTTCGTTACCAGACTCCAAAACAATCCTCTTATAGACTGACCTCATTAACACTACACCCATATATGCTTCACTCGATGCCAGTGTTATGTAGTTACATTATTTACCTTGTGTTGCCTTATTATGTATTTTTTTTAAATTTCCTTCTCTTTTCATGTACTTAACAATCTGTCGAGCTGCTCGCAGAAAAATACTTTTCACTGTATCTTGGTACACGTGACAATAAACAAAATCCAATCCAAATTTCACAGTGTCAGGCCAGGTTTTCAAAGCATCATGGTTCACAACCCCTTAGGGAAGTCATGAACCCTCGTCTGCATGAAGAAGGCAAATTCACAAAAGTCTCCTCATGCCCCATTTGCCAAGCCTCACCCTTCCACCTCCCCCCCCCCCCCCCCCCCCGCCCACCCATGGCTTCCTCAGAACCAAGTACACTTCAAAGTGTTCCAATCCCTTGTTGATCTATCTTTCCCTTCATGCTTGAATGCATCTGAAGCACCCCGCTTTGATGCTAACTACAATATTTATAAATGCTCTTGCTGTGATTGACAGCTCTTCACCTCCTCAAAAGTAGCCAAATACTTTCTGTTGTGCAAAAGAAAAAGTTCAAGCAGGATTTGCATTGCAGTGGTAGGGGGCCTTCTGATGGACTTGGCGGGGGGGGGGGGGGGGGCGGGGGGGATCACCTCAGTTATGCACTGACCCTCTTGACTCACCGCAGGCTCCACCACATCAGGGCCATGCTTGGAAAACCTTGCACTAAATCCCACCGGGAGGATTTCCCGCTCTGGGGGACAGTGCATAATGAGGGTGAGGGGAGAGCGACTCAGGCTTCCAGCTCATTAATCAGATGTAAATGGATGAAAATCACCGGTTTGCGCCCTCCCACCCGGTACAGGGTATGTAGTTCACAGCTGTTTTTTGGCCGACCATCCATTCTCTGCCGGATGAGGAAACCCACTACCTACATAAGGTAATGGAAACTCCACCCTAATATACTGCAGATTCTGGAAATCTGAAATAAAAACAGAAAATGCTGGAAATATTCAGTAGGTCAGGTAGACTCTGTAGAGAAACAGAGTTAACATTACATTAGTACAATATTAGGAGTTGACCTTTGACTAATTAGTAGCTTTTGTGCCTCCAATTCTCTGGGAGATGGAGGGCGGCTGCTGTTGAGGAAGGAGGTGAGAAGAACCTTGAAAAGCACTCCACACAGTTCCAACAAGTGGAGACCGGATCTCTGCTTTTGAATGCTCGGCTGCCAAGCATTAGAATATTGGTATCTTGGGATGTTACTCGTCCCATGTGGTTTCTGGGAGCATGTATACCCTACCGCCATAGAGGATGAACCACCCTATTGGCTGATGGAAAGAAAGAAGAAAGAGTATGGATTCAAATAGCACTTTTTATGACCTTAGAATGTCTGAAAGTGCTTTGCATCACTTCCTGACATGGTTACAGCTGTGGGAGGAACATTCACATCATAGCTTATGAATTCTGCCACAATTTCGTCTTATTCTCCAAGTGAAGAGCCTGTAAAATTGTCACATTATTGAAATGTGTCACATAATATTGCCCAATTGTGGAATCACATCGAACAGTAGTTAGATGCAAATATGGGCTAGTTGATTATGTTCTGTACTGTGCCTGTTATAGCTTAAGGTACATGCTGCTTGACTCGATTAGCCAATCGTTAGGGGATATGGCCGATGCATCTGGCATCACCAACACTGAAATTCCTATGCTACGCTGCTTAATTCTTTGGTAGGCAGGACGTCTCATTTGTATTTACTTGTTTTATTGCTTTGTTGTGATCCATATGAAGATCCCTTTATGACATCACTAGAAAAAAACAGTGCTTCATAATTTAGATATCTCTGAGATATCTTAATGTTTGGAAGACCTTAACCTCCCTGTTGCAGTGAGATAATGACTTACCTTTCATAACCTAAACTTGTCTCAAAGCATTTCATAGCAAATTTTGAAAAATAGTAACTGTTGTACTGTCGGAGGCCGCAGCTGCAAATGTGGGCACAACGGGTTCCCCAAAGAGCAGTTATATTTGACCAGATAATCTTTTTTTCATGATTGAGGTACATAGATAGATAGATAGAACAGTACAGCACAGAACAGGCCCTTCGGCCCTCAATGTTGTGCCGAGCCATGATCACCCTACTCAAACCCACATATCCACCCTATACCCGTAACCTAACAACCCCCCCCCTTAACCTTACTTTTATTAGGACACTACGGGCAATTTAGCATGGCCAATCCACCTAACCCGCACATCTTTGGACTGTGGGAGGAAACCGGAGCACCCGGAGGAAACCGGAGCACCCGGAGGAAACCCACGCACACAGCGGGAGGATGTGCAGACTCCACACAGACAGTGACCCAGCCGGGAATCGAACCTGGGACCCTGGAGCTGTGAAGCATTTATGCTAACCACCATGCTACCCTGCTGCCCAGATACAGATATCAACATACCTGGAATAACCCCTTTGATCTTCAGTACCAGGGATGGACCCTCTGGAGAGCCCAATTGATGGGAAAGGTGGGAAGTTTCCGTTATGCCTGGTGCGGGGGGTGGGTGGCTGTGCCTTTGAAGGGACACTTAGCAGTGACGGGGGAGTGGGTAGTGAGGAAGAGTGAACATGGAACTGAGGGGGCGGATGAGGCGATGAGCGGAGGAGACCTGGCAATGAATGAGGAGAGCTGGCAATGAGAGGAGGGAATCTGAAGAAGGGGACCTGGAAGTGAGGGGGAGAGCTGGCGACACTTCCACTTGGTTGTGCGGGGGAGGGGAAGCCCTCGATAATTGTGCGGGGGTTGGGGAGTTTCAACTCAATACTGATCGGCGGCCCGATTTCTGCGGAGCCAGCCCTTCCGGCTCTATCAGCCCTGGTCCTGTCAGACTGACACCATAAACCATAGGCCCCTATTATTTTTGGCATAGTGGCTGAAGATCTGTCATCTGAAAGCTCAGCAGTAAACCTGGAGAGATACACGCCGATTTTCAGTCACAGCGTGACAGTCCAAAAAATGATGGTTAAATTCCACCCTAAGTCTCTAAAGTGGCACTTCGACCCACAAACTTCTGACTTAGGGGCAAGAGTATAATAATCTAAGCCGTAGCTGAACACTGAAATAACTTACCAGCTTTAAAATTCTCAGGTCATAGATGGTGCTGTTTAAGCTGCGACAACATTAACGCTTTGTTTTGCATTTTAATTACTTCATTCCATTAAATTATTTATTTTTCCACCAAGTTAATTTAAAGCGAAAGTAAAATTTGTTGCAGACAATGGGGCTTTTCATCCCAGGGCAAGAATACTTCCCGATATGTAATAGATACCCAGCAATATTCCAGGGCAATTTAGTCCATAGCTGGGCCTAATAAATGATAAATTATCTGTCACTCTATTTTAGTTTACCGCAGTCATCACTCATCTTATTTCCATAGATTTCTGCGAGTCTCTTATCTAATTCTTATTGAGTTGTGTGGAAAATCAGAACATATCAAAATAGCTTTCCCAAACAAGCTTCAATACGCCAATGAAGAACAGCTGTTTGGATTTCTTTTCCTTCATAGCTTTCCACGCTGACTTCGAGGCACTGTCTATCTCATCAGTTCTCTTCCAATATTGTTATAAAACCTAAAACTCAAAGTTAAAGTAGATTTGGTCAACTTTCTGCGAAGTTTTATAGTTTGCATTCATAGTTGTTGCCATTATATTCCATCAAATGAGGGTGACACGGTGGCTTCGTGGTTAGCACTACTGGCTCACTATGCCGAGGACCCGGGTTTGATCCTAGCACAGGGTCACTGTCTGTGTGGAGTGCGCACATTCTCCCTGTGCCTGCGCAGGTCTCACCCCCACAAACTAAAAATGTGTACGGTAGGTTGGCTTCAATGGGAAATTCCATTGTGGAGTAGCGAATCCCGTCGTGAATGAACGGCACGTCACTGAAAGATGTGAGGCTGGAAGAGCAGAGAATCCAACCCTATACCTGCAAGACAGTTGATAATCGTTGGGAAGGAGATACAGTTTCTCAGCACACTCAAACTTTGACTGTCAAATTTACCAGAGTCATTGGACTGGATTTTTATCATAAATTATCATAGAATTTACAGTGCAAAAGGAGGCCATTCAGCCCATCGAGTTCACACCGGCTCCCGGAAAGAGCATCCTAAGCACCCTACCCAAGGTCAACACCTCCACCCCATCCCCACAACCCAGCAACCCCACCCAACAATAAAGGCAACTTTGGACACTAAGGGCAATTTATCATGACCAATCCACCTAACCTGCACATCTTTGGACTGTGGGAGGAAACCGGAGCACCCGGAGGAAACCCACGCACACACGGGGAGGATGTGTTCTCCCCCCGGGGAGGACAGACAGTGACCCAACCGGAATCGAACCTGGGACCCTGGAGCTGTGAAGCAATTGTGCTATCCACAATGCTACCGTGCTGCCCATTTTGTGGGCAGATGATGTTGAGTTGTAAATATTTACTGTCATCACCCCTCTGAAACTGACTACAACTTCAGGATGTAACACGTGCACAGATCAGTGCGGATGTCATGGCCTGTCACTCAATGTTGCCTCAGCGGCTGCATTGTGGCTGCACCACCACCACCCTAAAACTCACAACTCTTCCAAGAGTTGGCATTCATTGAAATCGGTGAGGACCTCCACAATTTAACTCTCATATCACTGTGAAAAACCCTTGCCTAATCAGGGGCGGCATTCTCCCCTACCCGGCGTGACGGAGGGTCCTGGAGTAGGGGAGTGGCGGCAACCACTCAGGGGTGAGAATTCCCCACCTTTGGGGGCCAGTCCCGCGCCGGAGCGGTTGCCACCAGAAGACTGGCGCAAAAAACCGGCGCCCCCGGCAGCAGGGCTGGCCGAAAGGCTTTCGCCGGTCCGCGCATGCGCCGGCAGTGACGTCAGCGGCTCTCCCGCCGTTCCAGAGGTGGTTTAAACCTCGGCGGCGGGAGAGGCCTCCCAGCGGCGGGACTTCGGCCCATCTGGGCCGGAGAATCGCCGCAGAGGCCTCTCCGATCGGAGTGGCGAGATTCCTGCCCCCACCACTTCCCGGGTGGCGGAGAATCTCTGCCACGGCGGGGGCGGGACTTTAGGCGCCCCCAGGCGATTCTCCGACCCTGCTGGGGGTCGGAGAATTTCGCCCCTGGTCTCATTGAGCTTTTGACAGCAATGTGATTAATAAAATTTGATCATCTACACATTTGGCCTTGAAAGATAATTTTATATTTTTGGAATGCTGCGAAATGATTAATTCAAATTTTTAAAACTAACTTTTAAAAAAAACTCTCTTTAGCATGTTTCTTCAATATATTGTACCTTTAACCTTCAATCATTTTGAATGTCTCAATCATTTGTTTGCTCTTTTTAAACATTTTTAAATCTGATTTTATTTTAATACTTTAAATTTTCTGGTTGGATGTCTGTGTAAATCCTTTCATGAGATTGGCTGCTTGGACAACATGATGTGAATGCCAATAAAGAATCCTGAATCAGGCACAATGCATGACTATAGGAGTCAAATTCTTGCTAGGGCGTTCTGTGCGAGTTAATTCACGATCAATGGTAAACACCCTTGTTTTACAGCCGACCACAAACCTCAAACCTCAGATATTCATTAAATTCTGAAGGCGGGCTTCTCCGTCCGTTTAGGGCAGCGAGATTCTCCGATCTTGCTGCAGTGAATGGGTGATTTGGCTGAGCGCCAAATTCTCCGTCCGCGCTGGCATAGGCAGTGGGGCAACTCGCAATGGAGAATTCCGGCCTTAATCTCTGAAAATTTACTGAGAATTGATGTGTTAAGTGAGTTAGTTCAACGTTGACTGCAACTGGATGCAGTGAAACTAGAAACAGGCTTCCGACACAGGAGATGGTCCAAGACTGTTTTATTGAACTTGCTGATTGCTGTACATAATCTACTCTGGGTTGACACTCTATTAATCTAACTGATAACCTCCTACTGGCTTGACCAGACTAGCTCGCTACCACATGGAAATGATGCTCACTGGCTTGTGCACTCTAACTATCTCAGTAGCTGTGTCCTCTGAGAGAGTCTTAATGGCCTGTGGGCTTTATAGTGGTGGTGTCCTGTCTGGTGATTGGTTGTTCTGTGTCGTGTGTGTTCATTAGTTATCCTGTGTGTCAATCACTGCCTGACTGCATCTCATTATATTCATGAGTGGATATTATGACAAGAATTGCAAAATAGATTGAAGAATCTGAGGTTGGTTTCCTTAAAGAAGGGAAGAGTAAGAGGAGTTTTGAGAGTGGTATTCAGAGGGATCTAGACATCAACTTGCCCATCTAGCCTGCACCAACAAAAGGCTACTCTAAATCTACGCTGACCCCGCTTCCCAGCAATTGGCCCATAGCCTCGAATGTTATGATATTTCAATAAGAAGTCTTACAACACCAGGTTAAAGTCCAACAGGTTTGTTCCAAATCACTAGCTTTCGGAGCACTGCTCCTTCCTCAGGTGAGGGAGCAGTGCTCCGAAAGCTAGTGATTCAAAACAAACCAGTTGGACTTTAACCTGGTGTTGTAAGACTTCTTACTGTGCTCACCCCAGCCCAACGCCGGCACCTCCACACCATGATATTTCAAGCGCTCATCCAATTACTTTTTAAAGGTTCACAACACCAGGGTAAAGTCCAACAGGTTTGTTTCAAATCACTAGCTTTCAGAGCACTGCTGCTTCCTCACAGAGAAGGAAGGAGCAGTGCTCCAGAAGCACCGCATCCTCAGGAAGGAGCTGCACTCTGAAAGCTAGTAATTTGAAACAAACCTGTTGGACTTTAACCTGGTGTTGTAAGACTTCTTACTGAGCTCACCCCAGTCCAACGCCAGCACCTCCACATCATTTTTTAAAGTTGTGAGGTTTGCTGCCTCAACTCCTCTCCAGGCAGTACATTCCAGACACACACTACCCCCTGGGTGAAAAGGTCTTCCCTCACATATCCTCAAAACATCCTGCCTTTCACTTTAAAATTATGCTCCCTTGTTATCGACCCTTCATCTGAGGGGAACGGCTGCTCTCTAGCCACCCTGTCCATGCCCCTCCTAATCTTATACACCTCAATCAGGTCACATTTCAGCCTCCTCTGCTTCAAAGAAATCTACCCAAGCTTATCCAGCCTCTTTCACAGCTTAAATGCTCCATCCCAGACAACATCCTGGTGAATTTCCACTGCACCCTCTGAAGTGCAATCATGACTGGGATTCTCTCAGGCCGGGACCAGCTGGAGAAGCCCCGCGCCCAGCGCGAATCGCGCCACGCCACACAGATGCCGGCACGCAATTCCAATCGGCGCCATTGGCACTGGCATGGTTGGCGCGGCGCCAGTGAGGGGCCACTCTATGGGGCCCTCCCTGCCAATTCTCGGCCCGGGATGGGCCGAACAGCCGTCGTAAAAATGCAAAGTCCCGCCGGCGCAGTCCACAGCTGCTCTCAGCTGGTGGGAACTCAGTGTGGAAGGGTCGGGGGAGCGGCCTATGGGTGGGGGGTGGGTTTCGACCCCGGGGGGGGAGGGGCTCCGATGTGGCCTGGCCCGCCATCGGGGCCGGCCAGTCGGCGGGTCAGCCTCTCTGGCTGGGGTCCTCCTTTCTTCCACGCCTGACCCTGTACCCCTCCGCCACGTCAGCACGTTGAAGGAAGCCACTGTGTATGCACGTATTGGCGCCGGTGCCACTGCATATGTGCGGATCCCGAGGCTCCCATTTCACACCGGGATCAGCAGCTGAAGCGACATGAACCGCTCCAGTGCCGTGCTGGCCCCCTGTAGGGGCCAGAATTGCTGCTCCTGAGGCCATGTTGACGCTGTCGAGAAACATGACGGTGTTTCAGACGGCATCAATCCTTAGCCTCAGGATCACAGAATCCCACCCCTTATCATTCCTAGAGTACAGTGACCAGACCTTAACAGAGTACGCCAGCAGTGGCCTAACTAAAGTCCTGTACAGCTCTAACACAACCTCTCTGCTCGTATAATATATTCCACGACTGATAAAAGATAAGTGTCCCGTCTGCCTTCTTAACTACCTCATTCACCTGAGCTGCCACCTTCAGAGATTTGTAGACAGGAACACCAAGGTCCCTCTACTCCTCTGAGCTTCCTAGTGTCCTGCCATTCATTCAGTCCTCCCTTGTTGTGTTACTTCTTCCAAAGCGCATCATTTGACTCTTTGCAGTGTTAAATTCCATCTGCCCATCTGACCAATCCATCAATATCCTTCTTCTTCACTGTCATCTACCCAGTCAATCTTTGTGTTATCTGCAAACACGCTTATCATCCCCCCCGCCCTCATTTTCTTCAATATAATTTATATATATCACAAACAATAAGGGACCCAATACTGACCACTGTGATATGCCACTGGACGTTTGCCCCAGTTACACAAACAGACTTCCACCAGACCCCTCTGTCTCCTATCACTAAGCCAATTTGAGATCCAACTGGCCATACATTCCTGGATCCCATGTACTTTTACCTTCTTTATTGGTCTCTCATGTGGACCTTGTCAAAGGCTTTGCTGAAATCCATATAAACCATATCAGCTGCACTACCGTCGCCTACACACCTGGTCATCTCCTCAAACAATTCAATAACATTTGTTTGGCATGACTTCCCCCTGACAAAGCCATGCTGTCTCTGACTAAACCTTGCGTCTCCAAGTGGATATTGATTCTGTCCTTCAGAATTATCTCAGTTTCCCTATCACTACTGGTCCGTAGTTCCCTGGTTTATCTCAACCATCTGATACACGATCAATTGTACAAAGACTAAGGTGGGATTCAACTGTGGCTTTATTGCAGGAAGATATGTGGCCTCCCACAGCAGCTGGCGAAATGGCTGCTGAATAGAGGACACGCTCCTCCTACTGGGCGTGGCCTGCAGGCAGGGGATACCGACGAACCTGTAGTACAGATCCTGCCTTACATCACCTAATACAGGTGTAAAATGGTTTACCACACCATCCTTCTTGAAACGTGGAACCATATTAGCTATCCTTCAGTCCTCTGATACCCTTCCTGTGGCCAGAGAGGAATTAAAAATTTGTGTCAGAGCCCCTGTAATTTCCTCCCTCATCTCTCACAGCAGCACGGGATACAACTCATCTAGGGCTGGCAAATTGTGCCAAAACCTCCAGTAACTCCTTGCTCCCTATGTCAAATTGCTCAAACAAACATCACAGACCCTTTGTCTGAATTCTGCACCTACATCCTCCTTCCCCAAAGTGAAGTTAGATGTGAAGTACTCATTTAAAGTCATCTGCCTCGATACACAGATTAATCCTTTGGTCCCTAATGGGTCCTACTCTTTCCCTGGTGATCCTCATCCCTTGATATGCTTATGAATATTGCGTGATTTTCTCGAATCTTATCTGCCAATGCTTTTTCATGCCCCCGTTTTTCTCTCCTAATTGCTTTTCTGAGGGCCCCTGCACTTTCTATATGCCATGAGAGCCTTTGTAGATTTGCTCCCTTTGTACATGTTAAAAGCTTCTATTTTCCTTCCTATCCATTCCTGATATTTCCTCAACATCCAGGGTTCTCTGGACTTGTTGCTTCTGAATTTCACCTTATTGGGAACATGTTGGGCCTGTCCTCTCACCAATCCCATTTCGAATGCTCCCTCTGTTTTGTTGTGGATTTACCCAGAGGTAACTATTCCCAGTCAAGTTTGGCCAGATCCTGCTTTATTTTAATACAATGAGTCTTCTCCCAAAACAAATCTCTTTTTTGCAGACCATCCTCTTCCTTTTCCATGCCAAATTTAAAATGTACAGTGATGTGGTCGCTATCACTAAAATGCTCCCCCACTGCTCCCTATAACACCTGTCCAGCTTCGTTCCCTAGAACTGGATCCAGCACTGCACCATTCCTTGTTGGACATTTGACATGTTGGTATAAAAAGCTCTCTTGAATACATTTGAAGAAATCTGCACCCTCTAAATCCTAATGTAACTATCCTAATTAAGAAGTCTTACAACACCAGGTTAAAGTCCAACAGGCTTGTTTCGAATCACTAGCTTTTGGAGCACTGCTCCTTCCTTAGGTGAATGAAGAGGTGGGTTCCGGAAACATTAAATAGACAAAATAAAAGATGCAATATGATACTTTGAATGCGAGTCTTTGCAGGTAAGTAACCTGGTGTTGTAAAACTTCTTACTGTGCTCACCCCACTCCAACGCCGGCATCTCCACATTATCCTAATTAATGTTGGGAAAGTTGAAATCCCCTAAAATAGTTACTCTATTATTGTTTTTCCACATGAAGGTGAACTGGCTGCTCCTCTATTGCTCGTTGACTATTTGCTGTCCTATAATACACTCCCAGCAGTGTGACTGCACCCTTTTTATTCCTAAACTCTACCCTCAAATCCTCATTGGAAGACCATTCTATCTACAGGCCTCCCTTAAGAATAAACCTAATCTTCTACAATGTTACATGGTTTTTTTTGGTTTTTTTATAAATATTTTTATTCTCCTCCTTTTTCACATTTTCTCCCAAATTTACACCCACCAACAATAACCAATAAGCAGTAACAAATACAATGTCAATCCCCATATCAACAACAACAATCCCATCCTCCCACCAAACCCCCAAACAGCAGCCCGCATGTTAACATAAACAAATAACAAATGAGGAATCACCCATAGTCACCATTAACAATTACAGTCCCCCTCCCCCCAACCCTCCCAACAACCTCCCCCACCCCAGCCAATGTTCGATGTTATCCAATTCTTGAAAGTGCATAATAAATAACGCCCATGAATTGTAGAACCCCTCCATCCTTCCCCTCAGTTCAAACTTAATCTTCTCAAGAGTTAAGAATTCCAACAAGTCCCCCCCGCCGCGATTAATGGAAAGTTCTGCTGGTGTGTACATATAAAAAAGCTAGGCCGAGACATTTGAACTTGGTAGTCAGGGGGCGTGATTCTCCGGTCACCAATGCTGAAATCGTGTTCGGTGATCGGTCGGAGAGTCAACGTTCGTGCCGAAATGGGGGGGGCGGCGTTGCTTTTGCAATGCTCTGCCCCCTCCAAAATGGTGTACTCTAGGAGTATGCCGCACATCGTATCGAGGGCCTCAGGACATTACCTGAGGCCCTCCTCCTGATGCTCCGCCCCCGACCAGCCGAGTTCCTGACGGCGTGGGTCTCTCATGCTATGTTCTGTCGGGAACTCGGCATGGTGGCTGCGGGTGTGCCCAGCGCCGCCACAGTTGGGGAGGGGCGGTGGGGAGCGATCCGCGGGTAGGGGGGATGTTGGCTGGGGCTGGGGCACTGTTGGGGGTGGTCCAGGGGTCACAAGCTGGCCAAAGGGGGCACTATTTGGCAGGCCACGGACCCAGCAATTCTCCGACTCTATCGGCAGCTAGAGCCGGGTGCTCTACACTGCCTGCCTGCTAGCCCCCCACCAAATGGAGGGTTGGTGGTCATTTGCGTGAATTTTCACTTGTAAAATGCCACCGTTCCCATGCCAGTGTCAGGACATTGCCTAAAAATCGGAGAATCCAGCTCAGGTATTGTAGGAGTGCTTTTGAAGATAACTTCGTAACTGAATGTGAAGCTTGTAAAAATCAGAACTACTCCTGTCTCCATGTTAAAATGTTCATTATCTCTCATACTCGAGCCCTCCCAGTTGCCTTCTCCCCTTTTTTCGACTCCTCATCTATTGAAGCAGGCCAAATTTGCTCCCCATTGTGACTTGTAAACAGCCTCTGGGACCATTAGGGCCATGTAGCTGTGTTGCAATTTGTCAATGACCTACTGCCAGCCCCGTTGATTGCATTCAGTGTATTTCATGTTTGATTCAATTTCTGAGCCATAGACAGGAAAACCATAATCAAAGAGTTTCTATGATCCCTTTTAATGCAAGCCCAACATTGAATAACTAATAATTGTTTTATCAATCCAAAATATGCGCTACTACTGACTATTTTCTGCTTTTATGAAATGTCTATAAGCACGGTAGCACAGTGGTTAGCAAAGTTGCTTCATAGCTCCAAGGTCCCAGATTTGATTTCCAGCTTGGGTCACTGTCTGCGGAGTCTGCACGTTCTCCCCGTGTGTGCATGGGTTTTCTCCGGGTGCACCGGTTTCCTCCCACAGTCCAAAGATGTGGGGGTTATGTCGATTGGCCATGATAAATTGCCCTTCGTATCCAAAAAGGTTAAGTGGGTTTCCTGGGTTACGGGGACAGTGCGGAGGTGTGGGCTTGGGTAGGGTGCTCTTTCCAAGGGCCAGTGCAGACTCGATGGGCCGAATGGCCTCCTTCAGCATTATAAATTCTCTGATTCTATGATTTTAAAGGCTGGGCATCATAATTGCATTGGCTGTATGATGGGACAAGCCATTCAATGGTTCTGCCGCATCCTCATAATTGAGCTGTGCTCTAGTGGCAAACAAATGCAGACAGGTGGCTTGTCAATGGAAGAGGAAATACTTTGAGGAAAGGAGGGAGATCGATCCTGACTGGGTTTGCTGGAAGGAGGCAGAAGGAGGGGTGAAATGAAGGGACACAACTGTTTAGCTGCCAACAGATAGATAGGGTTTGTGTGCGTGAAGGAGCATTGAACACCACGACCATGGCTGTTTTTGGTTCAGTGTGCAATGGTGCCTATAAAGACCTACTAGTTAGCCAGTATTCTTTTCACAGAAGTTAAAAATTCTCAATCAATTCCTTTTCAGAGATCAAAATATTCTGAAGCTCACTCGACCAACAGTCATGTGTTCAAATTCTCCTATTTTGGCAATTTGTACTGTCTCTAAATTATCTTAATTTATCATGACAGTGGTTTGAATTTCATACATTAGGTTTCATGTTAGGTTGTGTTTATACTTATCTTTTTTTGTAATAAATTTGTGGACCATGACGGAAATAGTTAAAATAACTGAAGCAATGTAGGCTCAACTGAGACACTTTCCCTCTATGAGTGAATGATTAAACAATAAAAATGAGAAAAAAGATTCCTGTGTGTTTTTATTAGGGTTATACATTTGTCAGAAAGATAACAGTTATCATGAGAACCACAGAATGTCACCTTCATGAAGTACCCTATGGTTTTAATAACTTTAAACTCTGTGGGATGTGGATGATAGAATAAAAGTACAAACTGATTTAAGAGACAAAGGGTAACCTGAAATAGCTGAGAATGGGTTGTTCGATCAGTAGGGTGGTTTTCCAGAGTATTACTGGAAGTAGGTCTCAAGCCTTTTTAAAGTCGTTTCCTATGGGGCCTATCCAGAGGTATCTGGCCATGTGGGAGATCTAATGCTGTCATGAAAAATTTCATTTTTACTGAACATCAAATAAATTGATAGTGAGACTACTATTTTTCCTCATAAAATGAAGCAGGGAGAGCTGAACTCACTGGGACTAAAACGGAGCGAGGCCAGTTAGGCTGGAATGTAAGGTTGGCGGGAAAAACAGTTGGTGAACAAATAAATAAATAATTGCTTATTGTCACAAGTAGGCTTCAATGAAGTTACTGTGAAAAGCCCCTAGTTGCCACATTCTGGTGCCTTTTTGGGAATTGACTTTGTTCTGAATTACAAGCCAGCTGTTTAGCCCACTGTGCTAAACTAGCCCCATTGGGCTACTTTCAAAACATAAATGTTCTGGACACTGTTAAGGTATGTTCCCTTAAAAGGGAATGGTAGGGCAAACAAATCCAGAGCTGCCTGGATGGATAGGAGATAGAAATTATGATAAGGAATAAAATAGGTGTTTATGACAGGTGTCAGGTAGAAAATATAGTTGAGAACCAAGGGGAACCAAGGGGAAGACAGCAGGTTCAGGGCCAAGGTGAAAAAGCACATCAGAGAAGCGAAGAGGGATTATGAGAAAAAACTGGGAGCCAACATAAAGGGGAATCCCAAAGCCTTCCACAGGCATGCATATAATAAATGGGTGGTAAAAGTAGGAGTAGACCCGATTTGGGACTGAAAAGGGAATTTACACATTAAAGGTGCGATCTACCGGCTTCATTGCCGATCAAGAGTGCAACGCGGCCGGTAGATGCTGGGAGAGGCCTGCCGCAGACTTCCCAACAGACAATATGCCTCTCGAGATCTACCCAGGCCTCGTGAGGTGTTGCAAGCAGGACCCCGTCCACAATGGGCAGGACCAAGCCTCGTATACCACAATAGGTTTAAAACCCACTTAGGCATGCTGAACCAGGTGCTATCGGCCTCCTGGCCTCTTCAGGGAGACCCCAGGTAGGGGCCATTCAGCTTTGATCCACACAAACGTGAACCATGCATAACAGCAACTGTGGGATTCCCCCGGACCATTGGAGGTCAGGAACAGGGCAGGGTGGCCCCCTGGCCCTCCCCCTTGATTGTGGGAACCCTGGCACTGCCACCCTGGCACCTTGGCACTGACACTACTACTGTCAAGAACAGAGATCAAAGAACAAAGAGCAGAGAATGAAGAAAAGTACAGCACAGGAACCGGCCCTTCACCCTCCAAACCTGTGTCGATCATGATGCCCTCATTTGAAAAAAAACCTTCTGCCTTGACTCAGTTCGTATCCCTCTATTTCCTCCCTATTCATGTACCCATCCAGATGCCTCTGAAATATTGCTAATGTGCCTGCTTCCACCACATCCTCTGGCAGCGCGTTCCAGGCACCCACTACCCTCTGTGTGGAAAATATACCCCGCACATCTCCCTTAAACTTTCCCCCTCTCACCTTGAACATGTGCCCCTTGTAATTGACACTTTCACCCTTGGAAAAACCCTTTGGCTATCCACCCTGTCGATGCCTCTCATAATTTTGTAGACCTCAGCCTCCGTCTTTTCAGTAAAAACAATTCTCACAGCCAACACCCTCGAGACCAGGCAAGATCCTGGTGAACCTTCTTTGCACTCTCTCCAAAGCTTCCACATCCTTCTGATAATGTGGTGACCAGAACTGCAGGCAATATTCCAAATGCCGTCTGACCAATGTTTTCTATAGCTACAACATGATTACCCAACTCTTATACTCAATACCCAAGCTGAAGGCAATGCCCAGGTGGCATTAAAAATCCGACAGGAGGGCAGCACGGTGGCCTAGTGGTTAGCACAACCGCTTCACGGCACTGAGGTCCCAGGTTCGATCCCGGCTCTGGGTCACTGTCCGTGTGGAGTTTGCACATTCTCCCCATGTCTGCGTGGGTTTCGCCCCCACAACCCAAAAATGTGCAGGGTAGGTGGATTGGCCACGCTAAATTGCCCCTTAATTGGAAAAAATAATTGGGCAATCTAAATTTATTAAAAAAAAAAAATCCGACAGGAGCATTACTAGGGCTGCCAGGGCGGCAGTGCCAAGATAGAAAATAGAAATAGAAAATCGCTTCTTGTCACGAGTAGGCTTCAATGAAGTTACTGTGAAAAGCCCCTAGTCGCCACATTCCGGCGCATGCCCGGGAGGCTGGTATGGGAATCGAACCGTGCTGCTGGCCTGCTTGGTCTGCTTTAAAAGCCAGTGATTTAGCCCAGTGAGCTAAACCAGCCCCTACAGGTGCCATGGTGGCACAGCCAAGGGTCAGGGTCTGAGGGGGCCATGCCATGAAATGAGGATGGAGAGGGGTATGAAGGGTAGGGGGATGCATGATGGATATAAAGGGGCCTCCAGAACTATGGGGGGGGGAGGGTAAAGGGTGGGGGTCCTGGGACGAGGAGGCCTGAAAAAGGGGTGCAACAAGTCCTGAAAAAGGGGAGCCCTCAGCGACCAAATTGCAATGTGTCATCACTTGGGGGGGGGAGGGGTAATGCCCATGTACATGGGGGGGGGGGGGGGTGATATTGCTTGTGGGTGGGGGACGTGGGGGACCCTCAAGCCCACTTTGAGATCAGGGCTACCTTTCAAAATGGTGGCCCAATCTCTAAGGATCCGGTCTGACCAGTAGGTTCAGCTTCCCAGTGATGAACATAATTCTAAGTGTGGGGTAGTCTGGAGGGAAAGTCCTCGGGCGGGATTCTCCGACCCCCACCGGGCCTCGACGGGCTGAGTCCCCGGCGAGTTTTGCAGCGTCCCGCCAGCGTGAGTTACGTCTGGTCACACCCGGTGGGACCTGAGAGTTCTGTCTGCGGGGGCCGTCCTGGCGGGGGGCATGGGGATCCGACCCCGGGGTGGGGGAGTCCTCCACGGTGGCCTGGCCCGCGATCAGGGCCTATCGATCGCCGGGCAGGCTGGTTCCGTGGGGACCTATGTTCCTCCGTGCTGGGCCCCTGTAGGGCTCCGCCATATTTCCCGGGGTCCGGCGCGGATATGGCAACCCACGTGCAAGAGTGAACTCGTGCTGGCCGTGGCGCGCATGCGTGAACTTGCACCGACTGCGGCTTTTGGGCGCTAGAGCTTGGAGACCACTCCGGCGCCATACTAGTTCCCTACCAGGTGAGGCCCGTTGATACTGAAGTGGCTGGCGCCACTTTTCACGTTGGCGTCAGAATTTGGCCACAGGATTGTAGAATCCCGGCCAATCTCTGTAGCACCATGAATTTCATTGACCTTATATAGAATTTACAGTGCAGAAGGAGGCCATGCAGCCCATCGAGTCTGCACCAGCTCCCGGAAAGTGCACCCTACCCAAGTCCACACCTCCACCCAATCCCCATGACCCAGCAACCCCACCCAACACTAAGGGTAATTTTGGACACTAAGGGCAATTTATCATGGCCAATCCACCTAACCTGCACATCTTTGGACTGTGGGAGGCAACTGGAGCACCTGGAGGAAACCCACGCACACACGGGGAGAACGTGCAGACTCCGCACAGACAGTGACCCAAGCTGGGAATCGAACCTGGGACCCTGGAGCTGTGAAGCAATTGTGCTAACCATGATTCTACCGTGCTGCCCAAAATATCCAGGTAATAATAATATAATAATCTTTACTGTCACAAGTGGGCTTATATTAACACTGCATTGAAGTTACTGTGAAAAGCTCCTAATCACCACATTCGGCACCTTCTGGCACACAGAGAGAGAATTTGGAATGTCCAATTCACCTAACAGCATGTCTTTTGGGACTTGTGGGAGGAAATGGAACACCCGGAGGAAACCCACGTAGACACAAGGCGAACGTGCAGTCTCCGCACACAGTGGCCCAATCCGGGATTGAACCGAGGACCCTGACGCTGTGAAGCAATAGTGCTAACCACTGTGCTACCGTGCCGCCCTTAGGTAGAAATGCTAATTCACTATCTTCTAAGCCCCTAACCCCATTCTATTTTAAAATCGAATAGACTCTTTAAATGATAAGTATTTATAAATTCTGCCGTTCCTAAAGCCTCCCTTGAGAGTTGGAGATGAACTGTCCAACCACACCACCATAGGGGTACCTGCCAGTGTCTACAGGAGGGAGCATCTTGCATCTTATCCCAGTTTAACAAACTGCCTCCTCAACAGCCACACCCCGCCTTTAACCTTTAACAACCAAGTTTGTTGTTGGGTTCAGAGCAGGCTACATGACCCCCTCCATTTTACCCTAAATGAAAGAGACAATCCTAAAATGTAACTGTCTTATAATCTTCATATCTGTAATGTGGAGATGCCGGCGTTGGACTGAGGTGAGCACAGTAAGAAGTCTGACAACACCAGGTTAAAGTCCAACATGTTTGTTTCAAACACCAGCTTCCAGAGCACTGCTCCTTCACTGAATCATTCACCTGAGGAAGGAGCAGTGCTCTGAAAACTAGTGTTTGAAACAAACATGTTGGACTTTAACCTGGTGTTGTAAGACTTCTTACTGTGTTCATATCTGTAATACACTATATAAATTTGCTCCTGATTTGTCTTAAACAGGTCAGTTAAAGACATAGAAAAAGAGTTTGACGTTTTTGGAAGAGTTGTAACATTTTCCATGCACAGATCAATTCTCTCATGATTGCTTCATAATTTTAAGCCTAGATTTTTGTATTAAATGCACAATTATTATATCTTTATTATCTTTATTTATCTTTATTATAAAGGCATCGAGTTTAGTCTGCTCTTCAGGATCACACTATCCCATTCCATTACTGCTTTGCATCTTCACACACCTTATCAATTTGACTCACTACTTGCACATTCAGGTTTCAGCTTTAAATTGTGATGATTTAACAATTTCCTAACTTTTTATTGAATCATAGAATTTACAGTGCAGTAGGGGGCCATTCGGCCCATCGAGTCTGCACCGACCCTTGGAAAGAGCACCCTATGCCTCCACCCCATCCCTGTAACCCAGCAACCCCACCTAACCTTTGGACACTAAGGACAATTTATCATGGCCAATCCACCTAATCTGCACATTTTTGGACTGTGGGAGGAAACCAGAGCACCCGGAGGAAACCCACACAGACACGGGGAGAAAGTGCAAACTGCACACAGTCACCCGAGGTCGGAATTGAACCTGAGACCCTGGAGCTACCAGGCAGCAGTGCTAACCACTGTGCCACTGTGCTGTGCCACCGTGCTGTGTTTAATCATCATTTTGAAACGAAAACATGAAAATGTGACTGGATACCACAGAGCTTCTAAAGTTAAAAAAAAAACTCAAATTATCGCTGGTTGTTTGGAGGCAGTTAGTGTGATATTGCTTAAGTCCTTTAAAAATGATTTCTAAGTGTTGCAACAAGCATGAATTGTCACGGCATGACTGTCATCCCCACCCTCCACCAGCGCAGATACACACACCTCGGTGGGAAATGTTAGTGGTCAGGCTTCTGGGGCACAATCTGATGAGCACCACACAGCTGCTGAAGCACATTAGGTGGAAGCAGGAACCTCCAGGCGAGACAGCAGTCGGAAGGCTGCTGGATCCCAGGACCCAGTTGGGTCCCAGACTGATGCTGAGCCTATGGAACAGGGTTACCCAGAGCTGATGGAGACATTAGGGAGCGGTCGGGACATTCAGAGGGAGATGTCAGCTTCACTCCAGCAGATTCATAGCAGCTTGGAAAAGTCCCAGAGGCAACAATATCAGGATATGCCACCGGCAAGGCATGGCACCGACGCCAATACTGCTAGGATGGCAAATGCAGTGGAGAGCATGGTGCATGATGACAGCACCATTAATGAAGGTGTCCAAGGCATTGCGCAGTCAGTATGGCCATGGCTAAGGGTGTAGGCAGACGGTCTGCCTCGCTGGGGGATGTCAACCAGTACCAGGCTGACCTTGATGAGGTTCTGCGGAACATTTGGGCAGCACGGTAGCATGGTGGTTAGCATAAATGCTTCACAGCTCCAGGGTCCCAGGTTCGATTCCCGGCTGGGTCACTGTCTGTGCGGAGTCTGCACGTCCTCCCCGTGTGTGCGTGGGTTTCCTCCGGGTGCTCCGGTTTCCTCCCACAGTCCAAAGATGTGCGGGTTAGGTGGATTGGCCATGCTAAATTGCCCGTAGTGTCCTAAAAAAGTAAGGTTAAGGGGTGGGGGGTTGTTGGGTTACGGGTATAGGGTGGATACGTGGGTTTGAGTAGGGTGATCATGGCTCGGCACAACATCGAGGGCCGAAGGGCCTGTTCTGTGCTGTACTGTTCTATGTTCTATGTTCTATGTCCCGCACTCAGGTGGGAATGGCCAAGTTGTTGCACAGCATGTCCCAGTCACTGAAGATGGTATCAACATTATGGTGCAGACCATGGAGAACCGCTAGGACTGGCAGAGCCAGATGATGCAGGAGCAGCCGGAGCTCGAACCAGCTGCCACTCTGCCCCAAGGTGAACTCCAAGGCCCGATGGGAGGATGGGGCGCTGAGTCCCAACCCAAACACGTCCCATGGAGTGCCGACGGTGGGCACCAGCTCCTCCGAGTCCCACCCCTCTGATGTGGCCATGTCTCACAGCCACCACACGGGACAGGGGAGCACGGCTGTGCCAGTGCCGTTGATAAGTGTGCAGGGGCCCTCCGGCCCCAGAGCCCCCAGTGGACACCTGCCAGGGGCAAGAAAGCCACGGGACGTGGTAAACAGATGGCTGCCTCCACCTCTGATGTGTATCCTGGGAAGACTCCGAGATGTAGTGGTAGGGCCAAGCACATCGAGGATCACTGAGGGCACCGGGGAGGGGGGAATGGGGTTGGGGCTGAACAGGCAGGGGATGGGGGCAGGGGTGGGTGTGGGTCGGGTGGGGGACAGCACCATCGGGAGAATGGGGAATTGTATTAGACATTAAACACCCTAATAATAATAGTCGCTTCTTGTCACAAGTAGGCTTCAATGAAGTTACTGTGAAAAGCCCCTAGTCGCCACATTCCAGCGCCTGTTCGGGGAGGCCGGTACAGGAATTGAACCCGCGCTGCTGCCTTGTTCTGCATTACAAGCCAGCTGTTTAGCCCACTGTGCTAAACCAGCCCCTTGTGCACAACCAGTGTGATAACTCTGTCACTTTCATCCGCAATGCGGGCCGACCTCCGAACCCTTGGCCCATCTCTCCAGGCATCTCCCCCTCCCCACCCGGGTACACCACATGCAGGTGATGGGTGTGAGCAAGCACTCAGCAGACAGGCCGGGGTCAGACTATGGCATAGATTTATGAGCACTGGCATTCAGCTCTCTGGGGTTTATTATCACCCCCCCTGCCCTCGACAGTGGCCCACTGACAGTGCAGACACAGTCCCAGCACCCTGGAGTGATTTTAGACAGAGTCTGGGAGGAGGGGAAATGGGAGTGGGGGGTCACAGACTAGGCCACATCCTAAGTGAATCGGCCAGAATGTGGGCCTCCCTGACTGTCCGGTCTTGTCGGATCCTCGCTGCTGCCCTCTGTCCAGCAGCCTCCAGCTGGTCCTCAGTTTCCTCACCGACCTGATCCTCCAGCACCTGCAGGTCCGGCACTGCCTCATCATCCATGTCTTCCTCCTCCTCCTCAGAGGTGGCACATGCTCCTCACCATCAGTCTCCAGCAAGTCGCCTCGCTGCTGTGCAAGATTGTGGAGGGCACAGCAGACTACCACAAGGCGGGGGACCCTCCGAGTCGTGTACTGGAGTGCACCACCTGAGTGATTGAGGCATCGGAACCACATCTTGAGGAGCCCGATACACCACCCGATGACAGCCTGGGTGGCCACATGGACCTCGTAGTACCGGATCACCCGTTCGGTCACTGGCCTCGGTAATGGCATCATCAGCGAGGTCCTCAGCAGATACCCCTTATCCCCCAAGAGGCAACTGCCCAACCTGAGGTGCTCTTCGAAGAGGCTGGGGAAGATCGACTGCCCCAGGATTTAGCCGCCGTGCACACTCCGCAGGAAGCATGCACATATGTGCATTATCTGTAACTGGTGTTTGCATAAGAGCCATATATTGAGGGGGTTGATCACCTTTATGTTAATGTAGGGCAGTTCCAGGTGGACCAATAAGTGCAGGGAAACATGCGTGGCATCTATGACCCCCTGGACAGGGGCATCCCGGTGATAGTGGAGAATCCTGCTGCCCGGGATTCTTGTTGGCCTTGGTCCATGTCAAAGATGATGTAGTTTTCCACTGGGCATACAGGGCATCCGTGACATGTTGGATGCACCTGTGGGATGTGGCCTGGGAGATGCCACACAGGTCCCCAGGAATGATCCCAAGTCGTAAACGTTCAAGGCTGCAGTGACCTTGACAGTCAGCGGGAGCAGATGTCCTTCTCCTCCATGTGGTGCCAAGTCCGTGAGGACATGGCACAGTTGCCGCACCGTCTCCTTGTTGAGGCAGAGCCTCCCGCGGCATCTGCTTTCCGTCATCTGTTCAAAGGACCAGCGACGCCTGTTCACCCTGGGCCGTTGTGGAACTCCCCCTCTGGGTTGCTCACTGGCTTGATGGGTGGCCGGGTCCTCAGGATGTGGGGTGCGGTCCGGAACAGGGCTACTGCTTTCAGCATCTGCAGACGCTGCTGCTGCCACCGTCTCCAGCGTCTGGCCACCCGACTGAGCAGCAGCACCACTAGGGCAAATTCTGCGTCCAATATCCCTGCCATAGCGTTCAGTATCTATAAGGAATTGGGAGAGGGTATTAGATTGACAAACAGTGGTGGCTCCCACCCCGAGACCCTCCGTATCCCCATTGATCCTCCCCCCCCCAACCCGGATCACCCTGCCCACACACACCCAGCTGCAGCAGGCCCACTTCACTAGACCCCAGACCCTATACCCCGGACACCCACTCATAATGTCACCTGGACCGGGTGATGGTCCCCTCCCTATGGCACTCACCCACCCTCAGGCCATGGGCATGTCACTGGAGCTGCGTCCCATCTCATGGATGTTCTGGTGTTGGCTGCTGCGTGTGTGGTGTTTCCTCCCGCAGTGTTCATGCACAGTGGCCAGGCAATGACTCCCACAAGTTACATGGCTGGTTGCATCGTAAACTCTTTGGCACCTGGTGCAGTTCTCGTTTTCGGCCTCTCACTATTCACCGGCCTCGTTTCGCTTGAGCGAGAGCGTAACGAGGCCGGAGAATTGCGCCCCTAGATACATAAGTAGCTGTAGTCCATCAAGGGCCATTGGCATCTCTCTTCATTACAGAGACACGATTGGTTATCTGTAGATGAGCGGACCACTGTGTAAGCCTGTGGCAATGTGAAGAGGCAGAACTACCACAGCTGTGTGGGGTTCAATTTATGCCATTGGCCTCAATCTATACAATACTCCAGCGAGGTACATACTTAACTAAGAATTCACTTGATTGAAGGTTAAGCACAGACAATCAGACATTCCATGGAATTTTGTGAAAATGTCATTCGTGGATTGAAACTAGAATTGATTACTAAAGACCAATGTGCAAATGGATAGTCTGCAGTTCTGCTTGACTACTTATTCTGGTCACAGAAAAATTTTGCAAAACTTTGCCTCAGGAAATTATGTTGATGAAATTAGTTCAATGACAGATACAATATACGTGGTCTTTGGAAGCTGCAAATGTGTTGGGCTGGAGTTCCTTCCTTATCCTATTCTTTCTAATGTATTATCAGAAGTTCTGATATATTTGAGTGTCTTGCAGTGAGGGGTGAGCATATTTGCTCGCTCTGCACATTGAGGGAAGTGCCATTTAAGCGGTATTTATTTGTGTTTATTCAGCCAAGAATTCTAATGCTGACCACCTTTCATTGACAAGCTGACTTCAGAACGCATCACATGGTCAGCTAATTTTCATTTAGTTAATTTATAAAGGCAAGATCCAAATCCATAATGGATCCAGTACTGGCAGCTCACCGAGAAGCAAGGACAGAAAAACGCCTGTCAATAGCCCTGAAAAAGTAACGTATTATGAGAAATTTAAAACTTGGCTCTACTGAGATAGAGCAGGCCAAGTTCTCATGAGATTCCACACTGTTAAGTTTTTGAAACTTGTCTATTTTTCCTGAGTGCTGCTAGAAAGCAAATTTAGGAGCAGGAGCTTCAAACAGAATTAAGTAATTACTTACTTGCAAGCAAATGGCCTAATGCCTGTTTCTGGCATGGGTGCAACACACCAATTTATTGGCCTTTTTTTTGACTACTGGTGCACCGCCGGCTAGTAACGGCAATGCACCTTCTGCCAGGATGAGGGTAAGGAACAGCTGAATTACGAGACGCATGTATTAAAATATGCTCTCTTGTGTTGGGGTGAATAGTTCACAACTCTTCTGGAAAGAGTTTGAGTAACTGAGTATTTTGTTTCATTTTGTCGATGGGTCACTAGCTCGTCAACGTGCATTTTAAAAGCAATAAAATGCTTTTCCTTTTGGGAAGTGGAATTAGCTGAACAGTATTGGGTCGACTTCAGTGCAGCTACATGTCTGATTTGGTCACAATTCTTTCAGTTGCAAGTATTAGCTGCCTTAGCACTCTCATCCCTGGCTGTGCTCAAATCTACTTTCTCAGAACATACCTATCTGCAATTTGGAACATTATTTTATTATGATGTATCCAATATGTCCTCTGAGATGTTGCAGTAATTTACTTTTTTGGTGGGGTAATAGTATATCAATGATGCTTTCTGTTTACACTGCAGCATTGAGACTTTAATCAGATGTGGTTAACTGTGCTTGACCATTTATGCATTATGTTCTTTTTGCATCTTACAGTGCACAATCATTTTGCTAATTGTGGGCATTCAGAGAAATGCTCTTGTTTATTTATTTTTTTAAAAGGGTTACCTTTGCTCTGTGGTCCATTCAGTCTCATAGACGCTTAGAAACCAAACTCTGTTGATGTGTAGCAAGCAGGTTAACGTGGATTTCTAGAAGTCAGAGTTAAATAAATTTGTGGTGAATTTATTTTTTGTTCAGATTCCAGAGTGGCTCAGCGTTTCCTCACCTTGTGAACCTTAAAGGTATTATGGGTTAATGGTTTAGATATCTGGCTTAATCCTCCCCTGAATGCATAATGCCAACCTCTTTGCATAAATAATAGCAAATAACGATGTGCAATAAATAATTGATTGCATATTAATGCGAGTGAAATGGATTTCATAGCCACTATATTTATCAGCACGTATTGGGAGAGACAGTCAGGAATTGAACAACTTTGGAGGTGGTGCAAGAATCTACATCCAGCGAACTGCAGAGAAAATTGAGAGCAAAAGTCGTACTCCTGGCTCATTGTGAATTAAATAGGACTTGCGTCTGCAATGTTTTTTCAGCCATCATCACTCTCAATGTACAATGGGGTCATAGATCCCCTCTCACTGATGCTTGTAAAGGTCAAACCAGGGCAAAAGAAAGGCTCAATCGAGATCTCGGTGAACAACTTGTGAGGGACTGATTGTCCTTGCCAAGACGCAAAGCAAAATGTGAAGCGAGAAGGGAGGAGCAAGCATATGCTCATAAAAGTAAAAGTAATCATTTATTTATCAAGGTTTATGGTAATTACTACCAAAATGGAATATTTAAATACCAGCTTCTTGATCAACATAGTCCACCAGTGGATCTACATTTGAGAACTTTGGGGCAGAAACTCATGTCTTCTCTAATGTTCGCAAAACATTAGTAAGCATGTCAACTGTGTCGTTTCCACCATATTTTTTATTGGGATGGGAAGACATTTGCCTGCAGAGTTCTCACTCAGAACACACCTCATTGGCTGTGAAGTATTAAGGTTAAGAAAGGCACAATATCAACATAAGTTATTTTTTGTTACTTTTCTTCATATAGCTATGGAACAATAAGGTCAAGATAACCCATGACAGAAAACGTGTAATATACAGGGGTATAATTTGGACTTTGTATCACTGTGGAAAATGAGAGATATCTGTTCAACCATTTTACATCTTCGTAGATTTTCACTTCCTTTGATATCATGAAAAGTGGGAGAGATGTGTAACCAACAGGTAGATCAATATTGCCTGTTCGACAAGATCACATAAAGCCAAATTATCCAAAGGTAATTCAATGGAGATAATGTGACATTATTATGAGATCGGGAGCCTATTGAAGGAAATATATACGTTTTTATATTCGGAAAATGCCCAGCTGAATTTCTAAGGATAGACACCAGATATAACTAAATTACAAGCACGGTGGGACTATGGTTAGCACTGCTGTCTCACAACGCTCGGGACCCGGGTTCAATTCCGAGCTTGGGTGACTGTGTGGAATTTGCACTTTCTCCCCGTGTTTGCATGGGTTTCCTCTGGGTGCTTTGGTTTCCTCCCACAGTCCAAAGAATGCAGGTTAGGTGGATTGGCCATGCTAAATTGCCCCTTTGTGTCACAGAGATGTGCAGGTTAGGTGGGATTACGGGGATAGGGTGGGGGGAGTGGGCCTGACTAGGGTGCTCTTTCAGAGGTTCGGTACAGACTCGATGGGCCGAATGGCCTCCTTCTGACCTGTAGGAATTCCAGGGTTCTAAATGTCATAGTGATTGCAGAGTAGATCAAGAAATAAGGAAACCTGAGAAAACACAGTAACTGATAAAAACCAACCCGCCTAATTGGGTAACCAGTGGGTAATTTACTGCCAATAATCTGATAGACACAAGTATCAGTTCTTACACAATGTGCTGTGGCTGCAGGAAAGCCCAGAGGTGATGTATAGCTAAGTCAATGTTGAAACATAGCAAAACGTCCAAAAACCATAAGTCATCACAATCCCTGTAATTTAGTTAAATCTAAATGGCCTATTCAACTTCTCTCTTCTGATGTTGCATTCCTTTCCCATTGTCGAAGAAAGGCTGTTTGAAATTGGGTGGGTAAAATTTCATTGACAATGATCCAACCAAGCAGAGCATTGCATTTTAGAGAACCCATCCAATTTTTAAATCTATTGTCGATGAAAATTTACCCCATGGAATCAGGAAGATTCAATATGCTTTGTAGAAATGTTGTTCTCATTTCCCAAGTATTCTTCACTCAAAATTTTGTTAAAGCAACCCAATCGAATGGACAACTAAATTAGAGAAACTTAAATTCAATTAAAATGAAGGGTTATGGCAAGACTTAAAAAGTGAAGTCTGGTTTAAAAAATGAAAACCTTTGGTTATAGTAACATACAAAAAGGATTAGACTGCTTGGTGCTTTGAATTTCTGTTGCATTCTGTTAATTATGGCAACTCTATCTTTTTAAGATAGAGTTTTCAACTTTTTCAGTTGAAGTTCCTCTGATAAGGTATGACCGAGGAATGAGACAATGGGCGCAATTCTCCGCACTCATGCCGGTGCGGAGAATAGCGGGGGTCGTAAAATTTTACGGCCACGCTAGTCTGACGCCCTCTCGCTATTCTCCCCCCCCCCCCCCACGCCTGACTCCCGATACGAATCGCTGCCGCCGTTTTTTTACGGCCAGCAGCTATTCTCAGCTGGCCGATGGGCCGAGTTCCAAGCCCTTTACGGCTGTTTTTACGAACGGCAAACACACCTGGTCTGGCCGTTCGTAAAAACGGCCATAAAGTGCCGATTTTTAAAACCATGGCACCGATTGGCACGGCAGTACCACGGCCGTGCCAAGAGTGCCATGGGCCCGTGATCGGTGGGCACCGATCGCGGGCAGCAGGTCCGATACCCGTGCACTCTTTGTCCTTGCGCCGCCCCGCTGTATCACTTCGCGGGGCGGCTGAGGGGCATCCCGGCCCGCACATGCGCGGGTTTCGCGCAAATGCGCGATGACGTCATCCGCGCATGCGCGGGTTGGAGTCTTCCAATCCGCGCATGCGCGGCTGACGTCATGTGACGCGTCAGCCGGCGCAAACTCTGGCAAGCGGGCTTAACGAAATTCGTTGAATTTACGGAGTTTACGGCGGCGGCATGCTAGCCCCAACCGGGGACCAGAATCGGTTCCCGGTCGGGGAGGGGGAGGCTGGCGTCAAACCCGCCCGGATTTGACGCCAGCCTTACGATTTCTCCCTCTCTGGGAGAATCGCGCCCAATGACTTTGGTCTATTTCCAGGTGGAAGTTATACATCCCCAAATGCTGCTTCCCTTCATCCAAATGTATTTTCAGAGTTCAGATTATTCAAGAAGCACTTAGCAGTGCCACCACCATTCCTATTATCAGCAGACTAGCTGGCACTCTAAATCTTGTGAAGTTGAAGTCTGAGATCAACTGAGGTGTAGGGGGAATGACACCTTTTCTGTGGCCTACAGGTTTGCTTAAGTCAATGACTTCAAAGTATTAGCCTTAACTTACTTCATTCTTAATCCAAAAATCCAATGTATGGGGAGGAAAAATGAAACTCCTACTTTAGTTTAGATCCGACTGCCATTTTAAGAAATGTGTGCATCCAAAAACTAATCTCAGACAGGAGAATATTTTGTGTTGTGACTATGCATTTACTGGGAAATATATCTTCAGTCATTAACACCAGCAACGTAAAGAGCTGTACTAAAAGCAATTCCTCAAGGACAACTTTATTTTGAAGCACTTGCAACGTACACTGGGAGAAAGAAAATTAAATTAAAAGATTTGGGGTAAATCAGGACAAGCTAGATGTGTTAAGCAAGAACTGAACCCTCTAAAAATGTGACCGTCCTCCAGTAGATCAGCAACATGCTCACAGTTTACAGGATGGGTGAAAGTGCACCAAGTTCAACTGATCATCTGCACATATTGTAACACCAAATACCTTTCTTTTTACTGCTACATCATGCAAAATAAGGGAGAGTTAGAATTTTTCACATTCCAGTGCCCAAAATAGGATTGAATACATTGTGATGGATTTGAGATTCAAACAAATAATGCTTGGGACAGAAGATAGGTGTGTGATTCAGCTACCATGTTGTGCCAGTGGTGAAGAGTGGGAGAAGGAATAAGTGGGGGCACGATTCAACTAAATGGGAACAAAGTCCCATAGCGAATACGTTTAGCCATATGTTTCCCATCGCTCGCAAAGCGGTGAAACACGTCTATAAAACGCCACTCATGTTAAATAAGGGGCCTCAGCGGGGAACGTGCAGCCGTAATGACACAGAGCCCCATTTTCTACACCGAGTAGCTCTGTTCGCTAGATCCCTTCAGCGTAGTGAGAGATTGGGAGGTCATTTTAAAATATGGTCCTGATTTCCGAGGCCTGATGAGACCCCCAACTCGCCCAAACCCCAACGCACTATGAGAGAGTCCCCACCCTGAGAGGGTCTCAACCCACCCCCTGGACCCCTCCAACACCTGCACAGGACACCCCAGGCCAATCGCTCGCACACACAAAAATGCCAGCTGGCAGTGCCACATGGGCTTCTTGGCAGTGCCAGGCTGGCACCCAAGCAGCACTGCCAGGTGCCAGGCTGGCAATGCCATGGTCCCTGGGTGGCACCAACAGTGCCAGGGTACCACACTGCCCAAAGAACATGCAAATGGGGCCTCCGATCCCCTGGAAGACCCTCATGAATGCTGTTCCATCTGGTCCCCATTTATGGAGGCCAGTACTGAATGGTGCTCACCTTAGGTCTCTGAGGAGGAGGAAATCCCAAGAGGGCGTACCTCGAGAAACTGCATATTAGAGTGAGACTAGCTGTCTTGCTCTAATATGCAGATTTGTTAAAAAGTGATCCAGTCCACAAAGGAACAAATGCCTCATGAGATCACGATAGATCTCATATTGCATTGCGAGCAGGGTAGATCCCAGGAGCGGGATCTCCCGGCTTTTATCGGCCATGCTGTGCTGCAGCGAGCTGCTTTTCAGGCGCAGTGTGGCTGTTGGATTGCATCCTGAACTTGAACGTGAACTATTTTATGATTCACCCACTCCACTCTCGATGGCAAATTCCGGATCTCGCCCATAAAGCGCAAGAATGTCATTAACCCTGATCTGCATTTATTTCAATCTCATTATCGAGATTGAAGACAAATGCAATGGCCTCCCGGGGCCTACTCGACTCCCCAGTGGGAAGTCACGTGAGCGTTGTTTAGCACTCCTTTTAAAAAACTTGAAGCTGCCGCAATGACTTTTGAGGGGAAGCCGTTTCCATTTGGGGATCTTCAGGGGGCTGGAGCATTCCAGGTTGGGGGTCACCCCAGGGCGGGAGAGGGGGTGAGGGGCTTTGCTTCTGTGAACCTTCAGGCCATCTTTAAATATTGTGGAGACCTATACAGGGGCAACCACAGCTGATAAAGCAGTAGTCAGATAATGGTGTCGTTGGCTACACCGTAATTTGGATTCACTGAACCTAGTTCCTGACATTCTGTTCTGTGAGAATCTGGCAATTCAAACTTTTAATTGTTTCAGTCATTAAAATAAAGTCTCCTTAAATAATTAGATTTTTTTCAAATTGCCCATTTTGCAATGCCGACATGTCAAGTCCAACAATCCTTGATAAGATGATCTACCGTGTTGCTGTAATATAGTATTTTTTCATCATCCATGAAAGTGTATTGAGTGAAAAGTATGAAGATAATGGTAGAACAAGCTGGACTGCCTCCAGTCCACAGTGTGGGCCAACTGTTACTCCGCTGTGACAGCTTGTACTGTTTAAATATCTTAAGCTTGGAAACTGTTTTCTCATTGCCTGTTACCGCATCAGCAACAAATATGTTTTTCAATGGCAGTTTGTTTTCATTCATTGCGATTATTTTCGAGCAACTGTGACTTTTAACAGGTTTAAATATGATACCAACTGACTTTTTCCAATGGTCTGTCACTGCCACATTTCATTCATGTAGGTCAGGGGTTATGATTTGTCTGAATTATTGCCAAAAAGGCACCCAGACAGAGGGGTATTTTAATAGTGACATTTGAAATAATTGTTGTTGGAGTTGAAAGTATAACAGGTATGCTCCTTTAGAATAAACACAACAATATTTATGTGCCCTCCTAGAGCATATTCTTAAACATATCATTTTGCAGCGAGCATTATTGGGGCTGGTTTAGCACAGGGCTAAAGAGATGGCTTTTAAAGCAGATCAAGGCAGGCCAGCAGCATGGTTCAATTCCCGTACCAGCCTCCCTGAACAGGTGCCAGAATGGGGCGACTGGGAGCTTTTCACTGTAACTTCGTTTGAAGCCTACTTGTGACAATAAGCAATTTTCATTTCATTTTTTAAATTCAGTTAACTCTTCCAGTGCCAACATACAAAAGTAGTTTAGGGCAGCGCAGTAGCACAGTGGCTAGCACTGTGGCTTCACAGCACCAGGATCCCAGGTTCGATTCCCTGCTGGTTCACTGTCTGTGCAGAGTCTGCACGTTCTCCCCATGTTTACATGGGTTTCCTCTGGGTGCTCCAGTTTCCTCCCACAGTCCAAAGACGTGCAGGTTAGGTGGATTGGCCATGCTAAATTGTCCTAAGTGTCCAAAAAGGTTAGGATGACTTATTGGGTTACGGGACTTGGGTGGATGTCAGGGTTTAAGTGTGTCAGTGCAGACTCGATGGACGAATTACCTCTTTCTGCACTGTATATTTTATGTGGTTCAGTTATCTTTCAGTACCGGGTGTCCTTTCAGACATGCAGACATTTCACATTTTAAAATTTATCTTTAAAAACTGAATTCTCTGCACACCTCTAATGTCGATTGAATCAAAATATGAAAAATAGGCTTTGGCTATTCACCCTACATTTTGCAGTAAAATTAAAACAGAAATGTTCCTGTAGAAGATTACAAAGCTGGAGACTGTCGCAGTTCAAACAAATGCTGAACTCACATATAGATGAATCAATCATTTTGAACTGCTAATTTCATATATTAATTGTCCAGAATTTAAAACAATTAGCTGTCCACATGCAATGATATCTGAAACCAATTCTGAATTCAAAATGTGCTACATTATGTTTTCTCTTCATTCTGGTACATTATCAGACCTTCCAACAAGAATAAAAACAGAAAATACTGGACAATCTCAGTATCTGTGGAGAGAAAAGGGAGCTAACATTTCGGGTCTGGATGACTCTTTGTCAAACAAGAAAGTGGGTTTGAAAATAGCACAGAGCTAAATCGCTGGCTTTGAAAGCAGACCAAGGCAGGCCAGCAGCACAGTCCAATTCCTGTACCAGCCTCCCCGAACAGGCGCCGGAATGTGGCGACTAGGGGCTTTTCACAGTAACTTCATTTGAAGCCAACTTGTGACAATAAGCGATTTTCATTTCATTTCATTTTCAAAATAAACCATGGGTGGGATTCTGTTCACCGCAGTGGGATTCTCTGATCCCGCTGCAGTGAATGGGAGATTTAGCTGAGCGCTGAATTCTCCATCCTTGCGAGCAGCAGTAGTGGACGGACTTGCAATGAAGAATCCCGGCTCATGTAAAATAATGACTGTTCAGTGTGAACTCTCAACATTTATATATTTTGTCATCGGCTATTTTTTCTCATATTTGCATGAGTAAACTCAGGAGGTATTTGCAACACATCAGTGACTATCCAGGATGTTCTTTTTTTCTGTGTGATGGTGTGTACAGATGACTCAAGGAGCCATATTGCTATGGCAACATACACTTTTACACAAAATTGTGTTCAGGAGCTATGGGAGTGATGGTAGAAGCTCCAAACCTCTTCCCATCACATGACTAACCAAAGATGTGCAGGTTAGATGGACTGACCATGCCATAATTGCCCCTTAGTGTCCAAAGATGTGCAGTTTACGTGGGGTTATGGGGATAAGGCGGGAGAGTGGGCCTAGGTGGGATGCTCTTTCAGAGGGTCAGTGCAGACTTTTAAGGCCAAATGCCCTCTTTCTCCACTACAAGGACTCCATGAAACAAAGTTTAGAGGAGATGTGTGAGGGAAGCTTTTTACACAAGTGGGTAGTGGTTTCCTGGAAGCCGCTGCGAGGGGAGGTGGTGGAAGCACATACGATAGTGAAGTTTAAGGGGTGCCTTGACAAATACATTAATTGGATGGAATAGAGGGATGCGAACCCCAGAAGTGCAGGAGGTTTTAGGTTAGATGGGCAGCATGGTCGGCGCAGGCTTGGAGGGCTGACTTGCCTGTTTCTGTGTTGCACTTTTCTTTGTTCTTTTCTTTCCTTGTTCTTTTCTTACTATCTGCCATTGGTGTGTTGGAAGAATTTTCAGGCTGATCAGCAACCTGTTTGACCACATTATGAACACACCTTCCTTGGCCATCAAGCCCTGGGATGCGTTTTAAACCCAGAACTTATGGATCAGAGGCAGGGAGGCTACTCATTACGTCACAAGATCTCCATTCATATTTGCGTAGAGATTTTGAAATTACGTGACTCTCTTCAACATCAAGCTCTGGAAATGAATAAGGTTTCTCCCATGATATCAAACAAAACCTTTCAAACTGCTACAAATATCACCTCAATGTAAGAAATTTTTACAACCGCTTCGTTCAAGACAAAAGATATTGCTTATTCATAATATTGATTTCCAATTCCAAATCCCACTTACTACACATCAAAAAATTTGAGGCAGATGTTTTCACTGTAGGGTTTGCCCTTTTAAACTTTAGAGCAACGTAATATTCTGTTGGCAAGGGTCAACAGTGCTCAGTGTACATCATCACTAACTTATTAGATCTTGGGGCAATTAGCTTAACACAAACAGAACAGACAAGACTAGCATTGAGCTACAGAAATCAGAAGAAAATAGCCTGTGGCACTTTGTTATTTTAGACTAGCATCAAAGCTAACCCATTCGCAATGGCAGAAAAAAGACATGCATTGTTTTGGTGTAATATGTAATACAGTAGGAGGTTATACTGCATTATTTTTTCCACTGATTCAGATTACTTTCATGCTTGTACTGTTATAATAGCACAGTGGAAAGAACTTTTCACCTGGCCACTATTTGCAATATGCTGCATGGCTAGCTAAGGATTAAAATCCATTCAGATCCATCCCAGACATGGAAATTGAGCTAGTGCATGTGACGGAAAGGTAGATCCCTGTCATTAACATTAAAATGCACTTCATAGTATGACTTAAAGAGGGGAAACAAGAAGATGAGAGAAAGAAATCTTATCCTGGAAATGTTATGTAGTGTTGAATAAAATGGAGATAGTGTGTGACTGATTAATTAGGGTTTTTTTTGTATATTATATTGTACTAGGCCATTAATGTACTATTTCATAACACAATTAATCAGCCTATGGATAATGAGATCAAATAAACACGTTCAATTTCTGTGCCCTATTTGGTTATTTTTGCATAGCTTTGCAGCTTTCTGGTAAGTAAAGAGAAAAAGATTGACATAAAGGAATGCAGACCTCTTACAGTCATAAACAGGGGAATTCGTAATGGGAAAAAAGAAATGGCTGAGGAACAAAACTTTACTTTGTTTCTGTCTTCACAAAAGAAGACATGAATAATGTACCAGAATGTTCTGAGAAACACAAATTTTAGTGAGGAGCTGAAGGAAATCAGTATTAGTAAAGAAATGGTTTTGGGGAAATTAATGGTGTTGAAGGTGGACAAATCTCCAGGGCCTGATAATCTTCATCCTACAGTACTTAAGGAAGTGGCCTTGGAAATAGTAGATCCATTGGTTGTCATTTTCCAAATTCCTTGGACTCTGGAATGATTCCCACAGATTGGAGGGTAGCGAATGTAACCCCGCTATTCAAAAAGGCGGGGAGGGAGAAAACAGGAACTATAAACTAACAGCGATAGCAGGGAAGTTGCTTGAGTCTATTATCAAGGATTTCAGAGCACATGATTTGGAAAGCAGTGGTTCAATCAGACAAAGTCAGCATAGATTTACGAAAGGGAAATCATGCCAGTCAAATCGACTAGAATTCTTTGAAGATGTAACTAGTAGAGTTGACCAAGGAAAAAAATGAAAAAATGAAAATCGCTTATTGTCACGAGCAGGCTTCAATTAAGTTACTGTGAAAAGCCCCTAGTCGCCACATTCCGGCGCCTGTTCGGGGAGGCTGTTACGGGAATCGAACCGTACTGCTGGCCTGCCTCGGTCTGCTTTCAAAGCCAGCGATTTAGCCCAGTGTGCTAAACAGAACCGGGATGTGGTTTATTTAGACTTTCAGAAGACTTTCAAGAAAGTCCCACATAGTTGATTACCATGTCAAGTTAAAGTGCATGGGATTGTGGGTAGTGTCTTGAGACAGATAGAAAGCTGGTTGGCAGACAGGAAGCAAAGAGTTGGAATAAATTGGTCCTTTTCCGATTGGCAAGCAGTGACTAGTGGGATACTGCAGGGATCTGTGCTCGGACCCCAACTGTCCACATTATACATTTATGATTTGGACAAGGGAACTAAATGTATTATCTGCAAATCTGCAGATGATACAAAGTTAAATGGGAGGGTGAGCTGTGAGGAGGATGCAGAGATGGTTCAGTGTGATTTGGACAGGCTGAGTGAGTGGGCATATGCATGGCAGATGCAGTATAATGTGAATAAAAATATAAGGTTATCCACTTTGGTCGCAAAAATGGGAAGGCAGATTATTATTTGAATGGGTGTAAATCGAGAGAGTTGGATAGTCAGCTAGACCTTAGTATCCTTGTGCATTAGTCGCTGAAAGTAAGCACAAAGGTATAGCAGGCAGTAAAGAAGGCAAATGGTATAACAAAGAATAGTACAGCACAGGAACAGTCCCGTTGCCCCTCCAAGGCTGCGCTGATCATGCTGCTTGTGTAACCTAAAACCTCCTGCACTTTCAGAGTCCTTCTATTCCCATCCTATTCATGTACTCATCAAGATGCATCTTAAACGTCACAATCATATCTGTTTCCACCACCATCCGACAGCGCGTTCCAGGCACTCACTGCCACCTGTGTAAAAGATTTGCCTCGCACCTCTCCTCTAAACGTTCCCCCTCACACCTTAAACCTATGTCCCCTAGTAATTGACTTTTCCACCCTGGGAAAAAGCATCTGACTATCCACTCTGTTCATGCCACTCAGAATGTTGTAAACCTATATCAGGTCGCTCCTCAACCTCCATTCTTCCAGTGAAAATAATCTGTGTTTATCCAACTTTTCCTCATAGCTAATACCCTCCAGATCAGGCAACGTCCTGATAAACCTCTTCTGCACCCTCTCCAAAGCCTCCACATCCTTCCGGTGGTGCGGCGGTAGAACTGCATGCAGTATGTGGCCTACCTAAGGTTCTGTGCAGTTACAGCATTCCTTGGCAAACTTTATATTCAGTGCCCTGACCGATGAAGGCAAGCATGCCATATGCCCTTTTGACTATCTTATCAACCTGTATTGCCAATTTCAGTGATCTGGGATGTTGGCCTTCATAGCAAAAGGATTTGAGTATAGGAATAGGGGTGTTTACATGAATACACCTGGAGTATTGTGTTCAGTTTTGGTCTCCTTACCTGAGAAAGGACGTACTGGCGCTGGCGGGTGTGCAGAGGAGATTCACTAGGTTAATCCCAGATCTGAAGGGGTTGGATTACGAGGAGAGGTTGAGTCGACTGGGACTGTACTTGTTGGAATTTAGAAGGATGAGGGGGGATCTTATGGAAACATATAAAATTATGAAGGGTATAGATAGGATAGATGTGGGCAGGCCGTTTCCACTGGCGGGTGAAAGCAGAACTAGGGGACATAGCCTCAAAATAAGGGGAAGTAGATTTAGGACTGAGTTTAGGAGGAACTTCTTCACCCAAAGGGTTGTGAATCTATGGAATTCCTTGCCCAGTAAAGCAGTTGAGGCTCCTTCATTAAATGTTTTCAAGATAAACATAGATCGTTTTTTGAAGAATAATGGGATTAAAGGTTATGGTGTTCGGGCAGAGAAAAGTGGAGCTGAGTCCACAAAAGATCAGCCATGATCTCATTGAATGGCGGAGCAGGCTCGAGGGGCCATATGGCCTACTCCTGCTCCTAGTTCTTATGTTCTTATGTTTTACTGCAATTGTTTAGCGCATTTGTGCAGCAACACCTGGCGTATTGGGTGCAGTTGAGTGCAGTTTTTGTGTCCTTATCTGAGGAAGGATGTTCTTGCTATGGAGGGAGTTCAGTAAATTTTTACAAGGCTAATTCCTGGGATGGCAGGGCTGTCATATGAGGAGAGACTAAGTCGGTTAGGATTATATTTATTGCAGTTTAGAAGAGTGAGAGGAGCTCTCATAGAAACATATAAAATTCTAACAGGATTAGACAGGGGAGATTCAGAAAGCATGTTTCTGATGGTGGGAGAGTCCAGAACGAGGGGTCATAGTTTGAAGATAAGCGGTGAACCTTTTAGGACTGAGGTGAGGAGAAATTTCTTCACCCAGAGAGTGGTGAATCTGTGGAATTCGCTACCACAGAAAGTAGTTGATGCCAAAACGTTGTGTGATTTCAAGAAGGAATTAGGTATAGCTAATGTGATCAAAAGATATGGGGGGAAGGCAGGACCAGAGTATTGACCTTGATGACCAGCCATGATCATAAAGAACGGCGGAGCAGGCTGAAAGGGCTGAATAGTCTCATCCTGCTTCTATTTTCTATGTATGTTTCTATGTATGGTTACTTTCCTTATTAATCAAACAGTTGCTGCCTTTACCTGAAGCATAACATTTACAAGCATTTACAAACATTACAGTATGGTAGCATAGTGGTTAGCACAAATGTTTCACAGCTCCAGGGTCCCAGGTTCGATTCCCGGCTTGGGTCACTGTCTGTGTGGAGTCTGCACATCCTCCCCTTGTGTGCGTGGGTTTCCTCCGGGTGCTCCGGTTTCCTCCCACAGTCCAAAGATGTGCAGGTTAGGTGGATTGGCCATGCTAAATTGCCCTTAGGGTCCAAATTTCCCTTAGTGTTGGGTGGGGTTACTGGGTTATGGGGATAGGGTGGAGGTATGGGCTTGGGTAGGGTGCTCTTTCCAAGAGCCGGTGCAGACTCGATGGGCTGAATGGCCTCCTTCTGCACTGTAAATTCTATGAAATTCTATGATCTAAGTACTCAATCTGAATGAGGTTGCTTTATGCATATATAGTCCAATTTTCTTGTAAGTTTCAGGAATTTTTGAAAGTCAGTATTTAAAGAATGTAAGTATTACCTGTGACTTGATATTACAACTACAGATTGTGGCAATCTTCTCCTTTGTGCTTATTTAAAAAAAAAACTCAGGGCACAATTCAGCGACCACCTTGCACCCGTCGTGGAACCAGGCACGCCGGGTGAATAATGGGAGAGGGCAAAATCGAAATTTGTGCCGGGAGCAAATCATTTTGCGATTCACCTGACACGCTCCAGATGGCGAATCTGGATCTCACAGAAAAAGGACGAGAATATCATTAACCCTCATTTGCATTCATTCCAATCTCTTCAGCACCCTCCCAGGAATTACCCGACTCACCAGCGGGAAGTCATGCGGGCATCGTTTGGTACTCCTTTTCAAAAAGCGGGAAGCTGGTGCAATGGCTACTGAGGGGAAGTGAGGAGATGCGTAACCATTTCCATTGTTTGGCATGCAGCTTAAGGGCACCAAAGCTCGTAGGGGCGGGGTGGTGGTCCTGGGCTGGGCTCGGTTGGGGGGCTGAAGAGTTCAGGTCAGGGGTCACCCCGGGCCTGTGGGGCTGAGGGGATTTTCGCTCATGGGACGTGGGCATCGCTGGCTGGGCCAGCATTTATTGCCCATACTTAATTTCCCTTGAGGGGGCAGTTAAGAGTCAACCACATTGCTGTGGGTAAGGATGGTAGATTCCCTTCCCTAAAGGACATTAGTGAACCAGATGGGTTTTTACGACAATCGACAATGGTTTCATGGTCATCCTTAGACTTTTAATTCCAAGTGCAGCACGGTGCGGCAGTGATTAGCACTGCTGCCTCACGGCGCCAAGATCCCAGGCTCGATCATGACTCTGGGTCATTGTCCGTGTGGAGTTTGCGCATTCTCTCCCACAACCCAAAGATGTGCAGGGTAGGTGGATTGGCAACACTAAATTGTCCCTTAATTGGAAAAAATATATATATTTTTTTTAAAAATTTAATTCCAGAGTTGTATTGAATTCAAATTTCACAATCTGCAGTGATGGGATTTGAACCCTGGTCCCCAGATCATTATTCTGGATTTCTGGTTTACTAATCCAGTGACAATACCACTATGCCACCACCTCTCCCATGTGGTCTTCAAGCCACTTTTATATATTGTGGGGTCTCATAACAGGGGCAACCACAGCTTTGGCCTGTCCGTCCGCTCAAACACTTTCAGAACATAGCCTGTTGCAGCTTCTATCTTGAAATTGAATTTCACTCCCTTTGACTTCACAGTTGAAATCTATTTGAAACAAGGAATTAGCCTTGCTAGTCGTGATGGCACTTCACACTCCTCAAATCTCAAGTGCCTCCTCGAGGGCACACATGCCACATCTCAGAGGATGAACAGTGCATGTTCAGCAAACGTTGATGCCTGAACAGTCTGCCTGTACTCTAGGGGCAGCAGCAGTACCACAGAGGAAGCAAACACTAAAGAGCAAGGCTTCACCACTGAGGATCCTCTCACGACCAAAGGGTAAGCATGTGGATGAGCGTAGGGCAGCTAAGCACAATCTCCCCAATGTTCCCAGCGGAGGTCTGGAGTCTTAGGTCTAGGGGTGCTCCTGATGTGGCTGGGGTGAGTGTGCAGAGCAAGGTTTGCCAGCACAACTGGCTCGCTGGATGGTACTATTAGAGAAGGCAGGACACATCAGTGTGGAGGCTGACTTTGGGGATTTCAGAGTCCGGTGTGGTAGCCCAAACCAATTGTCAGTCTTTGTCCTTCTCCAATTCGTTCCAGATAAAATGATAATTGCTGCCATGGATCCTGCGGAGATAGCCCCCACGCTGCTTGTGTCAGACAAGGTGGGCAGACACCGGAGATGGTGGCAATACCAACACAGGCTGGAACACATGTGCAGGGGACTACCACACACCCTGAAGATCCGGCCACCTATCAGGCTGAGGAGGGACCCAGAAGGGGAGGCCAGCGATGGCCCAAGGTGTACAGGAATCATTGGTCATTCAATGAGCTGACGGACATAGTGTGCCACAGAAGACGGCATCTCAGCAGAGAGAGAGCCCTACCTGTGCCACATCCTCACAGATTTGGCACCCCATGGAGGAGAAGGACACCCGCCTCTGGTGGATGTGAAGCTCACTGTAACCCTGAGCATTTATGCAACTAGGTCATTCCAGGGCTCGAGAAGAAACCTTTGCGGCATGTCCCAATCTTTCACCCACAGGTGCAACGGGAGGTTATGGATGGTCTGTATGCTCAGGCATCTGTCCATATCATCTTTGACCTCCAGATCTACCAATATGCTCAGGCTGATTTGCTGCCATTGCATCAGGAGTGCCCCATATTAACAGGATGTGTTTCCTCTCCCTGAATGTTCAGATTATGTGCCGCCACCGCATCAGAATCATGCATGTGTGTGCCTGCTACCCTTGGAACATGCATGACAGCTACATCTTGGGGCATTCGGAGATCCCGGTGACTTTGAGGACCACCTGAGGATGAAAGGTTGGCGCGTGCAGGACTAGGGATACCCACTGACGGTATGACTGATGGAGCCAGTACAGAGAGCTGAGACCAAGGGGGAGACTGTTATAATGAGGCCCACATTGCCACCTATGTTATCATTGGGGTGGTGCATTGACCTGCTGAAAATGCCGTTCCGATGCCTGAACTGTTCTGATGGTGCCTTGCAGTACACCCCGCATAGGATCTCTCACTTTGTTGTGGTCTGCTGTGCCCTCCACAACCCTGCACAGCAGAGGGATGGCATGTTGGAAGAGGGGGAGGAGCAGGTGGAGTTGGAGGGACATGTGGCCCCATCTGAAGAGGAGGAGGAGGGGGTCCGGGGAGTCTGGAGGACGAGCCCAAGAAGGAGCCAGGTCCGACATGCAAGGAGGTCCAGGGAAGCCCTCATAATCTCTAGATTCTCCTGGGATGAACTGTGTCCATCAGCTCAACCTCCTCCCCAATTCCCTCCCTCCCACCCAAACATCCCCTCACCCACCTTTTCTCTCCGTCCCTCGAATCCCCCCCCTTTTCCCTCCCTCCCACCATTCCTCTCCCTCACTAATCCCCCATCGCTCCAGGATGATGGGCCTGTGTCGGCCCTGTCAGCAGGTCACCATACAAGGCAGGAGAGTGAAGATAACTTGTTGTGAGGAAACCTATGGTGTTTCTCAGTTTCTGCAAACACCTGACTCCTGACTTTCTGCTGACAGCACGCTCACACTCATCCTTTGAATGGGATCTCCACCAGAATCTTGAGATCTTGCACCATTATGCCTGGGTGGGGGAGGATGGGACGGTACAGGGGTGGGGTGCAAACAAACCCGTATGTAAAGATTAAAGTGACAGAGGCTTCGCATGTTTCAGGTGTGACATGTTATAAGAGTGAACATTTTACTGTGACAGATTTCCATTCCCCCAACTACGGGTAGTGAACTCACCAGTATCATTCAGTGCTTCTCACTCCTCTTGATTGTCCGTCATCCACTGCTACATCGAGGTGGGTCCGCAAGGTACACATCAGGGGTGGAGGCAGCCTACTGCCTACCACACCCTGAGCCTTTAATGCCCTTGGTGGATATCCTCTAGAGGGCTTGGAGCCGGCGGGGGGCCCCATCCGACTTATCAGTGTCACTGGCATAACCATGCCACCCTGTTCTGCCCGCTGCCCTTCAGATACGCCGGAATCAGGAGGCGGGGATGGATTCTGAAGAACTGGAGACCACTGTTGTCTCCTTGCTGGCAGGTCCCGGGTTGTCCTCCTCCCTGATGGTGCCCCTAGGGCTCTGGCATCTCCAAAGATGGAGGTAAAGCTGGAATGAGAGCCAGAGGTCTCTGAGTCATCCGGCGCTACCAATCTGGAGGCTCCTCATTGTCTGCACCATGGTGTTGATACCCTCAGCGATGCCCCTCAGTGACTGGGCCATGCTCCAGAGTGCCTCAGCAATGTCCATCTGCATCTGGGACATGCCCCTTATTGACTGGGACATAATGTGAGGTCCTCAGCCATGCTCATCACAGACTGAGCCATACCTTGGACACCACCACTCAGACATTGTGCTACAGGTTTATTCACTACGGTTGCCAGCCAAGCAGTGTAGGCCTAGGCATCACACATTGTCAGCACCATCTCCAGTGCCTTAAACCTTTGGAACTCCTCCAATCAGCCTTGCAGGTGCTGGAATGTCACTGACTCCCATCTGAATCTCACAGCTGTGTCCTATCATCTGCATCAGCTCTGGGATAACTCTATCTAGAGGCTCGGCATCTGGCTGGAACCCAGATGTGTCCTGGGATCCAGCAGACCTCCAACTGCTATCTCTCTTTTATGTTCCTGCCTCCACCTGATGTGCTTCAGCAACTGTGTGCTGCTCACCAGATTGAGCTATTGAAGGCCTGTCCATGAATGTCACCCACCGAGGTGTGTGTCTCCTCGCAGCCCTCCTCTGAGGTAGACTCTGAGATGGTGGAGGGGGGAGTGACTCCAGATGCCTCAGCCTCATCAGATGGAGATCCTGCGAGACAATGGGCACGTGGTCAGTGAAAGGCCATCTGGGAGAAAGAGCATTGGGTGCTCACCTATCTGGGGCAAGCCAACCTCGCTGTTGGTGGCTGCTCTAAACTTGGTCAACTGTGTGATTTCTCGTGCCTGTTACTCATAACGGGTGAGGATTTGAATTACTGAGACTTCGGCCCCCTCTTGGCCCTTTCCCATTTATTATGGGCTAACTCCCTCTGCGGGGACGAAGAGAGGGCATTGTGAGCTGCATGCTCAATGGATCAGGAGGGTCTATAGCAGTTGGCATCTGTGGGCACAGCACTTGGTTGTGCTGGTGGGTGTCAGGATGTTCTGAGGAACAAGCATGATGATCGAATGTGGGGAGGGTGCGAGGTGTCAGCCAGTGAATTGAGTACAGTGGGGTTTGGGAATTTGATGGCTGGTAGCAGAACTGACCCCAGGGGAGAGGTGGAAACTTACCTTTGAAACTCTTTGGAGGCTGTTTTTCTTCTCCCGACATTGGACGGCGGTCCTTGTGATCATGCTGCCTGTACCAACAACCACTGCCACTGCCTCTTAGATGGCATTCCTGATCCTGCTGCTGATCCTCCAACCTGCTCACGGGAACAGGGTGACCCGCATCTGGTGTTGAGAAGCTTGGCCAGGTCGCCACCCCCAAAGTGAGGAGTAGGTCTGCGTGCTGCCATGCTTGTGTGTTGACTGGGGGTGAATCATAGAATTTACAGTGCAGAAGGAGGCCATTCGGCCTATCATAGAACATAGAACATAGAACAGTACAGCACAGAACAGGCCCTTCGGCCCTCAATGTTGTGCCGAGCCATGATCGCCCTACTCAAACCCACGTATCCACCCTATACCCGTAACCAAACAACCCCCCCCCCCCCTTAACCTTACTATTAGGACACTACGGGCAATTTAGCATGGCCAATCCACCTAACCCGCACATCTTTGGACTGTGGGAGGAAACCGGAGCACTCGGAGGAAACCCACGCACACAGGGGGAGGACGTCCAGACTCCTATCAAGTCTGCACCGGCTCTTGGAAAGAGCACCCTACTTAAGCCCACAACTCCACCCTTTCCCCATAACCCCACCTAACCTAAGGGCAATTTAGTATGGCCAATCCATCTAACCTGCACATCTTTCGACTGTGGGAGGAAACCCACAGTGAATGGTGAGGGAGTGTTTAAAAGCATCCTTGTTAGTGGCAAGTTGCTGATGGGCGAGTCGGGCGAGTCAGAGGGCAAGGGAGCCAATAAAGTCCAGAATCTCATGGGGCCTCATTTTTGGCACTAAATGCCATTGGATACAGGCAATGATCTTGTCAACCCAGCTGTTGCAAAACATCCCGGCAAACGCCGGACTTTGAGTTTTTTCTGTTAAATCGCACCCTTAGTGTTACCAGTCCAGAAGCTAACAATTGCAGCATTCTAAAGCTCTTTCAATCTTTTGGCTTCACCACAGCAGATTAACATTAAGCAAGCATTTTGGAAAATGGCATTATAATAAATGAATAGAGGGGGACATTCAAGATTTCAAAATCTAATGAGGAATTAAACAGCCCCATGCCTTCAAGATATGGGAGAAAGTGATGAACCAAGAAGATTGTGGAAATCTATGAAGGTCAGTTCTTCACGCTCTGAAGAAGCACTGCCAATGTTATTTTTGCTTGGAGACAAGTCATGGAGAAATAGTGAGAAGGCGAATGTAACATGAAGATTGTTTTCTATAAAGCACGCCTATGACAGGTTTCCGAAGGAGGATGTCTGGAGGTGTGTTTGTGGAGTCCCTGAGAAGTAAATATGACTATTACAGGACATGTACAGGGTCCGTCACACTAGAGTGTCAGGGAGGGTGAGAGTTTTGAAGCCAAAGTTAGATTGCACTAAGGATCAGCACTGTGTCTCTGCCTCTTCCTAATTGTCATGGATGTTCTAACTGAGCAAGTGAGACAAGAAATTCCATGGTCTATGAAGTTTGCAGAAGACATTGAGCCATGTAGGGGAACATGGTGAGAACATGACCAAGTACCTGAAAAACTGAAGAAAAGCAGTGACAGGTCATGAGTATGTAGATCAGTAGACCAAAGACCCAATATATAGACCATCCATTTGACCCTGGGGAAGAGGATCAGAGTGAAGGTGTAAAGATACTGGGCAGAATTTAATGTAGGCGATGGGGTTCTCATCTGCTGGCTGGAAAACCTGCAAGAACCCCACATCACCTAGCTTTGGGAAGGCCACCGAATTAAGTGCTTATCAGGCACATCGCTGGGCAGCAGCAGGCCTTCTCCACGTTTAAGGCAGAAACTCCATACCTCCACCCAATCAGAGGCCAGCAACTGTGTATTCTCCACAGTGCTACCAGGGAGGCGGTGACTGCTGCCAGTAATGCATCCACCTGTGGCCCAGGATCCCAAAGGATCCCAGACCACAGATGAATAATGGTGGGAGGGAGATCACGGGCTGTGCTTTGCAGCAGAGGTGGGAAGAGGGATCAGTAGCAAGGGCTTTCAACCATCTCCCCCATCCTGATGCCCTGTCCCCCAATCAGTCATTAAGTACCTGTCAATGAGGGTCTCCACCCAGAAGCCTGCACGCAAGCTGTTTGGGCTTCTTTCGTAACAGGTCCCCAGCCTGCGTGAGTATCAGCTGGGGCAAGATGAGGCCAGCAAGGCAGGACTGATACCCAATTAAGGGTCTGAATTGGCAGCGGGGCAAGAAGCCTGTTCAAGAGCAAGGCTCCCACTCCTCTTCCTGATTACATACCCCCGCAGCCACCAAACACACCTCAGGGCAGGGCATTAAATTCCACCCTGTGGCCGAAGATCTGGAGAAAGTGAAGTGCTTCGAATCAGTGGTGTCAGGAGTTGGTAGTATGGAAATGGAAATGAAGCAATGGATTAGCTCTGGTTGAATTAATTGGAAGAAATGCAGTGGAATGTCGTATGATTGAAAAGCATCGCTGAAACTGAAAGAATGTACAAGACAGTAATGAGATCAGCCTTGTTACACAGTGCAGAAGCTTGGCAACATCAAGAAGAGAGGGTCAATAACTGGATACTATGAGATTTGAGTGCTGAGATGGATGTGTGGAGTAACGAGAAAGGGCAAAATCAGAAATCAGTACATTTGGGGGTCAATGAAGATTGTGGGAGCATCGGAAAAGTAGCCAGGAAGAGATTGTAAGGGTGTGGTCATCTGTTGTGGAGAGAGGGAGGAAATGTGGTGAGATGAATGATGAAAACGGGACTGTGATTTTTAATTTATTTTTTCATTGTTTTTCATCATTTATTTGTAAGTTCTCAATGTAGCAGTGTGACATATGTTGCCATGGCAAATTTTGGGTTCGACAGGAAATGTCAAAAACAACAATTTCCAAGATGTTTCTCCTCTCTCCCCCTCCTTTACACCCACATCATTAAAATTTGTAAACCAGGAGTATTACCAATTTAGAGCTTCTATAATTATTTGCTCCTGTTCCCTGTCATCAGTCACTTCCATGAGCAGTTTGAATCTAGTGATGGAAGATGACTGACACTGACCTACACCTACTAATACAGTAGTGGTAACCATCTTGTATTAGCCCAAACATCATCTTATGGTATTTGATATTGTGATCACTACTCCCCAGACATTCTGTCAATCTTACTTCTCATACCTGCTGTGGTGTATTTCCTAATACTATCTGTACTGGTACTGCCTTTGTTGATTTTCTTATATATTGAGTCAAAATTAAGTATTATACACTTTGTTAAAACTACAATCCCTTTCCCCATTTCACTCCCTTTCTTTGACAATTTTTTTTGGGAGCAGCTGGAATTATCTGTGATTATAATTTGGTTTTGTTTGTTTATTTCATAGATTTGTCTATGTATTTCTGCCCCTCCTTCCTTTCTGCAATTTTGTCATCCCTCATATAACCTTGATAGTATTGCCAATCACTTCCTATATTTAATTTCAATCCATGCAGAATCTGTTTCTTAGCCATGTCCTTTCTTGCTACTTCCATTATGTTTTGACTCAACACAACGAACTCAAACCACCATTCCTTCTTCCTCGTTTTCTCTAAATACATTAAAGCCTGCAATATTTAACTGTCAATCCTCTTCTGTCTGAAACCATGGCCGAGTATATATTTGGAGACATGCTCGGAATAGTGGAGTTGAGTAGAAAATCCAGAAGTTCTCTGCTGCCGTGTTAAGGGACTCTGAAGATTGCTTTGCCTGCCCGGTGCCATGGTTAAGTATATTCCAACGTGGCTGGAGAGGAACTTGGGGTCGAATGTTCCGGCCGTTCCCTCTAGGAAAACCTTCCCATCCCGCCAACGGCGATCCCCAGCCGTGGGTTCCCCAGCGACGGAAGGTGTGAACAATGGGAAACCCTGTTGACAGTGGTGGGACTTGAAAATCCTGCCACCTGCCAATGGCGGTAGCCTCCATTGCCGCAAAACATGCCAAGGGGGATGGGGGTGGGGTGGAATCCCGCCCTTGGATTGGGAAGGGAGAATCCAGTTGTTGTGGGCCATGTAGGATCCTAAAACATAGATAGAACTAACAATGTGGTTCTGTGGAAAGAGTTTGAGGGGACAACCTCAAAACTAATAGGCAGAAACTCCAGGGTAATAATCAAAGGATTACTACTTGAGCCATGATTGAATTAGCATTGGAACAAGCAGGTAGGAGAGTTAAATACATGACTCAACCAGTGGTGTGGGAGGGCGGACTGTCAATTTTGAGGGAACTGTTCTGCTGGAGTTGGCCCCACCTAAGGTGGCTGGCATCAGTACCCTGGCGAATTGAATAACTAGGTTTATAAATAAAGCTTTACACAAAAAAAGTGTGGGGGTGGTTGTGGGTAGTAATAATAATAATAATCTTTATTTTGTCACAAGTAGGCTTACATTAACACTGCAATGAAGTTATTGTGTAAATCCCCTAGTCGCCACAGGCCAACGCCTGTTCGGGTACACAGAGGGAAAACTCACAATGTCCAATTCACCTAACAGCACTTCTTTCGGGACTTGTGAGAGGAAACTGGAGCACCCGGAGGAAACCCACGCAGACATAGGGAGGAAACCCACGCAGGCACAGGGAGAATGTGCAGACAGATCAAGTGAGGGAAAATGTAGAAAGCTAAAAATAAATGTCAGCAATAACAGCAGTGTTTCTGGCTAGAGATAAGCCAAGTGTGGCAGGAAGGTACAGAGAGTGTAAAGCTAAGAGTGCATCAGCCCTCCCCTCCGAAACCTGGCCTTTACCCCAACATTGAGTTGGCTCCTCCCTCCCAACCCCCCCAGGGCATCCCCTGCCCTACGCCCCCGGAACCACCGGGATTTACCTCAAGCGCAGTCCCGAGACTTAGGCTGAGGCCGAGCACTATAGTGCTCTTCTGGCCATTGCAGCACTGTGCTTGGACAGGTCAGGGTGCTGTGGACCAATCTGGTTGACCAATAGCTCTCCAAGGCGGGACTTCCTTCCAAGGGTGAACTTGGAGAGAAACCTGGAGACAGCAGTGTTCCCATGGTCAGCTTCTCTTCTTCTAGGTGGCAGAGTTTTCAGGTTTGGCAAGAGTTTTCTTAAAGTCTTTTTATTTGAATCTTAAATGTTTACAAAAATCACCTCAAACAAACAAAATAGGAAGGAAGCCAGGCGTAGGTACCAATGTCCAATAGGTCCAGCATAAATCACTACTCGTTGCAAGTATGGGAACCATTAAGACCAGATGAATCAGGGACAAAATCCCCAACATATTTTCTTCATGGATATAGGACTCATCTGCACCAGAACAGGATACAGTCACCATCAGAGACCCACATCATATCCATAGCTACAAGACAAAATGATAGAAGGAAGTAAACAATATCCCGACAACCCCAGAACTAAAGGGGAAATCAATGAACACACACAGCGCAAATTAGACTCTTCTCCAGGCCCAGGCCAGAACAGATAACAGTAATATAATTACAGAAAGACAAGGAGAGGACCGGGCACCATCAAGCATTAATTCTAGCTAAACACATCCCAGTCTTCAACAGGATAACACAGAGTCTGCCTGGGCCTGGAAAAGGAAAGGGCGCTAACCAAAAAACAAGAGATTGGCTCTCACTGGGGGAAACATTCCTCAAACATAACGAGGACAGAACTAATCAACCTAATCAACCAACCTAAGCCTGACTCTCCGACGCCCCCCCCCCCCCTCCCCCCTTGCAGGATACATTCAGATAAAGATATTTAACATAAATCATGAACTTAACATGACATAAACTTATAAAACCAGGACAACCAAGGGTGCAGGACATCTCACCGGAGTTATTCACTTCCCTACAAGCAAATGAATTGACAGCATCCACAGACAATGACATAGGTGTGGCACGGTGGCACAGTGGTTAGCACTGTTGCCTCACAGCGGCAGGGACCCGGGTTCAATTCCCATCTCGGGTAACTATGTGTGGAGTTTGTGCATTCTCCCCGTGTCTGCGTGGGTTTTCTCCGGGTGTTCCGAGTTCCCTCCACAGTCCAAAGATGTGCGGGTTCAGTGGATTGGCCATGCTACAAAATTGCCTTAGTGTCGATGCAGACTTGATGGGCCAAATGGCTTCCTTCTGCCCTGTAGGGATTCTATGATTCTATGATAATTATCAGGGTGCAAAATCCAGGCTAACATCTGAAATGCAAGGCAGTTATCAGGGTAAAGACTTCTCCACTGGCGCATGAAGATAGCAGAAATCAAGGACAAAGCAGGATCAAAAATGGTGAGAATTCTTCAGAATCTTTCATGGATTTCATGATTGAAGAACAAAACCTCACTGTTTCCAACATGCTGTCTCACCCGAACACAGGTGGCCAACATCCCAGACTCCAACAGGGGTGGAGATGACCCGACGGGCTCAACCATCCCCAACGCCTCTTGAACGACATCAGACAGGACAACCACAGGACCAGGGGTCAGAAGGCCAACTCAACCCCAGGCCTTGGACGCAGGATTAAATGTGCTCCCTCGATCCACCAAGAACAGTGCTCTCTCTGTTACAAGAACCTCCGTGTGTGCCTCCAACCCTTCCATAAAAACGCCTCGCAACTCTTGAAATTGGTCTTTGACAACCTGAACTGCAGAGCTGCAACATTAGGACAGATCAACATCATCGCTAACAACCATTACACCGTCAGGGTGGAAAACTTCCCAAAAGCAGCTGGACCACGAATGAGAAGGCCCCATGCCGACACCTTCCAACCACCAAGAATCAACAAGGATTTAAGCATTTTGTCTCCCAAATAATGCTGAAATATTGACCAACAAATTTCAGGATATAGTAAAAACTATGTCTGCCAAGAAAAGACACAAAGGTAATGTGAAAAAGGATAAAAGGAAGGGTTGGGACAGCACAGTGGCACAGTCGTTAGCATTGCTGCCTCACGGCGCTGAGGTCCCAGGTTCGATCCCGGCTCTAGGTCACTGTCTATGTGGAGTTTGCACATTCTCCCCGTGTCTGCGTGGGTTTCGCTCCCCACAACACAAAGAGGTGCAGGGTAGGTAGATTGGTCACGCTAAATTGCCCCTTAATTGGAAAAAATGAATTGGGTACTCTAAAATTATTATTTTTTTATAAATTTAGAGTACCCAATTATTTTTTCCAATTAAGGGGCAATTTAACGTGGCCAATCCACCTATCCTGCACATCTTTTAGGTTGTGGGGGTGAAACCCATGCAGACACGGGGAGAACGTGCAAACTCCTCACGGACAGTGACCCAGAGCCGGGATTCGAACCCGGGTCCTCAGCGCCGTAGGCAGCAATGCTAACCACTGTGCCACCGTGCTGCCCCTCTAAAAAAATTTTAAAAGACAGGGTTAAAAGGTGAGAAGAGTTTGAGCTCACATACCGCAGCTGCTCCAGCCTTCACATCACATCTGGAAGATGTTTTAGAAGGAGACTTGGCAAATTGTGCAGTGCATCCGTTTTCTGGTATGGCATGCCCCCACCAGCAGCGGGATCCTCCGTCCCAGCAGCCATGTGGGCACGTCGGTAAATCGTGCCCTCACGTCGTCGGGAAATCCGCGGGCGTCAGTGCGCTGCCAGCGAAGCGGAAGATTCCGCCGAGGGAGAATCCAGCCTCCGATGTTTCATTAAACACCAAATACAAATATTTATTCACTTCTGATTATTGCCCCTAAATTCCTTCCCTGAAGTCCATTAGTGAACCAATTGGATTTTTATGATAATCCAGTCGTTTCACTGTCACCATCATTGATTGGGGTTTTTTGTTCCAGATTTATTTAAATAACTAAAATTCTAGCCTCCATAAACAGATTTGAAATCAAAAACTCAGGGTTTTGGGATATTCGGTCAGTAATACAATCACCCGGCTACTGTACCCGCACATGCTTTGTTGCTGATGGTCTTTAATTTTTTTTAAAATTTAGAGTAGCCAATTATTTTTTTTTCCAATTAAGGAGCAATTTAGCGTGGCCAAGCCTCCTGACCAGCACTTCTTTGGGATGAGGGGGTGAAACCCACGCAAACACAGGGAGAATGCGCAAACTCCACACGGAGAGTAACCCAGGGTCGGGAGTCGAACCCGGGTCCTCAGCGCTGCTGTCCCAGTGATAACCACTCGGTCACATGCCGCCCCACTGATGGGGAATCGTCGGGGAGCGGCTTGAATCCCGCCCCCGCTGGCCGCCGAATTCTCAGGCACCGGAGATTCGGCGGGGGCGGGAATCGTGCCATGCTGGTTGGCGGCCGCTCACAGCGCCCCCCCCCCCCCCCCCCCCCGGCGATTCTCCGGCCCGCGATGGTCCGAAGTCCCGCTGGTTCTTTGCGGGTCCCGCTGGCGTAAATTAGACTAGGTCTCTTACCGGCGGGACCAGGCAGCGCGGGCGGACTCCGGGATCCTGGGGGGGGGGGGGGGGCGCCGGGCGATCTGGCCCCAGGGGTGCCCCCACGGTGGCCTGGCCCATGATCGGGGCCTACCAATCCGCGGGCGGGCCTGTGCCATGGGGGCACTCTTTTCCTACGCGCCGGCCATGTCAGCCTCCGCGATGGCCGACGTGTAGGTGAACCACCCCCGTGCATGCTATGAAGGGTACATCACCCAAACATATTATGGGACACCCAAGTGACGCACTTCCCTCATTCCTGCAGACAGCAAGAAAGAACTGAGGGGCAGCACGGTAGCGCAGTGGTTAGCCCTGCTGCCTCATGCCGCCGAGGTCCCAGGTTCGATCCCGGCTCTGGGTCACTGTCCGTGTGGAATTTTCACATTCTCCCCGTGTTTGCATAGGTTTCACCCGCACAACCCAAAGACGTGCAGGGTAGGTGGATTGGCCACACTAAATTGCCCCTTAATTGGAAAAAATTAATTGGGTACTCTAAATTAAAAAAAATAAAGAAGATAAAAAAGAAAGACCAAGAAAGAACTGAAGGAGGACAAGTGTGCCTGTATATTCCAACCTCCAATGAGCAGTGTTGGCCATCGTGGGAAGGGGTATTATGAAGGCCATAGCCACTAACAAGGCTGGAGGGATTGATGCTGAGAGTATCTGCACTTATCTTCCCTCTCATACCACTTCTTCCTCATCCCACAACCTCTTCCAACTCACAATCTGCAGATGGGGTAAGCAGACACATCTTACTTTCACCTCTCTCCATTAACAAACCAACCTTACCCCATTTTAAAATTTCTGATGCTGAAGATACCAAAGGCCGTACCCTCCCCAATCATTGGAGGAAGGAAAAGAAGATAATGCAAATGAAGTGACAGTTATTTAACCTTGCACTCACGGCCATCATCTTGGAGGTTAATGCTGCTCTATTTTAGAGGCTAGGGTGGAAGTGAAATTTGCCTGTGTTGCAACCGGAGAGATGGGAAGGGATAGTGCAGGTGTCAGTTTGCCAGAGAGTCAGTTTGCACATGAGTAGCTGAGGATTCAGATGAAAACTCGGATGAGCTCGTCTGCAGAAGATGGCTGACGAGTGTAGGTAACTAAATGCTTGGTGGACTGAAAAGTCTACCGGGAGCCTGTGCTCAATGCCAAGGAGCATGGAGGAGTCCAGCACCGACTTGACACAGGGCTTTGCGCAGAGATTGGAGTTCACAGACTAGTTGATCATCACCAGGTACCTCTGGAGCACACCGTGATTCAGTGTCTGATATTCAAAATCGTAGCTTCCACTAACACCCAAACACCTTCTATGAAAGGTCTGACTGCTGAAGTGGAAACTCAGGCTGTTGCCATCACAGCTCTGTTTGCTGCACAACCTGAGGACCGTTATGAGGGAACAGTTCTTTCCATCACTGATCCGCTGAGAAACTGAAGAGCAGGACCATGTGCACAAGGAGGAGGAGAAGGAAGAAGTAGAGGAAGTGAAGGAGGAGGAAAGATGCAGCACATTGTCGCAAAGCATGGTACACATTCAACTGAATACTGCAGGGCTCTCTTTTCCAGAGCAGCCGAGGTAGAATCTGAATACATGAGGATGCTGATGGTATACTCTATTCGTTCCTTATGGCAGAATGTCTCTGGCTGTGGGCATGTTACATATATGTGTGTGGGTTGCGGACTAGGTTCGTAAGTGACTTCATGAGCGAATAATATATGCTATCCATTAGCCAACCTTTGACTTGCTCTGGTGGGTCAAATCCAGACAATACCTCAGAACAGTGGTTTTCAAAGTGGGTGTCGCGACCCACGATGGGTCGCGGGATGGTGTAGAATGGGTCACCAAAAGGTCACCTAAAACGATCCCCAAAGATCGCGTGACCATTTTTTCCGTTTTCTCTCAAGGTAAATTCTCACTGCAGTACAGGGCATGACAACATGAGGCTGATGTAGAAGCCGGTGCCGTAGCTTCCTTGCCTCTCTGGGTCACAGTGTAGTTGGGCAGTTTGCAGTCAGAAAGCTGTAAAATTCTCTTTGAGTGGCATTTCCTGTTACTGTGTTCAGCGTCAGCATCTGTAACTAAAAAACCCATACGCCTTTCATCAATCTCTCAGTTTACCCGGACATACAGCCTCTTGCACCCCTACAAGCCCCGATGCCTGCTCCTTCCACTTCCGCATTATCTCTCCACACCGGGGCTCTTGTCCTTCAAGAACACTTCTTTTCTTCATCACCTCCCGTGCTGCTATCCAGCCCCTCTTCTCAGGTACTCGTCCCCACATATCCATCTTTGCCTTGTAGCTACATGGACTCCATCCGCTGAAATGGTTCCTGTACCGTAAGGTCTTGTGCATCTACCTTAATCGGGACTTCGATTGTTCACCAAAGATGGCATTAACTGGCGACTAAACTATGCTCATGTCTATAGGAGCTGGTAAAATGCTGCAGATGTATGGACTGGAATGTGTCTCTGCGTTTTGCATATTGGTCAGCTACGTTGTGGCCAGCATTGGGTTTTTTTCGCACGTTTTCAGTCTGTTACATATCTACCTGGGAAACTGACAGGCGTCCAGTGGCATTCTGTCTGTCAGTGCTTTTTGTTCAGCCGTTCGGGCTGCTGTTTCTGAAGTGGAAGTTTTGAGTTTAATTTCCTGTCCGGGGTCGTGTTAGGTTTTGAATGAGGGAGCATGACATTTTAAAATTGCAATATTGATCCTGTTAATCTTTCCAGCACTGGCAGGCAATTCTCCAAATGCTAACAATGGGTGTGAAGATATAAAATAATCAAATAATCCTGAGTTACACCCTTTAGCAATGTGTCAGGGTGGAGCTGTTTTTTAAGCTGATGCAGCAGCTCAATTTACAAGTTTACATTTAATAATACAGAATTGCCAGCAGTGAGTGTGACGTTTGTAAAAGTAACTATGAAGAATATTTTGTGAATGGGCCATGAGGGTCGGCCATTCTGTGAACATGGGCCGCTGGAAAAAAGTTTGAAAAACAGTGCTTCAGAATGAAGGAATCGTGATTACTTCCTGGTGATTCACATTCACCTGTACGATTCACTACCTGTAGTTGCACACGAGTTGCACATTGAAGGAGTAGACCTTTGCTAATCATGAAAATGGAGCCAATTTTGCATTCAATAGCACCCTGTATCACAAGGGAAGCTTCCAATCTATGCAACCCCTTATGTTCACTGCAGTTGTTTACATTTGGTGAGGGTAATTAGGGGAAGATGTGTTTCCATATATAGAGTCCCTCAGTTACTTCCCTTCTCCAGCAATGTACTGCAAACTATGAGATGCTGCATATATCTACAGAAGTACAAAATGCATAAAAGGCCTCTGACAGCCACATACATTAGAGCCCTTGCCCTACTCTAAGTTTGGAGTTGTAGCTATAACATACAGCAGATTTCAATCTCAACCTCTTTTGGGAAGTATAGACATATATTTACCCTTACTGAAGGTGAAGTATGAGAATTTATCCCTGAAGATCGTCAGTGAATATGACCACTTGCCCTCTCCTCCTCTTCCAGCCCCTTCCAGCAGCTTGACCTACACTGTGTAACCTCTATTCATTCGTTGAGTCATGCCCAATTCCAAGAGAAGCAACAACAGTCCACATATGTCTAGAAGCAACTTCTTTCAGTACAAGGTTTTAAACAAAAAGTGCTTCATCACCAGCCAGGCCTCCCTATAAACTATTCTAACGTTGGCCAAGTAAATAACTCCAAAACCATGTGAAATTGCATCAGCAGCCAGAAGAAATAACCCTGTAACTAGTCTTTAACAATGTCAGGATTCTTTTAAAGGTAGGAGGGTGAAGGAAGCCTCTGTTTTGTTTAGTGTCATTTCCAGCTGCTAAAGTTAAGATGGAGCAGAGGCTGGAATGTGGAATTCAAAAATAGCAGTGCTGGCATCCAAGCAGCATGGTACATTGAGTGACATCATAATCCTGCTGCTCAGCATAGTGATCATTACATGCAGACACGTAAATGTCTTTACTGAGAGGGCGTCAGGCGCACTTCTCATCAAGTTGTGCAGGCACAATTCAGACCCCATGTGCAAGCATTATGAAATTTGGTTAACCAACACATTACCTGTTCCATTTCCAACCCAGGATTTACTCTCTAATTCCAAAGGGCTTGTTTTCTTTTACATATATGATTATTATAAAGCATCTTATCAAAGTCGAGATATACAATGCCTATTGTGCCATTCTCATCCATTAACTTAGTCACTTTTTGAAGAATTCAGAAATGTTGGTCGGAGATCATTTTGTTTTCCGATAACCATGGCCGGGATTCTCCCCTATCCGGCGGGGCGGGGGGTCCCGGCGTGTTGGAGTGGCGTGAACCACTCCGGCGTCGGGCCGCCACAAAGGTGCGGACGTCTCCGCACCTTTAGGGGCCAAGCCCTCACATTGAGGGGCTAGGCCCATGCCGGAGTGGTCCCCACTCCGCCGGCTGGCGTGAACGGCCTTTGGCACCACACCAGCCGGGGCCGAAAGGACTTCGCCGGTCGGCGTAAGTCCGTGCATGCGCCGGATGGTCAGCGGCTGCTGACGTCATCCCGGCGCATGCAGGGGAGGGGATCTCTTCCGCCTCCGCCATGGTAAAGTCCATGGCGAAGGCGGAAGAAAAAGAGTGTCCCCACGGCACAGGCCCGCCTGCCAATCGGTGGGCCCCGATTGCAGGCCAGACCACCGTGGAGGCACCCCCCCGGGGTCAGATCACCCCCCAGGACCCCGGCGCCCACCTGCGCCGCCAATCCCGCTGGTCAGGTAGGTGGTTTAATCCACGGCGGTGGGAGAGGCTTGTCAGCGGCGGGACTTCGGCCCATCGCGGGAAAATTTGGGACACGGCGGGCGCGGGATTGATGCCGGCCCCGGGCGATTCTCCGACCCGGTGGGGGGGTCAGAGAATCCCGCACCATATTGGTCAGAATTCTATGAGGCATCGGTGCCTAGTCCTTGGGTTGGAAAGTTCGGGGCAACTGCAACTTGACCAGTTATGGAAACCCTGACCTGATTTCCCATGTGTCAGGCAGATAATTGTTTGCAGTGGGGCCTTTCGTTCATTGAAAGGACAAGTTCCCACTCCGGAGAGCTGCCAACCATTCAGATCGCTGGCAGTTCTTCAGTTCCAGCAGCATCATTGGCCACTGCTGGGACAGCTATTAGGCAGTCACAGCATTAATCGAGGAGGTGACCAGGTAAATGGGATTGGGCTCACCGGAGCCATTTAAATGGGGTTGGTTTAACAAACGGGGCTGGTTTAGCACAGTGGGCTAAGCAGCTGGCTTGTAATGCAGAACAAGGCCAGCAGCACAGGTTCAATTCCCGTACCGGTCTTCCCGAACAGGTGCCGGAATGTGGCGACTCAGGGCCTTTCACAGTAGCTTCATTGAAGCATACTTGTGACAATAAGCTGTTATTATTATTAAGCAGACCCCAGTGTAGGGGAGGAGGAGGAGGTGTTTGGGGGGGGAGGTATTGGCGTGTGTGATTAGATGAGTTTTTTGAGCAGGGGTTTGCTACTGAGGGGCAGCCCTTGTTGCCGGAGGTGCCCGATCAGGAGGACCACCCCAACCCCCTCACCCCAATGAGCATGCAAGGAGGCCATCAGCGGACTCCCATGTGGCAAAGTGTCCATCGGTAAAATACCGGCAGTAAGAGACTTGTAAGTGACCCTTCATTGGCCTTTAAGAGTTTCAAACATCCTCAAACATCCTCAGGAAGGGATGGAAATCTACAGCATCAGCACAATGGCAATGGAAACTAGCAACACCCTCCCATCCCCCGCTCCCAGGGATCCCCTTTGATTTTTCGACCTACCTCGACTCCCAGCAAGCTTCCTGAGGTCCCTTAAACTCCCAGCCACTGTGTCCCTCTCCCAAGTCAAGGTGGGGATTAGTGGATTAGGAGTTTCCAGAAAGAGTGTTCATTATAAATATGAACATAGGGAATTTATGATGGAAAGACTTGATGGGAAGCGCACAAACACTGCAGAATTGTGACATGCACAGGCACAACCCTTTTCTGGGGGTATTGAAATAATTTTACATGAGTTTGCAAACTGAACAAAAACTGCTCTACAGGAATATTAAAATGTTAAAATATTCAGGTGGAAGGTTTGCACCATTTAATTAAGCGTGTGTCGAATTCTTCTGTCCTGAAAATTTCATTAAACTGCAATGATTGTTTCTTAATTTTCATGATGGTTATAAGACAAATTCCTGCTATTTGCACTAATCTTCCACAGAATTACAAAAATGCACCAAAGTTTCCTTCTTCGAAGGGTAGAGCAAAGTTTTCAAAGGCAAAACAGCTGAATAGGAATTGGTGTTTTAAAATTCAAGAGCTGCTAAACAAGGTCTACTGGAATATCCAAAAGGGGGCACTCTTCCAGTTTTGTTGATATGAACAGGGGATTTTGCTGTGTGTTCTGACAGAGTTTGCTAGCATCGCAGTGAAGTTTCTTTTGACACTAACTTCCTCACAATTCATCATGTAAGTATATTAAATCACAATAACTGTGGAGAACTTGAATTTGTAAATAAATGACTAAAGAGTGAACATTCAAGGAATATGAACGGCGGGATTTTCAGAGCCTCCGCGCCGGAATCACGCTCGGCGCAGGGGCGGAGAATTGGTGTCAGACCCGTGATCGGGTCCGACGACTTCCCGCGATTCTCCGCAGACTGGCCGGCAGTCGCGCACGTGTGGTTGTCGCAGCGTCAGTCGGGGGCCATTGAAAGAGGCCCCCGCAGCGATTCTCCGCTGGCAGCTGGCCGAGTTCCCGCCAGCGTGGTTCACTCATGGTTCCAACCGGTGGGAGCTCGGAGTGGTGGCTGCGGACTCAGTCCGTGGCTGCCCTGGTGGGGCCGGGGAATCCATCACCGGAGGGGGGGGGGGGGGGGGGGGGCTCAAGGACGGCCAGGCACATGATCGGGGCCACCGATCGGCGGGTACGCGCGATCTAGGGTGGGCCTATATTGTTAGGGCCGGCTTGCTGTGTGGGTCCGCCATGTTGTGCAGACCCACGGCCTGAAGTGCAGGGTCCCGAATTGGCAGCTGGAGCTGCGTGGAGCATTCTGGGGCCCTGCAGGCCCCCTTCAAAATGGAGAATCACTCTGGACTTTCTTGAAAAATTCCAGAGTGATTCGTACCCATTTTCTTGCGGGCGTGGGGGACATAGCCCCATTTTGAGAGAATTTTGCCTTAAACCTTTCACTGCACAACATATTTATTGACATGTTATTTAATACACAGAAAACAAGAAGATAGGTAGAAGTTTAACAGTAGCTAACCCTTTCGGCAGTGATTTTTTTCAGTTTCTAATATATGTGCATCTTTCCACATTTGCAAATCTTTTGTAATCAAGTAGAGTACAATAAAATGAAGTTAAACACTTGATTCATGTTTTAATAAACAGTATAGCCACCAAATTGGACGTCATGGTGCTGTAGGCACTATTTTTGTAGAAAATGGCATCCACACCAATTGTGCTCACTTGCTACGTGACTTCTGCCAACCACCACCTTGGTGAGGGCATCAACATGGGCGTTGGGATTTTCCCTGGAAGTATGCAGAGTAGGCAAGTCATGGCATCAGTCAGCATGTAACACTGTTGTGATGCTAGATCTGCCATTTTCCATCTCACTGCTTCAGTAAATGTGTTCTCTTAAACATGTATAACTGACTAAACATTTATTAAAAAGAAGAAATCCCCATTAGTACTGTTTAAAGGGATCATCAATAACTTACAGGTCAGTTGCAGTGTAAATTTGATTAACTTTGGGAGTTTGTGGAAAGGTTTAGAGAATTTAGGAGTATGTTACAATTTTTCAAGCTTGTATGTATACCTTTTTTTACACAAATCTCATCAAAGGCCCCATCTGAGTCCTCTGCAGTGCAACTTTGCCCTCTATGGAGCTGATACCCATGTTATCCTTTTCTCCCAATCTAACTGCAGCCCATTTGTGCCAGTGAGTCACACATGAAGATCCTAATTTTTATATTACCCACAAAATGTTTCTTCTTCATAAGTCTTCTATTCTTTGAAGACTTCAACCTGCTGCACCATTGCCTGTCCAGATAGAGGTTCTTGTGTTTCTTAAAGCAGAAAGGCAGAAGGGTGTGGTTTGGTGGAAAGCAAGAGGTATATGTTTAGACCATCTGAAGCTTGAAAATCAGTAGAGATTCTGGGATCAACAAAAGTGGAATGTGAGCAGGTGGATTATGCACTGAGTATGGCATCATGCTCAATGGTTTCAGAATTTTCTCCTCCGTGGAGGTAAAGACATGCAACTATGCCTGTCTCCCATCAGTTAGGTGTTGCTGCCTCCATTTCTGGACCCTCCTGTCCTTCAAGAGAGATGCAAGTGTTCCCATGAGTCTGGTGCTTTGTAATTGGGTGATGTTCTAGGCCCTACCATCTTCAGCTGCTTCAATAATGACCTTCCTTCCATCACAAGGTCAGAAATGGGGATATTTGCTAATGATACACAATGTTTATCACCATTCACAATTCCTCATGTACTGAAGCAGTCCATGTCCAAATGCAACAAGACCTAAATGATATCCAGGCTTGGGCTGGCAAGGGGCAAGTCTCCTAAATGGCAGACTCCTAAATGACCTTCTTATGGACTGACGGCATTAACACTACACCCTGTATGCATCATCCAATGCCGGTGCTTATGTAGTTACATTGTATACCTTGTGTTGCCCTATTATGTATTTTCTTTTATTCCCTTTTCTTCCCATGTACTTAATGATCTGTTGAGCTGCTTGCAGAAAAATACTTTTCACTGTACCTCGGTACACGTGACAATAAACAAATCCAATCCAAGTTACCTTCATGTCACTAGTGCCAGGCAATGACCATCTCCAATAAGAGAAAATAAAACCATCATCCCTTGACATTCAAAGACATTACCATCACTGAATCCCAGACTATGAACATCCAGGGGATCACCGAAAATGTCCGAGATTCTCCCTATAAAAACAGTGGCCGCAAGAGCAAATCAGAGACTAGGAATCCAGTGGTGAATAACTCATCTCTTGTCTCCCCAAGGCCTGTCCACCATATACACACTCTGGGGCCCTGCAGGCCCCCTTCAAAATGGAGAATCACTCTGGACTTTCTCAAAAAAATTCCGGAGTGATTCGTACCCATTTTCTTGCTGGTGTGGGGACATAGCCCCATTTTGAGAGATTTCACCTTAAACCTTTCATTGCACAACATATTTATTGATATGTTATTCAAGAAGTTCAATACCACCAAGCCTGTTTGATTGGCATCCCATCCTCAAACATTCAATCACTCCACCACCAACGCATATTGGCAGAACTGTGTGCCAGCTAAAGATGCACTACAGGAACTCAGCAAGGCCCCATTGTCAGCATGTTCCAAACCCACAAGCACTGCCATCTAGAAGGGCAAGGACAGCAGAAACATGTGAACACCACCATATGCAAGTTCCCCTTCAAGTCACTCGCCATTCTGATTTGGAACTATTCTGTCACTGTGACTGGGTCAGAATCCTGAAACTGCCTTCCTTACAGCACTGTGGGTGTTTCTTACACCACATGGACTGCAGCAGTTCAATGACCTTTACCACTCATGTGAGGTCATTAAACATTTGGGACACTGCATTCAGGTCCTTGAAACTAGCCTATTGCCATTTACTGTTCTAATTGCCTTCTTATTGTCTGCTGGAATGTCTCCTGGCCCACTGAGTCCCCTTGTGCACACTACACCAATGCCTCCAGTGCTGTATTGAAGAACAGTGGGGCATGCTGTCTGGCCTGTTCCACAATTTCTCAATGTTGTTCCTGCTCAATTACTCATCGCCATCATTTCCAGGCAATGCTGCAGACAACACCTTCCCTTTAAGTGGTGCAGGATAATTTGAAGTGGTGCTAACCTGAGGCAAACTGCATTCAGCAAAGGCTACACACCACAATCATTTCATTCGTAAGCAGCATAAAGTCACACATTCCTTTTGGGGGCTATCCAATTTTAACTCAATATTTTTCGTAGCTTTTCATGTTTTTACTTTCATTTGGATCAATCTTTCATTCAAAGAGTTCAATGCTGCCCATGTACCAATTTAAAGGAAAAGAGGACAACGTGGAAAGATCAAACATGGGCAATCAAAGCAATTTCAATGAGAATACTGCAAAGTATAAAAATAAAACAGAGAGTGGAGTGAGCTGATACAATTTCCTTATTTCTCAACGTACCAACGTTGAGTGGGCAGAAGGAACGAAACAGTAATATTTGGATTTTGTTTATTGTTACGTGTACTGAGTTACAGTGAAATGTATTTTTCTGCGAGCAGCTCAAACAGATCATTAAGTACATGAAAAGGAAAGGAAATAAAATAAAATACTTAATAGGGCAACACAAGGTACACAATGTAACTACATAAACACCAGCATCGGGTGAAGCACAGAGGGTGTTGTGTTAATGAGTTCAGTCAATAAGAGGGTCATTTAGGAGTCTGGTAACAGCAGGGAAGAAGCTGTTTTTGAGTCTGTTCGTGCGTGTTCTCAGACTTTTGTATCTCCTGCCCGATGGAAGAATTTGGAAGAATGAGTAAACCAGGAGTGGTCTTTTATTATGCTGCCCGCTTTCCCCAGGCAGCGGGAGGTTTAGATGGAGTCAATGGATGGGAGGCAGGTTTGTGTGATGGACTGGGCTGTGTTCATGACTCTCTGAAGTTTCTTGCGGTCTTGGGCCAAGCAGTTGCCATACCAGACTGTGATGCAGCCATGTAGGATGCTTTCTATGGTGCATCTGTAAAAGTTGGTAAGAGTTAATGTGGACATGCCAAATTTCCTGAGTTTCCTGAGGAAATATAGGCGCTGTTGTGCTTTCTTGGTGCTAGCGTCAAAATATTGAGCTAAAATTGGATAGCTCGAAAAAGGAATGTGTGACTTTATGCTGCATACTAATGAAATGGTTGTGGTGTGCAGCCCAGTGCTGAATGCAGTTCGCCTCAGGTTAGACCCACTTAAAATAGATGTCAACAGAGGTTTTACAGAGAGGTTAGAATGACAAAATGGTGCCCCATAGGAAGTAGTTCTGGCTTGACTTCTATTCATGATGTGTATTGATTATTGAATACAAACCTGCAGCCTGTGCTGTTGAAATTTACAGATATGTGCAAAAGAAAAATTGAGATGGGCAGTAATATTCTGAGAATGTAGTGCCACCCACCCTGGCTTTCTTATCTCTCCACCTGCAGAGTCTCCTGTTGGGCACGGCTCCAAGTTTTGTGGTCAGTAATTAATTATCCTCGCACCACTTATTGTCAGACTTTTTCTTCACTCAATATCCCAGTCGAGACTCAGCTAACTCAAATTCTATCCAAATTCATTATGGACTTCAGCAAACCACACTTACCTCAACTGGATGATAAAATACCTCACTGAGAAGTGAAGTGATGATGTATAGGAATCATGGAATAGTAGAACCCACACAGTGAAGAAGGAGACCATTCTGCCCATCGAGTCTGTACCAACCCTCTGAGCACTCCAATGAAGCCCACTCCCCTTCCCTATCCCAATAACCCCTTAACCTAACCTGCACAGCTTTAGACACTAAGGGGCAATTTAACATGGCCAATCCACCTAACCTGCTCATCTTTGGACTGTGGGAGGATGCCGGTGTTACGCAGAGGAAAGGAAACACATGCACACACGGGGAAACATGAAAACTCCACACAGTCAGTCACCCAAGGTCGAAATGAAAAACAGGGTCCCTGGCACTGTGAGGCAGCAGTGCTAACCACTGTGCCACTGTGCCGCCCCTTGTCTGGTTCCTCAGCATAATTGAAATAAACAAAACAAAAAGAACAGGTTAAATAGAAACAGATAGGTCCCAGTCATTGAGTTGACAAAAATAAGGGCCATAGACATAAGATTAAATGTAAGAAATTTAGAACTGAAAGCAAGAAAAACATCTTCACACAGAGAATTGTGAGTCTGTCGGGTTATTGGGATAAGACAGAGCCTATGTCAACAACTACTATTAGGACATAAGTAAATGAAGAAAATGGAGCAGGAGTTAAACAGTGATACAGATTAATTGGGCCAAATGGCTTTCTGTGTTGTAACATCTATGTATATTCATGCATAACTCTCCAGCTAAGTAGCTCAAGAAGCTCAGCAAAGCCCATCTAGCCTCAGTTTCCTGATGGACTGTGAAACATTCCTGGCCCAGTTCCAACACATGCCTACTGACAGGTGTATTCCCCGAGGTGACCTGAATGTTGATGTTGAAATATATATATATACCTGAAACATTTACTCAGGTGCTGTTCTGTCACGGCGTACCTCATCAAACCAGAAAAAACATGGCGTAAAGGATGCAATGGCAATGGGTGACTTTTCTTTTGGAACCAGACTTTAAACAGGTGTCCAGCACAGCAGGGAAAGGGACAGCCAACAAATATCTTCATGCGTTCAATGAAAAATATTGAAAGAAAATGATTCCTGTTGGCCACTCTTTAACCTTCATCATATCACGGGCTTGTGGAGATAAGTGGGGCAAGTGGGCCTAGGTAGGGTGCTCTTTCAGAGGGTCGCTGAAGACTCAATGGGTCAAATGGCCTCCTTCTGCACTGTAGGGATCCTATTTTATTCTAAAAAAAATGATTATGTACCATTTTTGTCCTCAATGCTACGTCAGAGAGTAGTAAGAGCGTGGAATGCCCTGCCTGCAACGGTAGTGGACTCGCCAACATTAAGGGCATTTAAATGGTCATTGGCTATGGATGATAAGGGAATAGTGTAGATGGGCTTTAGAGTGCTTTCACAGGTCGACGCAACATCGAGGGCCGAAGGACCTGTACTGCGCTGTAATATTCTATGTTCTATGTTCATGAAATGATCGTCCCTTTCAGATCTAAATTTAATATGAACAGTGATCAAACAGCATACCATATATAAAACTGGAGGGTTTTTTTAGCGTGCTATTGCTGATTTTATTAATTGGCACCTTTAGCTACATGTTTTTAATCTTTAACAGATTATCTGACTATGTTATATTTTTTCAGATGTAAGAGTTCTTCCTATTTATTTTCTTTGTTCCCTTTTATTTTATTTTATTATTTTGGTCCATGCACCCATAATCGGGATGTGCCTTTAAGCAAATGACCAAAATTGAAACACCCCACCTGCCAGGACTCTATGTTCCCAGGTTTCGTATTTGGAACAGATGAAGCCAGACTCTTTGGTACTGAGCGGATTTTAGGAACCGGTTACTTTTGTTTTAAAGTTACAAATCTGGGGCAGGATTCTCCCCTACCCGGCGGGACTGGCCGTACCGGCGCTGAGGAGTTGTGTGAACCACTCCGGCGTCGGGCCGCCCGGAATGTGCGGAATCCTCCACATCTTCAGGGGCTAGGCCGCGCCGGTGGGGTTGGCACCGCGCCAACCATCGCCGAGGGCCTCTGCCAGCCGGCGCGAGATGGTGCATGTGTGGGAGCGCCAGCATGTGCTGGCATCATCCCAGCACATGCACAGGGGGTTCTTCTCCGCGCTGGCCATGGCGCAGGTTGACAGCAGCCGGCGCGGAGGGAATGAGTGCCCCCACGACACAGGCCAGCCCGCGGATCGGTGAGCCCTGATCGTGGGCCAGGCCACCGTGGGGGAACCCCCCGGGGCCAGATCCCCCCGTGCCCAACCCCCCCCGCCCCCCACCCCCGAGGACTCTGCAGGCCGTCTGTACAGCCAGGACCCGCCGGTACAGACCTGGTTTGATTTCCGCCGGCGAGACCTGCCAAAAACGGGTGGCCACTCAGCCCATTGCGGTCCGGAGAATCGCCTGGGAGGCCGCTGCCAGCAGCCGCCAAAACCCCGGCGCTGGAGAATCCGGCAGCCGGCGGCGGGGCAGAATTCACGCCGCCCCCCGGCGATTCTCTGACCCAGCTGGGGCTCGGAGAATCTCGCCCTTGGTGACTGTAGCCTATTGGGCTCAATCGAGTACCTTGGATATTTTAAAGAAAATCTAATTTTACATGTGTTGTAGCTCCAGGTCAAGAGGGGCTGGAATTAACCGTGCACTCGCTCAGGGTGTCAGGATATAGTTTGGGGGCTCAGTTCCAGGATATTTGGAATGGCAGACAGCAATGATTTGGGGTGCAGTATATATTAAAGAGACACCAGGGGCGGAATTCTCCGCCCCCCCCGCCGGGTCGGAGAATCACTGGGGTGAGGCGAATCTGCCCAGCCACCCGACGTCGGCTGCCATATGCTCCGGCTCTGTTTTTGGGGCGGGGACGGGATTCCCGCCACGCCATTGACAGCGGCCTTCCCGGCGATTCTCCGGGCCCCGATGGGCCGAGCAGCCGTCCATTTTTGGCCAGTCCCGCCTGTTTGAATTACTCACCTCATGCATGGTGGGATCTGGGAGGTGAGTCTGTGGGGGCGGTCCTCGGGGGGGGGCGCGGGGAGATCCAACGGGGGGGGAGAACCACGGTGGCCCATCGATCTGCGAGCTGGCTTGTTCCATGGGGGCGCCTCCACCATATTGCCCGAGGGCCGGCGCGGAGAAGAGAAAACCGCGCGCATACGCGGAAATACACCGGCCGGTCTGCGCATGCGCCAACCCTTCCGGCATCCACCTAGCCCCCTGGACAGGTGAGAGTTCCTCACCTTGGGGGCCATTGACGCCGGATTTGTTGGATCCGGTTTTCCTGCTGGCTTGGGGATTAAGTACCCAGAAGGGAGAATCCTGGTCCAGGTTTATAATAGCATAACAGGATGGATCTGGAAGCTGCTAAAGCTTTTCTTCAGGTGGAGAGCTTGTCTTTGGTTTATTCACAAGGGCTTGAAAAAGACCAGTTAATTGAATTGGCAAGTGAATTAAATGTAGAGGTGCTGGGTAAAACTAAGAAGGCAAAGATATATGATATATTAGTTGAGTGCTTGGGTCTGTTAGAAATTCAGGAGAGCCCAAGAACAAATAGTCCAGGTAGTGTAACATCAGAAGCATCTTTTGCTGGGGAAGCTGATCTGGAGAGAGTTCAGCTGTAGTTCGAGCATGAGAGGGAAAAATATGTTGGAATTAGAGGAAAGAGTTTAGAAATAAGGAAGTTGGAATTAGAGGAAAAAGCTAAAGGGAGAGAGTTCCAGTTTAAAGTGCTGGAAATCAAAGTAGAGCTGTGACAAGTGAGTGGGGAGCCTAACCCTAGAATAGAATTTTTGGGGATATGCTTAAATTTGTACAGGTGCAGCAAAATTGGAAGAAAAGGATATAGAGGCATTCTACATGGAATTTGAGAAAATACCAACTCAAATGGAGTGGTTGAAGGAAAAGTGAACATTACCCATGCAAAGTAAACTGACAGGGTGGGCACAGGAAGTTTATGCTTCCATCAGAGGGGGTGTCTAAGGATTATGTTCAGGTAAAACCGATTATTCAGGGTGCATATGATTTAGCTCCCGAGACATATAGGCAAAGGTTTCAGAATTTCAGGAAACATCTGGGACAGACTTATGTTGAATTTGAAAGAGTTAAGTGGAACATTTTAACAGGTAGGTATGAGCATTGGGAGCCCTGAGTGACATCATTCTCTTGGAAGAATTGACAAATTCCCCATCTTCTGTGATAAGAACCCATGTTGAAGACCAAAGGGTTATGTCTGCTAGACAAGCAACAATACTGGCCGATGAATAAGAGCTGATCCATAAATTGAAACCTTAGTTCCATCACCCACATGATTTTGAAAAGGAGTGGGAGATTGAAAATAAGGTAGGTGACCGTGGTCAAGAATGGCTAGCTGGGACATAGAATTACATAGAATTTGCAGTGCAGAAGGAGGCCATTCAACCCATCGAGTCTGCACCAGCTCCTGGAAAGAGCACCCTACCCAAGGTTAACACCTCCACCCTATCCCCATAACCCAGTAACCCCACCCAACACTAAGGGCAATTTATCATGGCCAATCCACCTAACCTGCACAACTTTGGACTGTGGGAGGAAACCGGAGCACCCGGAGGAAACCCACGCACACACAGGGAGGATGTGCAGACTCCGCACAGACAGTGACCCAAGCCGGAATCGAACCTGGGACCCTGGAGCTGTGAAGCGATTGTGCTATCCACAATGCTACCAGATCTCTAAGATCTCCTTCTCAAACCAGGAAGGAAGGTTCTGAGGGTGCAGGTGGAGGTGGAGTGTAGACTCCAGACTAAGTGTTCCCATTGCAATAAAGTGGGACACATTCGTTCAGCATGTTGCCATTTGTGAGGAAAGCCGATGGGACTGGCTGAGGTTCATGAGGAAGATTCTGAAAAGGGGATGCAAGTGGAAAATACTACAAGTGACACTGTAGCTCTAGCTAGAACAAGGAGATCTGAGGTAAACACTGCTGTGGGAGCAGGTGTGGAGAAGGAGGAGATGAGACATATGCAGGGGTGATAATATGATCCAATGATTATTTTTAATTCTTTGATGGGATGTGGACATCATTGGTTATGCCAGCATTTGGGTTTTTAAAACAAAATTTAAAGTACACAATTCATTATTTTCCAATTAGGGGGCGCTTTAGCATGGCCAATCCACCTATCCTGCACATCTTTGGGTTGTGGGGGCGAAACCCACGCAAACACGGGGAGAATGTGCAAACTAGGCCAGCATTTGTTGCCCATCACTAATTACCCTTGAATTGGTTCAGACCCACATAGCTGTGGGTCTGGAGGCACATGCAGGCCAGCCCAGGTAAGGACGGCAGATTTACTTCCCTAAAAACATTAGTGAACCAGATGGGTTTCTGCAACAATCGACAATGGATTCTTGGTCGCCATTAGACTATTAATTCCAGAATGTTATTGAATTCAAATTTCACCATCTGTCATTGTGGGATTCGAACCTGGGTCCCCAGAGAATTACCCTGGGTCTTTGGATTACTTGTCCAGTGATTATACTACTGCACCACCACCTCTCCCGATGAAGCCAAATGCATAACCATTTTAAGGGACACAGGTGCTATGCAAACTCATTTACTGAAGAGAGATTTGGTTTTCCCTCAGGAGAGTTCAATGAAAGCTGAGGTGTTAGTGAATGGGATAGGTGGAGATTATGGGCAGGATTTTCCAGCCTCCCAGCTGCATGTTTCTTGGTGGCAGGAGGTGGCACACAGTTCGCTGGCAGTTGGATTCTCTGCTCCTTCTGCTGTCAACGGGACTTCACATTGAAGCCACCCCATGCAGCCGGGAAACCTGGGGACAAGGGGGTGCTGCTGGTGGGACCAGAGAATCCTGCCACCAGCGAATGGCCAGAGAATTCCCGTGTATATCCCAGTTCCCTTGTATAAAGTACAATTGAAGTGTGATGGAGTGGACTTACCTTTGGGGAATTATTTGGCAAGAGTGAAGGTTGTAGCTTCATACTTGATCACCGAGAATCTGAGGAAAAATAAGGAGTTACAGGAACAGTTTCCAAATATTTTTCTGTCATGGGTGGTGACCAGGGCATTCGCAAAACAAATTCTACCATCAGAGATTGAAGTCACACCACCATCAAATGGTAGAATAGCCGAAACTATCCTTGAGGATGACGATAATTCCATGGAAGCTTTTGCTAGGACTTCATTAATTGAAACCCAGGAGGCAGACCCAGAGTTACATAGATCAGCACAGTCAGCTCTCACAGAGATTGAGGCTCAGGGGGTTCCAGAGTGCTATTATATTAAGAACTGAGTCCTGGTGAGGAAGTGGAGACATCCTCATAGACCAACGGACAAGCAATGGATGGTTATCCTTCAGATAGTGGTACTGCCCAAATATTGTGGGGAAATTCTGCGGATAGCAATGGTAGGATATGTGAAAATTTGGAAAAGTCAGGTATCAGTCAACAGGCAGTTTTCCTGGATGATATAAAGATGTTGTGCAATTTTGTAGATCCTGTCATACCTGTTAGGCACGAGGTAAACTACAACATGTGATTAACCCAGCATTTTTGATACCCGTATTGTGTTTGAAGAACCATTCAGTTGGGTATTAATAGATTGTGTTGGACCATTGCCTAAAACGAGGGCAGGGCGTCAGAACATTCGTATGGTCATGGATATCATAAGAAAAGAAGATCGCTTATTGTCACAAGTAGGCTTCAAATTAAGTTACTGTGAAAAGCCCCTAGTCACCACATTCCGGCGCCTGTTCAGGGAGGCTGGTACGGGAATTGAACCATGCTGCTGGCCTGCCTTGGTCTACTTTCAAAGCCAGCAATTTAGCTCTGTGCTAAACCAGCCCCTAACCCAATTTCTGGAAGCCAAAAGAACAATTACAGCTCAGATAGTGGTGGAAAATTTGACACAATTTTTCACAGCTGTGGCCTAGCCTTAGAAGTGCAATCTGACCAGGGTTCTGACTTTGGGGTGGAATGTCTGCCGCCTACCACCAGTAGCAGTGTTCCCAATGCGTGGGAGAATTGCATGTTGGGCTAAAAATGGCGGCAATGCAATTCCGAGGCTCCCACCCACGGCAGCAGCGAGCTACACATCCTGTGCTGGTGGGAGGATGCAAATAGATCATTTAAAAAGATTTGCATCCGATTAATGGGCTGGATGTCCGATTCCCTCTCAGCTGGGATTCACACTGGCTTGGATTGGTGCAAGAATTTTCCAGCATGGCTCTGATGTAATGGATCCCGTGGTGGGTCAAGGGGGTAAGTATGTCATGTTGGTCCACCCAAAGTCCATTGAAGGGCCCGTCTCCACCCACAATGCAAATCCTGCCTATTCCACCACCCATAAAGTTTCAGCCATAAACTGCAGTCTGTTTGAAAATAAAGTCTTGTTATGTTTTCTTAACGAGCGTTGTTGAATCTTTCTACTACAGTCCAGAAGCGGGAAAAATATTGACTTCTACATAGCAAGCAGGAATTGCCGCGAGTTTCCCGGCGCTCGGCCCAGCGAGACCGGCAATGTTATTCAATGTTAATTAGTCAACTTAACGAGGCCTCACAGGCTTCCCGCCCAGAATGCCGGCTCACCAGCTGATAAGCCGGAACCGCGATTGCCAGCCCCCCGCTAATAGTGTCGAACACGACTTAAGCTGCACTTGCTCATCCAACCCCAGCCAGCTCACAACAATGGCACCGAGGAGACCGGCCTCAAGATTCAGGGATGCAGACCTGGGGAGACTCCTGGGCACGGTGGAGGCCAGGAGGGATGTCCTGCTCCCCTGAGTGTCCCGGAGGGTGAGCCACAAGGCAGCCAGTGCAGCCTGGGATGAGGTGGCAGCAGTAGAGAACCTGCTGCACGATATCGGCACCATGAGTAAAGATGTCCATGCTGTTGTGCAGTCAGTGACAGCCATGGCTGAGGGTCTTGGCAGTATGTCTGCTTCACTGGGGGATGTCATCCAGTTCCAGGGTGACCTTGATGGGGTTCTGCAGGACATGTCCCGCTCTCAGATGGGGATGGCCGAGGTGCTGGGGAGCTTGTCCCAGTTACAGGTGGACATGGCTGAGGCACAGCAGAGCATGTCCCAGTCACTGAGGAGCATCGGCGGGGGCGTCAACACGATGGTGCGGACTCTGGTGAACCACGAGGGCTGGCAGAGCCAGATGATGCAGGGGCAGCTGGGGCTGGAACCAGATGACCCTCCGTCTCAAGGTGAACCCCACGGCTCTATGGTCACCGACCGGGAGGAGGGGACACTGGGTGTCAACCCAGGCCTGTCCCATGGGACACCAACGGTGGTCAGCAGCACTCTTGCGTTCCACCCCCGATGATGCCCATCTCGGGATCAACACACAGGACAGGGCTGCACGGCTGTGCATGTGCCGTTGACAAGACATAGTGGTACAGCTAGTAGGGCCAGGCACGTTGGTCATCACTGAGGGCACTGAGATAGGGGGGAGGGGTTAGGTAGGGGGTGAGAGGGTGTGGAATTGGGGTTGGAGGGGGGCGGCACTATCGGAAATGGGGTATTGTACAGCACATTAAACAACTCTTTGCGCAATCATTAAGATGCCTCTGTCACTTTCTACCGCAATGCGGTATGACCCCCAGATCCTTTCCCTGTCTCTCCAGGCAACCACCCCCCTCCCCATGGCACCCACCCACCCTATGGCCGTGGTCGTGCCCTGGAGCTGTGTCCCATCCTCTGGGTGTTCGGATGTTGGCTGCTGCGTGAGTGGTGTAGACTCCCACACAGTGTGCAGGCATCAAGGTGCGATCGAATGCTGGGCAATTATTCCCACATGCTATGCGACCGCCTACCCACAGGAACCCCCTTGGCATGTGTGAAGTGCTCACTTAGCCACAATTGCCAATTCCCTATTAGCGATTGCCTTCAGCCATACAGCCAGAGACCACAGCAGTCGGTGGGGGTGATGGGTGATTGGTGGGGCAGATGGGCAGGCACAGTGGTTGCCTCCGGAATGGGGTTGGAATCCAAAGGTTGGCATGGTGGTGCCATGAGTGATTGACTCCCAGTGGCCCCCCCCACCCCAGCGCGTCTCCCCCACCCTCCCATGGCAGCCCACCCCTGCGGAGTGTCCCCCACCCCCCCACCGAGCAATGGGGTGGCAAGCACCCGGGAAGTTGCGCCCGATACGGCACTCAGAACTTCTCCCGTTACAATATACCTCTGGTTGATTGGGGTGTGGATCTCACCCAAATGAGGCCAAATGTCACTCCCCATCCTCCTTCTGCACGTCACCCGACTGCTGTGTCAGGTTGTGAAGGGCACAGCAGATCACGACTAAGCGGGAGACCTGGGGCGAAATTCTCCGACTCCCAGCAGGGTCGGAGAATCGCCTGGGGTCGCCGAAAATCCCGCCCCCGCCGTGGCAGAGATTCTCCGCCACCCGGGAAGTGGCGGTGGCGGGAATCTCGCCACTCCGATCAGAAAGGCCCCTGCGGTGATTCTCCGGCCCGGATGGGCCGAAGTCCCACCGCTGGGAGGCCTCTCCCGCCGCCGAGTTTTGAACCACCTCTGGAACGGCGGGAACAGCGGTGCAAGCGGGACCCGGGGTCCTGGGGGGGGGGGGCGGGGGGGGGCGATCGAACCCCGGGGGGTGCCCCCACGGTGGCCTGGCCCGCGATCGGGGCGGAAGAGAACCCCACATCGCACATGCGCCGGCAGTAACGTCAGCGGCCAGCTGCCGCTGACGTCACTGCCAGCGCATGCGCTGACCGGCGAAAGCCTTTTGGCCAGCCCCGCTGCCGGGGGCGCCGGTTTTTTGCTCCAGTCTTCTGGTGCAAACCGCTCTGGCGCGGGGCTGGCCCCCAAAGGTGGGGAGAATTCCCCACCTTTGGGGAGGCCCGACCCCTGAGTGGTTGCCGCTACTCCCCTACGCCGGCACCCTCCGTCACGCCGGGTAGGGGAGAATGCCGCCCACGATGTGTTAGGCAGGTTGGTTCGACGTCGACTGCAACTGGATGCAGGGAAGCTAGAAACAAACGTCTGACACCGGAGATGATCCAACTCTGTTTTATTTAACTATGAACTGCTGTACATGTTCAGCCGTGGGTTGACTCTCTACTAATCTTACTGAGTACCTCTTACTGGCTTGACAAGACTTACTGGCTACCACATGGCAATAGTGCCCACTAACTTGTGCACTCTGACTGTCTCAGTATCTGGGTCCCGAAGAGAGCGGGAGTCTTAATGCCCTGTGGGCTTTATAGTCGTGGCGTCCTGTCTGGTGATTGGTTGTTCTGTGTTGTGTGTTCATTGGTCATCCTGTGTGCCAATCACTGACTAAGTTATGGAACGTGGAGGTATATACATGCCTGACTATGTACAAGTGGTGAGTTAACAAACATATGTACATGGGAAGGTGTCTATCATGCAGATACAGAGCAAACTGAACAAAATTTACAAAAGTAAAGTCTATAGATTCAGCCTTTGAGGAGGGCGACGATTTCTGGTCTATCGCCGCAGAGGTGGAGCAGGAGACACCGGCACTTGGACAGGCGGGATTGCTGGCATTGCACCGGTGTCGTGGACATGGTGTGGACTCGCTGGACCAGATTCAGGAGCTTGCAGGCGCGAGCACCGAGCAGGGATGCCCTGTCAGGCCGAACGATCTCGAATCGTAAAGTTGCCTTGATTTCCTTGTGAGATACCCCTAGCTGACACGATCCACTGGCAGCTATGGCATTGCCATTGTAGTCAAGGAGTTTGCATGCTGGTGGAAGAATGCTTGGTTGGTAACGGATGCTCTTGAGATCTGACTGCGATATGAGGTTCGCAGACGCGCCGGTGTCCAGTTTAAATCGGATGCGAGCCTGGTTGACTGTGAGGATAGCACACCACTCAACATCAGGATCGACACTGAGGTTCGAAAGGTGGGTTGCAGTTGCAGTGGAGACCATCTCGCGCGTGTTTATGATGCTCACCCAATATGGAGACTCGAGGCAATCAGCATCGGGGTCCGTTGGGCTGTCAGGATCAGAATCCCGCATGTCTTGTTGTACCGAGCGGATACTTCTGCGCTGTGTCTGGGATCGCTTGCTGATAATCGGTGGAGCAGACCTGCAGCAGACCGCGTAATGGCCAGGCTTCCCATACTGTAGGCATCGCCGTCCTTTGGCTGGACATTGCCGCTTTAAATAGGCGGAGCCACAATTTGGACACGTCATAATGCTGACGTCAGCGCGTTCCGTGTGCCAACGCGCATGCGCAGTGCGGTCGGCCGACGTACGCACCTACGCATCAGGGTTTTTGGTCTTGTCATCCACCCGGTCGTGGCGCGCATGCGTAGGGACCCGGGCAAAGCGCGCAAAATGGCCACTCACCTCGATACTCAGGCCTTGCATTTTTGCAATGGCCTGCACCCGTTCTGCCTCGTGGGAGGCCAGTTTTGCAGTTTCTGCCGCCCTGATGTGGGAGTAACGATTCTTGGCATGCTGATGGACTACACACGGCTCGATAGCGACGGAGAGGGTTAGCTGTTTGATTTTGAGGAGCTGCTGCCGCAGGGAATTGGAGTGGACCCCGAAAACGATGTGATCCCGGATAATGGAATCAGCCACTGAGCCGTAATTACATGACTGCGCCAGGATGCAGAGATGGGCCAGGAAGGACTGAAAAAGTTCATCCTTACCCTGAAGCCTCTGTTAGAAGATGTACCATTCAAAGCTCATATTCACTTCAATGTTGCAGTGGCTGTCGAATGTTAGCAGAACTGTTTTGAACTTCGTCTTGTCTTCACCATCGGCAAACGTAAGCGAGTTGTAGATATAGATGGCGTGATCCCCCGCGGTCGAGAGAAATAGCGCAATCTTCCTTGCATCCGATGCTGCCTCGAGGTCGGAGGCCTCAATACACAGGAGGAACTTTTGCTTGAAGATTTTCCGATTGGCGGCGAGGTTGCCGGTGATGCGGAGCTGCGGAGGAGGCTGTATGTTTTCCAGTTCGCTGGATGGCCGCTTGCTGGTCTTGCAGATTCACTCGAGGTGGGTTCGGCAGGATTAATAGCACTCTGGTACCATGATGTGTAAGGCAGGTTGGTTCAACGTCGACTGCAACTGGATGCAGGCAAGCAAGAAACAAACGTCTGACACCGGAGATGATCCAACTCTGTTTTATTTAACTATGAACTGCTGTATATGTTCAGCTGAGGACATGAAAGGTGCTGTAGAAATGCAAGATTAGTCTTTTTTTCTTTCTTTGCGTTTTGCAATACCTCCGAGTGGGGAGGTCAGCAGAAGCTGTTCTCCTCCACAACACAACCATAGTGGCATATAGCCTTTCACATATCAGTTCATGGTCCCATACCTGGTCTCCAAGTATAGCATTGAGTAGCTGTTGTTCCAAGCCACAGAGATTCTTTATTAACTATATACCAGACATTTATCTTCAGCAGAACTTGTTCGAGAGATTTTGCAGCATCATGTATCATGTCACCGACTCATCGCCACCTGTTTGATCCGTGTAATGGTGCTTTACCTACTGGAAGACAGGCAGCCCTTGGTGGAACTCACTGACAGATTGGTGCAGGTCGCAGTCTCCATCTTATCAACAGCTTCTCCTTTTTGCTCGAAATGTAACTTGATCAAGCACGGCAGCATAGTGGTCAGCACAATTGCTTCACAGCTTCAAGGTCCCAGGTTCAATTCCCGGCTTGGGTCACTGTCTGTGCAGAGTCTGCACGTTCTCCCCGTGTGTGCGTGGGTTTCCTCCGGGTGCTCCAGTTTCCTCCCACAATCCAAAGATATGCAGGGTAGGTGGATTGGCCATGCTAAATTGCCCTTAGTGTCCAAAATTGCCCTTAAAGTCGGGTGGGGTTACTGGGTTTTGGGGATAGGGTGGAGGTATGAGCTTGGGTAGGGTGCTCTTTCCAAGAGCCGATGCAGACTTGATGGGCTGAATGGCCTCCTTCTGCACCGTAAGTTCTATGATTCTATAAGAGGTCTGAACCATGGAGGAAAACTATTGGGGCAAATGGCTCTGATAATCACAAGCTTGATGCATGCATGGGTATTCTATTATAAAAGCTTGATTCAGGAAGTGAGATTAATATGTATTGGAAATATACGCTGAATGAAGATGTATCGGGAAGATTGAGGTTCAATACATTGCTGATATCCTAGACACATTCACCTGGACTTTCTGCAGGGTCCGCCAATGAAAAATCAGTAAACTCTCCCCTCCCCCAACCCACATCACACGCCTGCCTGACCCCCTTCCCATCTCTAGAGAAATGGAGTAAACGCTTATGAATGGCAAGTTAGATAATTTTTTCAAGGTTCCTGTCAAAGTTAGAACTGGAGATGAGGGAACCGAGCATAAATTCTCTCTAGCCTGTTCTAATATAATCTTAAGGTGCATTATTTCAGTTTTACGGTTGATTTTTATTAATAGATAAAATGGAAGAATACCAAATGGTAAGTCGCCTGAGATGCTCTGTGCTTGGTCAATATTTTAGTTTCAAGGCAAGAATTTTGGTAGAAGAGCGATCAGAGCAGCTCTTCAATTAGGTTACAGTTAGACTTTTCTTGTATCGTCTGCATTTGCTTCCCTTGGTTTTTTTCCTCTTAATCTTTAACCATTTTCTGCACCTAAGAAAGTCATTCTGGAATTGTTTAGAATGCAACAGGAGTCCATGAGGTACTTGATTTTGCCTTGGTCATGTATTTCCCTTTATACTCACCATGCTGGTTTTCTCCGCAGAAATGGAAGAATCCCTGAAGATACTCGAATTTGATAGCATTGCACTGGAGGGGGGTGGGGGAGGGGAGCGCGTGGGGCAGTATCTTATCATATAAACACAATGTAGCTTGCTGGTATTTTCAGTTCCTTCTCCATTTAGTTTAATTAAATTGTCATTATAGCTATGCTTTTTGCTGATGATTTCAAACAGGATAAATATTGACAATGCATAGAGCATCTCAGGCTACTTACCATTTGATATTCTTCCATTTTATCTATTAATAAAAATCAACTGCAAACTGAAATAATCCACCTTAAGATTATATTAGAATTAAGACGTCATGCGTGTATACAAATTATTTTTGATCGAAATGATTAATATTTATAAAGGATCACTATGTGTAGCTATGGTAACAAGTGCTGATCACTATATTCATGAAGGTGGCTGTGCGTGGTAAATATTCAGAGCTACGATTTGAGAGATACATGTTTGGTGTCTTATTGCCTTAAGAGTGTTTCATATTACTTCAGAGTTGTTCCTTTGCCAGCCCTGAAAGAGTGGAACTAAATGAGAGTCTAAGCTCAAGTATATCCCTTCTTTTGTGCACCCATTGAGCGAATTATTTTGATTTGTGTTAAAGCAAGCAGTGTATCCAGCAAAGACTGAATACAGGTTTCAAATTCTAACCATTAGTTTCAAATGACTGACAATACAGAGCCATAGGATTCACTCAAATTCTTTCCTAGAAGAGGCTTTAATTTGGCCGTTCCTTCTAGGTGTCCGATTACGAGACATGATCCACTGAATTAACTGCCGTCAGTTCGAGAAGTGGAGAGCATTGAAAATAAAGTATTCAACTCATTTTAGGGGTTTAAAACTCTGTTGCTGGTTCGCCCTGCTGTCTTCATGTTGTCATTTTTCGAAATAAATGATGATTACCGTTGCCTGCCATGACACGTACACTCTTGCCTTATGAAAATTAATAGGTTTCACTTTTATATCTGTGCAGCTGTTGTAAAGTGTGCAAACTTCCCAAAGGTTCATATTTATTACAGTGCTTCACTGTGGTATTTCCAAAAGACAAAAGCCACCTCCGATTTTAAACAATCTCAATCATTTTACTTTGTGGCATCTTTTTATATGGTTGGACACAAAACCAAATTGAGATTCCTTTTCTTTCAACACAGTTTTCACAATTATTCCTGGGTTTCTTTTTCCACCAATATCATGGATGTTTTGAACTGCAATGGATGCCAGAAATTGCAGCATCGCGAGGGAACACATTTGCCAATCTGAAAATACACTGATTTCTACCAAACTGCTAGAAACACTCTGGGAGAGTTTCCTCATATCTCCACCTTTGTTCATAGATGCAGTACGGCACTAAGTAAAACAAACTGAGTTTTAATAATTAACTTTTTTATGTTTTTGTACTAAAAATATTATTTGTTCCATTGGCTGTGCAGAAAAAGGCACCATCACCCTAATTTATCGAATTTGGGAGATCGGGGGCGGGATTCTCCCGTACCCGGCGGGGTGGGGGGTCCTGGCGGGACGGAGTGGCATGAACCACTCCAATCGTCTGCACCTTCAGGGGCTAGGCCGGCGGCGGAGTGGTTTGCGCCACGCCGGCCGGCGTGTAAGGCCTTTGGCGCTGCGCAAACCGGTGCTGAAGGGACTCCGTCGCCCGGCACAGGTCCGTGCATGCGTGGGAGCGACAGCGGCTGCTGACGTCATCCCCGCGCATGCACAGGGGGAGGTTCACCTTCACGCCAGCCATCGCGGAGGACCACACGGCCGGCGGGTTGGAAAAGAGTGCCCCCATGGCACAGGCTCGCCCGTGGATCGGTGGGCCCTGATCATGGGCCAGGCCACCGTGCCCCCCCCCCCCCCCAGATCACCAGAGGACCCCAGAACCCACCCGCGCCACCAGGTCCCGCTGGTAAGGGACCTATTCTAATTTACGCCGGTGGGACTTGCATAAAACGGGCGGGACTTCGGCCCATTGCGGGTCAGAGAATCGCCAGGGGGGCTGCTGCGAGCGGCCTCCGACTGGAGTGGTGCGATTCCCGCCCCCGCCGAATCTCCAGTGCCAGAGAATTCGGCGGCTGGCGGGGGCAGGATTCACGCCACCCCCCCTGCAATTCTCCCACCCGGTGGGGGGTCGGAGAATCCCGCCCCACTTTACTCAGTTGACTGGATGGCTGATTTGTGATGCACAGTGATGCCAATAGCACGGATTCAATTCCAACTGACTGAGGTTATCATGAAGGCCCTGCCTGCTCAAACGTTTGCCTCCCCTGAGGTGTGGTGACCCTCAGATCAAATCACCACCACCATCCCTGAAAGAGGAGAGCAGCCTCTGGGACTGTGGTGACTTTCATTTCATATAGAATTGTGCAACTCTATTGCTTTCATCGATTGGTATGTGAAATGTTTACAATCATACAGAACAATATGAGATCTCAATTCCTAAGAGGCTACAAAAGGACTTCAAAGGGTTCATGAAAAATAATATTCAAGCTAACACAGCCCACCGCCCAGCCAGCATCTTTTATCGTTGACATGCAGTGATGCCCTTGTACCCTTATTTAGAGCATGTGGACAACGTTATGGGGAAACAGCTCAGTGAAACCACTAAGGATTGAGGGCAAGGAGTGCAGATCTTATCAGAAATGGGGAGTATCTTATCCTGCTATAGCATAGCTCTCATGCAAGCTAGTGCAGCCTGAACTCAGGTTGTCCTGAATGCAGCCACAACATATCATTTCACTAATGTGAGTGGTTGGGAGCTCTTTCCCTGACTGAGATTGGAGAGTAGGCGGTGCAGTCTCTCCATGTCAAATATGTCAATAGATGTTTTGGATAAAGCATTGACTCTGGCCGAGGTACTGATTGCATTTGAGAGTTGAACACACACAAACTGTTGGAGAGCATAGAACACGCAACAAGAGGCAAGAAAAAAGGATGAATTAATCTGTAAAGTGCCTGATGGCATATGTGGGAATCGATCTGGATGTTAGTAATACTAATGGGGGGTGGTGGGCTTGGGGGGGAGGGGGGGGGGGGGGTGCGCGCGAGGGTCCACTATAAGGATCACCATAACATTGGACCACATGTTGTACACCGTTGCTCCACTAGTTTGATTAATTGTTATTATTATTATTAAAACTGGATTTCAATGTAACAGCTTTTGGAAAGAATGTTAGAGCAGCCGCTTTAAGGGGTGTGCCCTCTTAGTCCATGTGACCAGCTTGTGGCCTATCGCTTTGAAGTGCATGAAACACAACCAATGGGGAAAAAACATGGGGCCCTGGGAGCTGTGTACGGACAGAATGGAGCTTGGAGCCAGAGGGTTAAGACCGTTTAGTGACTCTGTGGGCGCGATTCTCCGCTCCCCACGCCGGGTGGGAGAATCGCGGGAGGGCCGGGTGACTCACGACATGCCGCCCTGGCAATCCCCGCGATTCTCCCACCCCCCCACTCGGATGAATCGCCGCTCGCCGTTTTTCACGGCAACTGGCGATTCTCCGGCCCGGATGGGCCGAGCGGCCTGACGTTCCCGACCGGTTCACGATGGCGGCAACCACACCTGGTCGCTGCCATCATGAACATGGCGCCAAATCTTTGTTTGTGGCTTGTGGGGGGCGGAAAGGGGGGTGAGCACCACGGCCGTGCTTGGGAGGGGACTGGCCCGCGATCGGTGCCTATTGATTGTCAGGCCGGCGTCTCCAAGAGACGCACTCTTTCCCCTCCGCCACCCCGCAAGATCAAGCCACCACGTCCTGCAGGGCAGCAGAGGGGAAGACGGCAACCGCGTATGCGTGGGTTGGAGCCGGCCAACATGTGCGTACGCATGCGTCACTTAGGCGCCGCCGTCACGTCATTCTCGGCGTGCCGCCTTTTCATGGCCCGGCAGCCGAGATTTATGGAGCGCCGCTCTTAGCCCCCTGGGGGGGGGGGGAGTGAATAGGGTGCGAGGAGCGGCCTCCGAGGCCGAGTTTACGACAGCCTTCCCGATGCCACGCGGGAGTGGAGAGTTCCGCCCTGTGTTTGTGTACAGTTTACCTTTACTTGTTACCAATAAATCCTTGTTTGGTTAGACCAGTATTGCCTCGAGCGAGCTACCGCATTGAGTATATACCGGATTTATAGTAAGTCCTCAGTATTATATTACCATGATTGGTAATATGTTGTATTCTTTATCCTTTCTTCCAGAAGGACCCGATGTAGTGTTGACAAAGAATATACCAATCAAAAGACTGAAACAAAACTAATTTATTATTACACTACTAATTAAATGAAATTCGAACACTCTACTGAGCTACAGATAATAATTAAATGATATTGAATTTGTCTTACAGTACTCAATATTATATCTAGTCATTAACTACACTGTGATCTAACTTGTGCTATTTCTATCTACTCTCAGCTTCTTCTTGTGCTTTCACCATGCTTCTCCTTATGCTAGTCCCAGAATTCCCTTAGAGGCTGTCATAAATACAGAGAAGTAGTAATGCCCTCTAGTGTTAGTGTTCTAATTACACAGAGATGTAATTATTAACCCTTCCCTAACCTGACTATATACATATCATTACACTCAGTAGTTCAGAATTCAGAGAGGAAGGTAGAAGTCTTCAAAATGAGCAGAGACGGGGTGGCACGGTGGCACAGTGGTTCACACTGCTGCCTCATGGTGCTGAGGACCTGGGTTCGATCCCGGCTCTGGATCACTGTGTGTGTGGAGTTTGCACATTGTCTGAGTGGGTCTCACCCCCACAACCCAAATATGTGCAGCAGGCAGATTGGCCACGCTAAAATGCATCTTAATCGGAAAAATAATAATTGGGTACTCTAAATTTTAAAAAATGAACAGAGAAATCGTGTCGATGGCATCAAAAAGCAGAGTGAAAAATTTCAGTGAATGGGAAGCTTGACCCATTTGACCAAGAGCCGAAGACTGGAGCCAATATATTAAATGACTGTTACTTTTTACAGCAAACAAAATAATGGGGGAGGATAAACAGAAGGTTATTCTACTCATGGTTTGTGGGCCCCAGACCAACAACCTCATAAGGAATTTGACCTCATTTGACCAGTTGATGACGCAGGTCAGGGAGCATTTCAATCCCAGACCTTCAATCATATTACAATACAAGTTTAATTTGGCTGTCAAGGACCCAGGAGAGATGATTTTCACCTTCATTGCCAGATTCCGCCAAATAACCAAGCATGTGCAATATTAACAACATATGTGTGCAAAAGAAGCTTCTGGCTGAAATGAATATCATGCCAGACAAGGCCATTGAGAATGCTCTGCCAACTGAATGCGCTGAGAGGGCCATGTCAGAGCTTCAAAACATGCAAGAGGGCAAGGTGAACCAGCTGTGGAGCGTCTAGCTGCATGGCGCGCAGCCAGGTCGACAGGCACAGACGACGTTCATCCAAAATCCCGGGAATAGTATCATAGTCTGTGGCCAGGGAGGGAAATGGATCATCAGGACTAGAAGTCAAGATGATTGCTACCTATGTGGGGGAGACCACACCCGCGAAGTTTGCCACCACAGAGAGGTTATTTCTTTTTGGTGCAATAGGAAGGGCCATGTCCAGGAACGTTGCCACGCCAGGCAAAACATGCCAAATCAAAAAAAATGCAAGTCGTGGCTCTAGTAAATAAAATGGAGCGGAATTCAGCTGAAGAATCTGAAAAGTACAGATTAAACATGGTGGCCGGGATTCTCCGAGCCCAGCAGAGGGGTGATGTACTGGAGGAGGAGGGGGAGGGGGAGGAAAAGGGGGAGGGGGTGGGGGGGGGGATGAGAACGAAGGGCACTTCTCTCCAGATGAGGATGTTGGGGAGGGAGAGGGCAAAGTACAGGACATGGGGGCTGGACACGGATGGGATGCTGCCCAATGCCACATTCTGGGCCAGCGAGCACTGGAGGAGTTGATAGCCACACGTTTCACCGACTAGGGTGGGGGGATTGCTTGGCATGGGCACGGACAGCAAGTACAGCACCACCTCACCACCAGCCTCCGCCAGCACCGACCACCCTCACCATCCCCACCACCACATCACCCGCATGCAGACCACCCCTCCATCACACGTCCACCTGCGGCACAACAGGCTGGGCTCACACGGTTGCCGGTGAAAGCGGGTCTGGTCCATGGCATAGAGGATGACGACAGCCCGCTCTGCGATGAGCTCCAGGCTCTACATCGTTAGACAATGTCTGTGGCATGGCCACAGTACCACCCTCACATGGGTGGTCCCTCCATGCGGCCTGGACACTGCATCGCATGGCCCTGTCATCTGGCTGGGGGGCGAGGCGACGTGGGCGATCCGGGGGGATGGGGGAGGGGGGGCGCACGTCACATTCACCGGAGCTCAACGTTCCATCACCCCTTACCCACAGTGGCACTCAGTTTCCGCCCAACCCCAGCACGCATCAGACAGAGCACAAGGCTGCATTCATAGGTGTGCAACAGTGGGTTTAATAATGGATGTTCTCTACATGTGCCCTTGCCCCTCTAACTAGTCTGTGCCCTGCACCCGTGCCAACTTACTCAGTGTCTAATTTTCTGGCCTTACAGACCCTATGACTACGTCTAGGTGTTTCCCCAGACGGTACAGCAGACGTGGAGGTGGACTCCTGCCTGGCATGGGATAGGTATTCACCTCTGGACACTGCTCCCAGCTCCAGCGCAAATCGGAGGTGATTCATCTCTGGCAGGAGAATATCGATGGGCTGGATTCTCCTGCTCCCCAGCCCCACGTGCGCTGAGTGCTGGCGGCAGGATTCTCTACTCCCACCAAATCTATGGGATTTCCCATTGAAGCCACACCACGCCGCCTGGAAACCCGTAGGGGGTGGTGTGCTGCCAGTGGCAAAAGAAAATCCCAATGACAACAGAATTCCGACTATCATCTCCCAAACAGCGAATCCATCTTCCAGGTGTGGATCACAGCTGCTGTGCAGCTTGAAGGTCCAAAAACTAGAAGTCAAAATTAATTGCCCTAACCAAGCTCAAATCAGAGAATTGGTCACACTGGCTTTACATCAATATTTCCCTTTCCGTCCCTTCCAGCCTGCTTGCTGGTCAGAAGTTGCCTTTACATTCAAATCAGAAGCACTGAGGTCTTTGAACAGCCAGTAGGCAAATGAAAGACTTCCTCACTCCAACAACTCTATCCACCCTCTGTCAGCCTGTCAGTGCTCCCCATGATTGCCTCCAACACCCCCCCCCCCCCCCCCCTCTATCACTTACAGTTTGGCTGTGCATAGAGCTGTCAGAATTCCCACCCACCCTGATGGGTATTTAGCTGTGAGCAGTGGATCACAGATCAAGTGCAAATGTGACTCAGCTCTCAAAATGGCTCAAGTCGATTGCCACAAACAATCAAACAGGCGAGGTAATTGTACTGCCCACTGCTGACTTAATTTCTGCACAAAATGAAATTTTCCCCCACGGTAGATAGTTAGTAACAATCCAGAATTCTTCTTGTTTCCACTGCTATCTTTGTCACTTTATAGCTAAATAAAAACTGGATAACTTGAACTCTCAACCTCACTAATAAACATTAGGGTGGTGTCACTGTGTGTGTGCAGAGGCAAGATGTGTTACTAAGCTGTACCACACACAACACCTATTAAAGATTTACAATGTGTTACATTTCATTTTCAGAAAACTGTAGCACTGGGAAAAAGACATTTCACAAATGAAGTGTTGATATTAATCGTCACCATGACAGCAATATGTTTACTTTTCACTTCTTTATACTAATTACTTCTGGACCTCACATTCTGTCCGGTGTGGCATGATGACACCACCCTGATTGACAGCTTGAAGTGGATATAAAACTTTGGGCACATATATGGCACATAAATGCCAACCTCAAAATTTAAGAAAACATTATGAGATGGAGCTGTGTAACTATATTTCTACAATGAAACCATAGTTAACAGTGGAAGATCCATTCACACTTGACTTTTCATTCGATGTTTTTCTCCGTACGACTGTCTGAGATTTGAAAAAAGGTCTGGCTTTTAAATGCCTGATTTTTACAGCAGATATACATATTCACAGAACTTATAATAACGCTGAGACAATAGATAAAATGTATATGAGCCGAGCTTGGAATTGGTTTCCCATAGACTGTCTCATGAGAAATTTGTTATCCTGTCTCAGCGATTCCTACACTCCTCACTTTCACTGTGCCAGAAAGACTTATATCCTGATTCATCAGAAAATGGTGGTATGCCAAGTCTTTCCTTCTGTGTGTGACCACTGGGAGAGAAAATACAGAGAGGTACTCAGACACAGCAAAGGTTGTAGCCTCAGTCAGGCTTCAACAGAAAACTGAGAAGCTCGGAAGGAGAAAGGTTGTGGTTATTTTCATCAAGTCAAAATACATTTTTGCATGACACGGGGAAGTGTTTTTTTTTCAATATATTTGTATCATTGTGCAATTACAAGCTGTACTGAAGGAATTAAGCGTATCCGCTACTCTTTTGCTTGACTTGTTATTTTATCCTGTCACATGCTCACAGGCAAAGTTAAAACCGACACCAATAATTATTTTTTGATGTTCAAGAGTTGTTCATACTTGAATTTATAAGGCACCCAGTTTCAGCATCAAACACTCTCGAGTCAAGTCAAGCAGTCAGATTAAACAGGAAGTGTCCTCTTCTCTGCCTCCACAATATACTTCATCCTTAACTTTAGACAAATACAATTTACTGAACCTGGGTGGCATTTCCATCCTGTTGCCTCTCTGAACGAGATGCCAATGTGCAATGAATTACACCTGGTTTCTGGGGTAAGTCCACGCTCACTGCTATCTTGATTAAGACTACAGTGCTTTTCATGTAAGACCCTTGCTGTTAGCAAATCAATAAGATTTTAATGTCATCAATTTTGGCTGGATTTTAGCCCAATCCCCAGAGGTAAGTAGCCAGATTTTAACTCATTGCCCTTGTCAGTTACATAGGATGTGATTTTCCACCACCTCCGCCCCTCGTGGCGTGTTTCCAACAGCAGAGACAACTCGCTATTGGCCGCTGATGGTATCGTCCAATCCCACCAATGACAACAGCGTTTTGTCTGACTCACCCATTCCATTCCTGGGGAACCCATCATGAGGAGGGGTGTCGCCGTCAGCTTGACCGGAAGATCCTACCAGCGGGAAGAGCTAGAAAATACCACCCATTTGAAAAGGACCCTCTGGTCCATCCAACCTAACCCATATAGTTGTGATATGTCATACATCAAAATACTTAACTCCTTACCCCATGATGAACCATGTACTCTCCCTGGAAAATGAAAAATCAGATCAAATCCAAGGCCAATGAGGGGGAAACAATTCTGGAACATTCCTCTCTATCACCTTCAGGAGCCCAAAACTAGTTCAGGAGGCAAGTCTGGCCCTGATTAATTTTACAAGGTGTCAGGTAGATGTACCTTTAAGAAATGGGTGTTTATCAAATAGCTGCAGTGATGTCAGTGTGTGGGTGGAGTGGGGTGTCTGTCTGCCTTTTACTTTTGTTTTTGAGCTGGGAGCAGCAGTGTGTTTAGTTTCGTTTTCAGAGTTGGAGAGCTGTATTCAAAGCAAACAGATATGTAAAATTATATATTTCTCTATAAGCTAAAGAATGTCTTCAGCTCATTGATGATTTCAAAGTAATACCTGTTTCTGTAGATAATTTAAACCTGCTGCCTTTATTTGAAAAGGATTTAACTTATGGTTGTTTGGGAAGTTATTAAGGGATATCTATAAGAGTACTGTATCTTTTGGGGGGTGGTCAGGATTGGTAGTTGATAAACTGTTTAGTGTGTGTTTATAAAATGTTAACTGTATTCATATAATAAACATATTTTTTGTTGAAAAATACTTTTAGTTCTCTATTGCATCACACCTGTAAAGTGGGCCCTTGTGCTCCCACTAACCAAAATCTATTTAAAGTTGTCGGTCCATGATATATTTTGGGGTTCTCTAAACCCTGGCCTATGATAAAGGTACCTATTCCTTGTATGAGGTAATCTCTGCACTAGCCAGAAGCATGTTGAACTCTCACTTGAATGAATTCAAAGGCATCTTTTGGCATTCCATTCCACAAGTCTATTTTTTCTCTGATAAAGGAAATACCTTTTAACAGCAGAGTTTTGTTATTACATATGAGTGGCCCATCACATAGTAGTGACTCGTGGATCCCCACTTTCTCCACTATTGAAGCAATTGGTCCACACACACAGAATCCTGTCCCTAAGCAAACATAATCTAGTTTCCAAAGTTCTGGCATGTCCTTTTTACAATGTTCTTTCCTATATTTGAATAATAATTCTGGTTGTAAAAACATTTACACATAAACAAAGCCGTGAGGTGACAGTAAAATTGTTTTTTTTTTAACACAGTGTTTCCTGACAATGCATTATGGCCGTCTGCACTTGCACAGTGATCCACTCTGCTGCTTCCAAAACATGGGTTTTGTCAGCAGGAAATGTATGCAGGTTTTAGCGTGTTCGGTTTTTTGAATATTTCACAACTACAGATGAATGGCAGAAAAATGATTATATAATTAAATTTCCACGAACAATGTTCAAACAGCACGGGTACCAAACAATAGCTGCAGTGTCACCACGGCCAAAACGGCTCCCCCTCCTAATATTTTAATTATATTGAATAATTGGCAAAGAGCTATCAGTAACAATTCACAAAAGAGAAGAAAATTATTGCTGATGCTTCAACTCAGAAACAGAAAACTCTGAAGCCATTCAATGCAAGATGCTGCTTGAGAGACTCCAAGATGTTCTGTTCATTAGTTTGCTGCTTTACTTCCTCATTAAAATGGTGCAAAAGTTGCTTTTTTTTTCTTTGAAACTGAAAGAATTTTCATCCAGCACTGTCAGGTCTATGAAATCCTGTTCTGCTGCCAGTCTGATACAAAGTGCTCGTGGCTGCACAAGTCTGCAAAACAGTAAACATGGCGAATAAACAGTAGAACTGCACATGCGTGGGTGGCATTGTCAGCAAATGCAGCTTTTATTTTAATATTGAATATTTACCTTTCGTGTTCGTGAATTAAAGTCATAAGATTTTGCTTACCCTTTGTGTGGGAGGAATTTTATTCAACACAAGGTTGGCTAAAAAGAATGGAGGTTGAGTAAAATAGGCCTTTCCCATTTTTAGTTGGCCTGGGATTAAGGCATCTCGGGACAAGGCAGACAGAGTTACAATAGATGAAACCCCATTTGTTGATTATAAATGAGATAGGAGGGTACATGCCTGATCTCCAGTCAGATGTTCCTGAAAGAATACTTTCACAGGACTGCGACTGAGACATGGTGCTGTGGCTTATATTTGGAGCCCCATTGAGGCCTCAGAGCTCCTGCAGACAGGAAATCAAGTTTTCTTTCTTTTCCTGTGATGTTTCCAGGCTATCAGATCTGGAAACTTTATCATATGCAGCCAGCAAGCTATGATATTGAAGACGTGGCACTCAGCTGCAAACTTACGATGCCTCTAACTGGACTTAAATTCTTTGCCCTGCACCTTTTCCAGGGAGTTATTTTATTGGCCAACATTGCTGTCCAGTAACAAAAAAGTGGTAGCCAAGGAAAATCTGCCTTTTAGTCAAATACCTCAGCAGTGTACATCTGACTCCGTTAACGGCTACCCTGCAATTTGCCTGGCATGCCACTTTAAATGGAAGGAAAATTAGATGGTTTCCTTTATCAGGCGGCATGGTAGCACAGTGGTTAGCATTGTTGCTTCACAGCGCAAGGGACCCAGGTTCGAATTCCCATGTGGATCACTGTCTGTGTGGAGTCTGCACGTTCTCCCCGTGCCTGTGTGTGTTTCCTCTGGGTGCTCTGGTTTCTCCCACGAGTCCAAAAGACGTGCTTGTTAGTGAATTGGACATTCTGAATTCCCCCTCAGTGTACCAGAACAGGCGCCGGAGAGTGGCGACTAGAGGATGTTCACAGTAACTTCACTGCAGTCTGAATATATGAATAAAGATTATTATTATTATTATTATATGCATGCACCAAACATTTGGAAAAGGATTTCTCGGTCATGTCAAGGTCACCACCGTGTTGGTAAACACTTCCTCACACAAACTGCCACTTAATGAATTTCCAATAATTTCACATCAAGGTGATCAATGTGTTGGAAAATGCATTGGAATTACTTTCCTGTTCTATTTACTTTAATTTCTCTAAATACTAGAGTACACAGGCATCAATTGTAACAACCAAAGAATCTAAGTTACACGATCCACAACGATTGATCAGTCAATTCATGTCTTTTCTTTTAAATTTAGAATACCAAATTATTTTTTTTCCAATTAAGGGGCGATTTAGCGTGGCCAATCCACCTACCCTCCACCTACCCTACCCCATTGGGTTATGGGGTGAAACCCACGCAGACACAGGGAGAATGTGTAAACTCCACACGGACAGTGAGCCAGGGCCGGGATTCGAATCCGGGTCCTCAGTGCCGTAAGGTGCAGTGCTAACCACTGCGCCGCGTGACGCCCAGTCAATTCATACCTCCTGATTCCAGTGATTACACACTTTAAGAACTCGGGTATATCGCACTTCACACTTCCTGTACAGCATTCAGTGATTTGCTGAAAACATTGCACCAATTTTACCTCATCTCTCCATTCCATGTGTACTAGCACTAAATTCTAATACATCAAAAACACACACAGTGCAACATCAAATCTTTCAACATGGAATCAGGAAGAAGCACTTAGCTCATCACAATCACCCATTTACCACAATGATATGGGGTGGAATTCTCCCATCTGGGACTAAGTCCTGTGGTAAGGGCAGGATCAAGGAGCGTTGCCCGCTGCAGAGGGTGATGGGAAACGGCATCATACCCGCTATTCCTGGCATAACTATTTCTGCATCTGGAGTTTTGCATCATCTTCTTTGGCAGGGTGGGCTTGATTGTGTGCATCCCGCCATCATAAAATATTTAAAAGGCAGCCAACATCATTAAATCATCATTGAAGAAAGGAGATGGACCTCCTGAAGAAAGAAGATGCTCTTCAAGAACACTCTCAGGCTGGAAGGTGGACGTCCTCGATGACACTGATGCTGGAAGATCCAACTAAAAAATGCTTCCTCCACCCACTGCTATGGTGTTCCAGAGTCCAAAGATGTCAATGGCCTCCCTCCTAAACTCTGGAGGGAGTCCAGTTTTTCTTCAGATAAGTCCTGACTTCTGCACAACATATTCGTCTATTCGAGATTCCCAATCCACATTGGAAGATCCCGCTGTAATTTCATGCTTGGCTAAAACCAATTTTAGGGTTTCCCACTGAATTCTCCCCTCCTGCCCGCCATTGATTCTGCTGGTGCGGTATGGGAGAATTACATCTATCGTTCAATTAAACCCTTCAATCACTTTATGACCTTAAACAGTGACCAGGGGCTAGATTCTCTGACCCTCTGCCGGGTCAGAGAATCGCCGGGGGGGGGGGGGGGGGGGGCGGCGTGAATCACGCCCCCGCCATCTCACGAAGTCTCCGGCACCAGAGATTTGGCGGAGCGGGAATTGCGCCGCGCCTGTCGGCGGGCACCCCCCCCGGGCGATTCTCCGGCCTGCGATGGGCCGAAGTCCCGCTGCTGTCATGCCGGTCCCGCCGGCGGGAATCAAAACACCTCCCTTACCGGCGGGACTGGCGGTGCAGGTGGGTTCCGGGGTCCTGGGGGGGGGCCCGGGGCAATCAGGCCCCGGGGGGTGCCTCCACGGTGGCCTGGCCCGCGATCAGGGCCCACTGATCGGCAGGCAGGCCTGTGCTGTGGGGGCACTCTTTTCCTTCCGCGTTGGCCATAGCCTTTACGATGGCGGACGCGGAAGTGACCCCCTCCTCTGCGCATGCGCGGGGATGACGTCAGCAGCCGCTGACGCTCCGGCGCATGCGCGGACTTCTGGCAGCCGGCGAAGTCCCTTCGGCCCCGGTTGGCATGGCGCCAAAGGCCTTTCCCGCCGGCTGGCGGGGCGCCAACTACTCTGGCGCGTGCCTAGCCCCTCAAGGTTAGGGCTTGGCCCCTAAAGGTGTGGAGAAATCTGCACCTTTGGGGCGGCCCGAAGCCTGAGTGGTTCACACCACTCCATCCCGCCGGGACCCCCTGCCCCACTGGGTAGGGGAGAATCCCGGCCCAGAATACCCTCAGGACATGCATGAATGAACTGCATTCATTCCAGGAACTTTTCCTTCTTCCCTGAGCCCTCTTCTCCAAGACAGAGAACTACTTCAATTCATTGCACTTGATTTTAACACTGTTTAAACTGATGGGTTTTGAGTGAGTGAAATTCTGCTCATGGTGTACTCATCCTTAAACAGCCCAAGATATTGGGGTGCTCAAATGTGTGAATTCACATTCCCACCCAATCAATGTAGGTCATGATCCACCGGCCTCATCGAGCCTGATTCGAGATACGAAGAGGCCGCTAAATTTCTCGAGAGGCCTCTCACGAGATTTACAACCCTTGTTATGCCTTGTGGGATTTAATGAGAACTCGCGGGACCTCGCAATCTGGATCTTGTGCTCAAGGGGCATGTTCCAGAGTTACATATTCAAGTGATTGGTCAGTTTCAGTTGAATCTGTCTGCACCAGAATTACCCAAGGCATGGGATCCAACGGCCTCTCCTCGGAAACCCTGCTTTGGCACCATTTAGCACTGGTTTCCACAAACATGGACCAGGCATGGTTCTTGGGAGGGGTCTCCAAAGTGATCGGAGGCCCCCAGGTGGTCGGGCGCTGTACAGGGTGGTAGTCTGGTACTCCCAATGCCACCCAGGCACCTTGGCAATGCCAGTCTGGCACCCTGGCACTACCACCCAGGAACTGCCAGGGTGCCCAGGTGTCACTGTCAGGCTGACAGTGCCAAAGTGCTGAGATGGCATTTTACCTGTGCCAGGGATCAAGCCCGGGAGTGCCCTGCCCTAGTGGGATGGATTGCAGGGGTTCAAGGACTCCCAAAGTAGTAAGTAGGGGATGGGGTCTGTCGGCCGCGAGGCAGAGGTGCGGTCGAGAGATTGGAGCATTAGTTAAAAAATAGCACCCCGATCTTTCCTGCACTGGTGAGCTGAGCCCATTAGTGTAGAAAACGAGTCTAAGTAGGGCCCGTAAAAGAAGCAAAGTCCCGTTCAATAGCGAGGTAATTTCCTCACTGTTGTTTTTCTATTCAATCACGCCCCTAATTTTCCAATGTTGTCTGTGTGTCCAGACAATCCACTGGAACTGGTCACAGATCCAGGAAAGTCTACCTTTGGGCAGCACAGGGTCACTGCCTGTGCGGAGTCTGCACGTTGTCTGTGATGTACCATCAATTGGACGCGAGACATGATGAAGATCCAAACTGTGGCTTTAATCAGCTAGTTGTTAACCCGGTGGTCGACTACAGAGAAAGGCCGACCGCCGGGAAACCTGGGTACTTATACCCCGCCTCGGAGGCGGGGTCTACTTGCCTCTCGACCAATTGGTGAGCAGTCACATGACTAGTCCCAGCCAATCAGACGAAAGGCACGTGACCAGCCAGAGCCAATAGGAAACCAATGCTCTGCACCAATGGCAGTGCTCCCACTCATATCACCACAGTCTGCGTGGGTTTCCTCCGGGTGCTCCTGTTTCCTCCCACAGTCCAAACACATGTAGGTTAGGTAGATTTGCCATGATAAATTGCCCTTAGTGACCAAAAAGGTTAGATGGGGTTATTGGGTTACGGGGATAGGGTGGAAGTGAGGGCTTAAGTGGGTCGGTGCAGACTCGATGGGCCAAATGGCCTCCTTCTGCACTGTATGTTCTATGTTTATTTGTTCTCTATTGTGTAAAATATTGAAATTTAAGTTATGCATTATGTGTTATGGTTTACAGTTTAATTGAAAGATAAATTGTATAATAGTCAAGCCTAAAGCAATCTTTCCACAATGATTCGTAGAACTGATCAGTATGAGAAACACTATGACAGCTTGAAGATTATTTAACAAGGAATATTGTGATTCACAAAGGCTCAGCATTCTGTTCCTTGAATGTCCTGCACAGGAAGCAGCCACACTTTCAGGCCACTGCTGCCAACCAAGCCTTTTTCAATTTTAATATTAAATTAAGATAAAGAGACATTCAAAATGTTTATGTGCCTTGAACGGGCTGCAGATTCTTGTGCGCGGTACCCATTTCTGGGATAATTTATCAATTGGATGATGTCTAAACATTTTGCTGGCCGTTGTCCACAAGTAGATCCTGGGAGGGGGGAATTGAAGTGTGTAATGAGGGAGAGGACCTGATGGTAACTCCTGAGGTGTGAGGGTCAGCACTCCTTCTCTGCCTGGCTTCACAGGCTGTATCTTCAAACCAAAAAAAAAGATTACTCACCTGGATGGAGTGACATTGATGAACATTGAATACGCCAGATCCAATAGCCATTTATCATTAGTTAATTTTACAATGGGGTTCTTTGACAGGCAATTTTATATTATTGTTTAATTACAATATGATTAAGGTACAATATGTTCATGTGTTTGTATACACAAGTACCCAGAGTCCAACATCATTCAATACAGCAATACACTCTGTTTATTGAACTAACAGTGTATCACACAGTGTTATTTGCAGTGTAAATGCACTGAAGCTTGGACACTCGAGTTTAATATTGTGATAATTTGAATGTCTCAAAACAACAAGACGTAACAGGAGCTGACAACTGAATTCAAATGCCCCCAAAGTGCATTTAATTATTTTATTATAAAATATTTTATTTTAAAATGAACAGAGGGTGATTGGTAAAGGGGTGTGAAGGGAGGGGGTAAAGGGAGAGTTGGGGGGTCTAAGGGAAGATTGGGGGGGCTAATAGAGGATGGGGGGCTGTTTTTTGGTGTGTGGCGGTGTCAACTCACATGTGTGGCCTAGTATAGGTCATTGACCTTCTTGCAGCACTGGAGGCCAGTCCTGCTGGTCACGCTGCCTGAGTTGACTGCTGCTGCCATTTTATCCCAGGCGGCACGGGCTGCTCTGTGGCTCAACCTCTGGGACCCTTGGGGGAATAGGACATCCCTCTTGGCCTCGACCGCATCGAAGAGGCTTCCCAGGTCTGCATCTCGAAATCTAGGGGTCGGTCGTCTCCGCACCATGGCTGCGAGTTGAATGAGGCTGGCTGTGTAAGTGCTGTTTTAGTCCTTAAGAAAGAAATAGTGAGGCATCTAGATGGAAATTGTCCCATTGGGCAGGTGCAGCATGGATTCATGAAAAGCAGGTTATGTTCAACTAATTTATAAGAATTCTTTGAGGACGTTATGAGCGCGGTGGACAACGGAGAACCGAAGGATGTGGTGTATCTGGATTTCCAGAAGGCATTCGACAAGGTGCCGCACAAAAGGCTGTTGAATAAGATAAGGGTGCACAGCATTATGGATAATATATTAGCATGGCTAGAGGATTGGTTAACTAACAGAAAGCAAAGAGTGGGGATAAATGGGTGTTTTTCTGGTTGGCGATTAGTGGCTAATGGTGTGCTTGGGATCGCCATTGTTTACAATTTAAATAAATGATCTGGAGTTGGGGACCGAGTGTAATGTACCAAAGTTCGCGGATGACACTAAGATGAGTGGTAGAGCCAAGTGTGCAGAGGACACTGAAAGGCTGCAAAGGGACATAGATAGTCTAAGTAAGTGGGCAAGGGTCTTGCAGATGGAGTACAATGTTGGTAAATGTGAGGTCATTCATTTTGGTAGGAAGAACAGCAAAATAGATTATTAATTAAATGGGATACAATTGCAGCATGCTGCTGAGCAGAGGGACCTGGGTGTCCTTGGGCATGAGTCGCAAAAGGTTGGTTTGCAGGAGCAGCAGATAATTAGGAAGGCAAATGGAATTTTGTCCTTCATTGCTAGAGGGATGGAGTTAAAAAATAGGAAGGTTATGTTGCAACTGTATAGGGTGCTGGTGAGACCACACCTGGAATACAGTTTTGGTCTCCTTACTTGAGAAAGGATGTACTGGAACTGGAGGGTGTGCAGAGGCGATTCATTAAGATGATTACGGAGTTGAGAACATTGGCTTATGAGGAGTAGACTGGGACTACACTCATTGGAATTTATAATAATGAGGGGAGCTCTTATAGAAACATAAAAATTTGAAGGGGATAGATAAGATAGAAGGAGGGAGGTTTTTTCCACTGGCAGGTGAAACTGGAACCAGGGGGCATAGCTGCTAAATAAGAAGGAGCAGAATTAGAAGTGAATTGAGGAGGAATGTCTTCACCCAAAGGGTTTGGAATCTGTGGAATTCCCTGCCCAGTTAAACAATTGAGGCTACCTCGTTGAATGTTTTTAAGGCAAAGATAGATAGATTTTGAACAGTAAAGGAATTAAGGTTTATGGTGAGCGGGCGGGTAAGTGGAGCTGAGTCCACAATAATATCAGCCATGATTTTATTGAATGGTGGAGCAGGTTTGAGGAGCCAGGTAGCCTACTCCTGCTCTTCGTTGTTATATTCCTATGTTCTTCTTTTTCTTGTAAAAATCAGACTCAAAATTGTTCACTAATCCATGATAGGTAGTATACTTTCAATTAAAAGTACTGGGCATTTTTAATCCAGTCTTGGATAAAATAAGAGACTTTAGCTTATTCATTCAATAGGAAATGTTGCCGCAATCTTGTTGCAAGCTTAGCTCTTTTGCTGCTCGGCGCCTTGCCTAGGCATGAATTGTTTGTCTAACACTTGCAGTCTACAGTCCAATTATGTAAAGGATTCATTATCCTTATTATCACCGTACCTCACTGATGGGAAAGAACAAGTACTTTCTTAATTACATATCAAATAATGAATGGTTGGGGAATGTATTACAAAGGTCTCAAGCTACTTTAGACTTGATGTATACCAGCACACCACAAACCAAACCTATGCATAAACTCCACTTCCAACTCACAAGGGACTATCTGCATCTTACTTTGCATCTCCAATCATCTTTTACTTCAGCAAACTTCCTAGCTTCATAACACATCCTTGCTATAATATGTATTTTGAGAGACAGCCAAAAGTGTGTTACAGCAAGAGATCATATGGTAAAATGATTGCTGCCTTGTTTGCCGCAGTTTGGTTACACCTAGCTTTTAAAAGCTTTCTGCTGCTTGACAATTGTTTAATTGTCTTACTGCCTGGAGCATAATTACTATGTGTAGCTGAAGCTGCATTTAAAATAGCACTCTAAGAAACCTAAAACATGTTTCATCATTCAGCTTCAGGGCAGACGTTTCCCCCCAAAATTGCAAAGGATCATTTTCAGCGAGAAAACCGGAACAGTTTTCGTCGGCCTTGACAGTGCAATCCGGACCACAATTTGTTTCTCCACCTGAAAATCGCTGCTCCTGAGATGCGAAATGACTGATTCACCCACCCAGAGGATAACCTGAGCACTTCAATGAATGGGGCACTGCGGGCAAACAGCTCCACAGCACTTGCTCTCATTCAAGCCAGGAGGATGGCAGCTAGGAATCCACCTCCTCAATTTCTGGAGGGGGCTGTCCGCCGTTTAAAAATAATAACAATAATAGCGTACTGCCACAAGTAGGCTTCAATGAAGTTACTGTGAAAAGCATTGAGAAGATAATATATTTAGAAGGGTTTAATATACCCTCAGACTAGCAGGAGGCCCTTCAAAAAGATGGCAGATCCTGCCTGGGAGCAGGTGGCAGCATTAGTCAGAGACAGCAGCTTGACAAAGAGAACAGGTGTGCCATGGAGGCAAAAGATAAATGATCTACTCCAATCAGCCAGGGTAAGAGCTCCCTGCGTCCTCTCTGCACCCCGCCCTTCTGCTCCAGCACCCCCCCCCCCCCCCACTACAGAATGTTGCCCTGTTCACACATGCTGCCACCTTGCAGGTCCTCAGCACCCAACCTCCCACCAGCATCCTCAAACCAGCTCTCTTCGTCAGCACACCTTTCTGCATGGGCGCAGTGCCCACACATGCCAGGTTTCATCGACCTCTGACTCATCAGGCGAAGAAGGAGACTGAGGGTATACAGGACCCATGTGTCCTTCATGGAGCTATCAGACTAAATGTACCGTAGGAGACTCAGCCTCACCTCAGAGACAATGTGGTCCATGATAACATTCTGTCCAACTTGACGCCACATAGAGGCGGAGGACATCTCCTCCCCGTGGCTATGAAGTCACGGCAGTCCAGAACCTCATCACGGAGGGCACGTTCCAGGGCTCCAATCTGCGCAGTTCACAGTCATCCGCCTATAAATTGATCTGTGAGGTCATGGATGCACTCTATTTAAGGGCTTTGGACTTCATCCATTTCACCCTGGACCGGGCCCAGCAGGAGGAGAGGGTCACGGGGTTTGTCACCATAGTTGGTCTGCCATTTGTGCAGGGAATGATCGACTGTAATCATGTCGCTCGACACTCCCCATGGCATCAGGGAGACCTCTTCATCAATAAAAAAGGGTTCTACCCCTTAATATCCAGCTTGTGTGTGACCACCAACTGAGGCTTACACACTTTTGTGAATGTTTTCCAGGAAGTATGCATGATAGTTCCATCCTTGGGCAATTGCAAATCCTTGAAATATTTGAGGGTCAACCAAGGTTGCAGGGATGGCTTGCTGTGGACAAAGGATACCTGTTGAGGTCTTGGCTGATAGCACCAATGTGGAGGCCAAAGACCAAAGCTGAGGTCCGCTGTCACAAGGCTCACAATGCCAGCTAGTCTGCGATAGAGTGATGCATCGAGCTCCTTAAGATGTATTTCCACTGCTTCAACCGGTCCAGTGTGGCCCTAAAATGCAGTCCCCAGAGGGTCTTCCTCTTTGTGGTGGTCTGTTGTGCCCTACACAACTTGACACAGCAGCAGGGCTAACACCTTACTGAGGAAGACCTGGAGGAGCGGTAGGTCTCCTGGGATGAGAATAAAGACCAGGAAGGAGTCGAGGAAGAGGCCAGAGAATAGAGGACTGGTGGGATGAGGGTTCCCATGGGCAGATGGACCAGGGCTGCACTCATCGCTTTCTGCTTCACATTATAGGAACAAACCTTAAGAAGCCCCTTCACCACCAAGACCGTGCTAACCCCTCCATGACCATGGAAGGAAGGTCACAGTAAACCTCAGGCATCAGGGTGCTGGGCCTGGGGAGTTCTTGTGCCTGCTGATCAGTGTCATGGGAATGTCACTTGAAGAAATGTTTGTCTTCTCAAGTGGCTGCAGTGATGTCATTGGTGGTGCTAGGCTCTGGCTCTGCTTTTTACTTTCATTTTGAGCTGGAAGCTGCTTTTGGCTCTGAGTTTTAGTTTCGTTTTCAGGTGGAGAACTGCATTCAAACCAAGGAGGCGTATTTTGGTCTCTCTCTCTGCATGCTAAAGAATGTCTCCAGATCACTTGATGATTTCAAAGTAATACTTGTTTCATCAAGTAATACCTGTTTCTGTAAGGAATGCAAACCTACTGTTTTGTTAAAAAGGGTCTTTGACTTATGGATGTTGTTTGGAAAGTTACTAAGTGTTACCTATAGAATACTGTATCTTTGTGGGGGGGGGGGGGGTATCAGTGTTGGTAGCTGTTAAGATGTTTACTGTGTGTTATAAAACGTTAACTGGATTCATAGAATAAACAAAGAACATAGAAAAACTACAGCACAGGAACAGGCCCTTCGGCCCTCCAAGCCTGCACCGATCCAGATCCTCTACCTAAAACTGTTGCCTATTTTCTAAGGATCTGTATCCCTCTGCTCCCTGTCCATTCATGTATCTGTCTAGATACATCCCAAATGACGCTATCGTGCCCGCCTCTACCACCTCCTCCGGCAATGCGTTCCAGGCACTTACCACCCTCTACGTAAAGAACTTTCCATGCATATCTCCCTTAAACTTTTCCCCTCTCACCTTGAACTTGTGACCCCCAGTAATTGAGTCCCCCACCCTTGGAAAAAGCATCTTGCTATCCACCCTGTCTATACCTCTCATGATTTTGTAGACCTCAATGAGGTCCCCCCTCAACATCCGTCTTTCTAATGAAAATAATCCTAATCTACTCAACCTCTTCATAACTAGCGCCCTCCATACCAGGCAACATCCTGGTGAACCTCCTCTGCACCTTCTCCAAAGCATTCACATCTTTTTGGTAATGTGGCGACCAGAACTGTACGCAGTATTCCAAATGTGGCCGAATCAAATTTTTATACAACTGTAACATGACCTGCCAACTCTTGTACTCAATACCCCTTCCAATGAAGTAAAGCATGCCCTATGCCTTCTTGACCACTCTATCGACCTGCACAGCCACCTTCAGGGTACAATGGGCCTGAACACCCAGAACTCTCTGTACATCAATTTTCCACAGGGCTTTTTCATTTACGTATAGCTCGCTCTTGAATTGGATCTTCCAAAATGCATCACCTCGCATTTGCCCGGATTGAACTCCATCTGCCATTTCTCCGCCCAACTCTCCAATCTATCTATATTTTGCTGTATTCTCTACAGCCCCCTTCACTATCTGCTGCTCCACCAATCTTAGTGTCATCTGCAACCTTGCTAATCAGACCACCTATACCTTCCTCCAGATCATTTATGTATATCACAAACAACAGTGGTCCCAGCATGGATCCCTGTGGAACACCACTGGTCACAGTTCTCCATTTTGAGAAACTCCCTTCCACTACTACTCTTTGTCTCTTGTTGCCCAGCCAGTTCTTTATCCATCTAGCTAGTACACCCTGGACCCCATGAGACTTCACTTTCTCCATCAGCCTACCATGGGGAACCTAATCAAACACCTTACTGAAGTCCATGTGTTTGACATCTACAGCCCTTCCCTCATCAATGAACTTTGTCACTTCCTCAAAGAATTCTATTAAGTTGGTAAGAAATGACCTTCCCTGCACAAAACCATGTTGCCTATCACGGATATGCCCATTTTCTTCCAAATGGGAATAGATCCTATCCCTCAGTATCTTCTCCAGCAGCTTCCCAACCACTGATGTCAGGCTCACCAGTCTATATTTATCTGAATTATCCCTGCTGCCCTTCTTAAACAAGGGGACAACATTAGCAATTCTCCAGTCCTCCGGTACCTCACCCGTGTTCAAGGATGCTGCAAAGATATCTGTTAAGGCCCCAGCTATTTCCTCTCTCACTTCCCTCAATACCTGGGATAGATCCCATCCGGACCTGGAGGCTTGTCCACCTTAATGCCTTTTAGAATACCCAAAACTTCCCCCTTCCTTATGCCGACTTGACCTAGAGTAATCAAACACCTATCCCTAACCTCAACATCCGTCATGTCCCTCTCCTCGGTGAATACCGATGCAAAGTACTCGTTAAGAATCTCACCCATTTTCTCTCACTCCACGCATAACTTTCCTCCTTTGTCCTTGAGTGGGCCAACCCTTTCTCTAGTTACCCTCTTGCTCCTTATATATGAATAAAAGGCTTTGGGATTTTCTTTAACCCCGTTCGCTAAAGATATTTCATGACCCCTTTTAGTCCTCTTGATTCCTCGTTTCAGATTGGTCCCACATACCCGATATTCTTCCAAAGCTCCGTCTGTCTTCAGTCGCCTAGACCTTATGTATGCTTCCTTTTTCCTCTTAGCTCGTCGCACAGTTTCACCTGTCATCCATGGTTCCCTAATCTTGCCATTTCTATCCCTCATTTTCACAGGGACATGTCCGTCCTGCACTCTAATCAACCTCTCTTTAAAAGCCTCCCACACTTCAAATGTGGATTTACCTCAAACAGCTGCGCCCAATCCACATTCCCCAGCTCCTGCCGAATTTTGGTATAGTTGGCCTTCCTCCAATTTAGCACTCTTCCTTTCGGACCACTCTCGTCTTTGTCCATGAGTATTCTAAAACTTACAGAATTGTGATCACTATTCCCAAAGTAATACCTGGCCGGGCTCATTCCCCAACACCAGGTCCAGTATGGCCCCTTCCCGAGTTGGACTGTTTACATACTGCTCTAGAAAACCCTCCTGGATGCTCCTTACAAATTCTGCTCCATCTAGACCTCTGACACTAAGTGTATCCCAATCAATGTTGGGAAAATTAAAATCTCCTATCACCAGCACCCTGTTGCTCCTACATCTTTCCACAATCTGTTTATATATTTGTACCTCTATCTCACGCTCGCTGTTGAGAGGTCTGTAGTACAGCCCCAACATTGTTACTGCACCCTTCCTATTTCTGAGCTCTGCCCATATCGCCTCACTGCTCGAGTCCTCCATAGTGCCCTCCTTCAGCACAGCTGTGATATCCTCTCTGACCAGTAATGCAACTCCTCCACCCCTTTCACCCCCTCTCCATCCCGCCTGAAGCATCGATATCCTGGGATATTTAGTTGCCAATCATGCCCTTCCCTCAACCAAGTCTCAGTAATAGCAATAACATCATACTCCCAGGTACTAATTGAAGCCCTAAGTTCATCTGCCTTTCCTACTACATTTCTTGCATTAAAACAAATGCACCTCAGACCATCAGTACCTTTGCGTTCATCATGTTCCAAGTCTACTCTTCCCCTTAGTCACTCTGACTTCATGATCTAGTTCCTTACAGGCTTTAGTTTCTACCTCCTTACTGTCCACTAACCTCCTCATTTGGTTGCCATCCCCCTGCCATGTTAGTTTAAACCCTCCCCAACACCGTTAGCAAATGCACCCCCAAGGACATTGGTTCCAGTCCGGCCCAGGTGTAAGTAGTCCCACCTACCCCAGAACCGGTCCCAATGTCCCAAAAATCTGAACTCCTCCCCCCCTGCACCATCACTCAAGCATTGCATTCATCCTGCCTATTCTTTCATTTCTACTCTGACTACCACGTGGCACTGGTAGCAATCCTGAGATTACTACCTCTGAGGTCCAACTTTTTAACTTGGCTCCTAACTCCCTAAATTCAGCTTGTAGAACCTCATCCCATCACTTGACAACAGCTCCTCCACAAACCACCTTCTGGATACAGTGACCGCAATGCACTGGTGCAAATTTTCCCCGCAACAGCCAATCAGTGGCTCCGCTCTGCTGCCCTCTGCTGGATGCTTGCCTTCACTTGAATACGGAGGGTGTCTTGTTCAGGTACACCTTCTGGATACAGTGACCGCAATGCACTGATGCAAATTTTCCCAGCAACAGCCAGTCACCTGCTCCGCTCTGCTGCCCTCTACTGTTTTTGTTTAAAAATACTTTAGATCTCTGTTGCATCACACCTGTAAAATGAGCCCTTTTGCTCCTCATAACCAAAATCTATTAAAAGTTGTGGGTCAGGTGAACTCCATGATATACTTTGGTGTTCTCTGAACCCTGACCTATATCAGAAAATGCAGGAGAATGATGATGATTTGCAGTGAGAAAAGATCTGTGATTCACTCAGCTATTACTTATGTCTGACTCCTGTCTGTCTGTTGCCAGCACTCTTGACTCCCCGACTCATGTATGAGTCTGTTTGGCCCTAGATCCCTTCATTGCAATGTACTGGGGGTGGGATTAGGTATCACTAATTAATGTCTGAGTCCTTTCAGGAATTATGTTTTTTTCACTTTGAGTGAGCCTGATCATTTGCCTGACTTTGAGGGCTTGTGAGAAGAGTTATGCCAAGATATGGTGAATGGCTATCCACTGGGAAGAGGGTTAATTACAGTGAGTCCTTAAAATTTCTAATAACAAGAGTTTTTAATCTGGTATCATGTGCATAATAGCACAAGGTACAAGAGTGGCATACGCAGTGGAAAGCCTGGAGCAAGAGGTCAGATCCATGACGGGATAACTCCAAAGCATGCCTCAGTCCCTAAGGACCACGGCTGAGGGGTTAACACCATGGTGTAATCCATGGCGGGCCTTCAGGATCGGCAGCGGCAGATTTTGTTGAGGCTTCTGGAGCTCACTCCAGTTTCCCCTCTGTCCCACGGCGTAACCAGGGACCCACGAACACCTGGAGGGAGGAGGATCCACCAGAGCACATACTGGGTGTCCCATCCAGAAGAGCCTGGGAGTGACCAGCCCATTTGAATCCCCCTTCTTGATACCAGCGCAACTCAGGGGCAGTGGAATGAACAGTGTGATGCTACACCAGTGCCATCTGAAAGTAGTCTGGGGCCCTCCAGGTCACCTTCCTCCAGAGGGCACCCATCAAGGGTATCTCAGGCAACAGGGCGTGGAAGACAGCAGGCCGCCTCCCCATCTGATATACATCCTCAAAATATACCTCGATGTAGTATTGGGAGGGTATATACAAGTGTAAGGAATTGTAGAGGCACAGAGTGGGCATAAATGATAATAGGCAGACAGTTAGGGGTCTTTATCACTTGTAACATCTGCATATGTCACTGTATTACATTTTGTTTTGCCTTCACAAATTTAAGGCCTCACTTTCGTTAACCCTCCTCCCAGTGGCATAGCACTTCCCCTCATCTGGGTAAAGATCTTCTCAGAATCCCTCAATGTCAGACAGATGGTGAGGCACTCTCCGAGCGAATGTTTCATTAATTGTCAGCATGCTGGCAGCAGACAGACAGGAGTCAGACGTAAACAATAGCTGAGGAGCATCACCGACCATTCCTCGTTATCCATCAACATCACCGTCCTGCAGTGACTGATCAGCAGGCACTCAAGGTCTCCACAGCCTCAGTATCCTGATGGCTAAGGTTTCTGTAACCCTCTTCCAATGGTCTCAGAGGAGACATGAGGGACTGGTGAGGGGGTGGGGGGTGCGTGTTGAGCAGTTGGACAACTTGCTGGTCCTACTGCATGAAGCGGGAAGTGATGACGGCAGACCTAGCCCTCCTGCCCATGCAAAATCTGTCCCGGTCTGGCCTCCATCATCCGGCTCCTCATTGACCTCTTCCTCTACTCTCTCTAGGTGGTCTGCTCATCCAAGGAAATGTGACACTCTTCCAGGTCTTCATCAACAAGGTTGTCGTACCATTGCTGAGCCAGGTTATGTCAGGCACAGCAGACCACCATGATGCGGTAGATGCACTGTGGAGTGTACTGAAGGATCCCACCAGATCTATCAAGGCAGCGGAAGCACATCTTGAGAAGACCAGGTGGCACTGTGAGTCTCATAGTAGCGGGCGTCTGCTTCAATTTCAGGCCTCTGCATTGGCCTCAAAAATTCCAGGGATTTGTGATTGCCCGAGGATGTATCTGTCATGCATGCTCCCTGGAAACAGGCACACAAGTACATGAACCTCGTCTGGTCACACACTAGCTCGGGTTTGAGGGAATGGAAACCCTTCCTGTTGATGAAGGGGTTTCCCTGATACCACAGGGTGCGTAGAATGACATGGGTGCAGCCAATCTATGTACACCTGTGGCAGACCAGCAATGTTGCCGAATTTTATAGCCCTCTCAACTTGCTGGGCCTGGTCCAGGTCAAAATAAATGAAGTCCAAAGCCCTTTCCTGGAGTGCATTTATCACCTCACGGATGCACTTATGGGTAGATACCTGTGAAATACCACACAGGTCACCCGTTGAGCCCTGTCACATAAAAGTTGAGGGTTGCTGTGACCTTCACGGCCACAGGTAGAGGATGTCATCCACCTCCATGTGGCACATTTTGGTGAGGTGGAGTCTCCTCTGGCACATGTTGTCCAACAGCTCCTTGAAGGACACTTGTCTCCTGTATACCCTTGTCCTCCTTCTGCACCTTCGTGCCCACTGTTCAGCTGGTGCGGCCTTCAGCCCCTGAGCCTGCCCTCTGTGGCTTGCTGGTCTCCTGCTGATGGGTGTTCTCTGGGTGCTGCAGCTCATTGCTGCTGGAATCTGTGCTCCTCCAGCACTGTGATAAGAAGAATAGCCAGGTTAAGTGGCTCCATGGTCACATTACTCGGTTAGCTGTGAGGGATTGGAGAAAGAGAGAGCCAGGTTGGTGTTGTTTCCGCCAGATGCTCACTCACATCACAGGTGCCATCCCATCTCTATTGCATAACTGGCCCCAGACAGAGTCACGTTTGGCCTCCCATCTAATTCTCCCTACTCGCAGAGTATGCCGCGCCGATTATCCACCACCTGAGGCCATTGGCTGAGGCCCGCCTCGCTATTCTCCGTCGCCGACTGGCCGACTGGCCGACTCCCCAACGGTGTGGAGCACTCGTGGTCCCACCGTCCATGATACCCGCGTGGTGGCTGCGGACTCAGTCCGGGGCTGCCACAGTCGGGGAAGGGACGATCAGAGGGTAGAGGGGGCCTCATTCGAGACTGGGATTATTTTGTGCCGCCGGTCCGGGTCGGGTGAGCGGCCGATCGAGGGCACTATTTCCGCGGTCCCGGTCCGCGGTCTGAGTCGGTCATGGATCACAGCGCGGCCGCTGGAAACCGGCGCCGTGCGCATGCACAGCCTCTGACCCGGAAGTGCGGGGGGCCATTTCGGCAGCTGGAGGTACGAGCTCCACAACATCTGCCTGCCAGCCCCCTGCAAGGCAGTGAATCTGTGGCAGTTTGACGCCAGTTTTCCTGGCGTAAAAGACCACAGTTTTCACGATGGCGTGGGGACATAGTCCCAAAAAGGGAGAATCCAGCCACCTGTTTTTAGCTTCACATGATATTTCATGGCCATTACGGGATTTGCGCCTGCAGCTAACGCACCTGCTAAATCCCACCCAACGCATTTACTTATGTGAACAATAGACGATATTGTGCAATTGGATTGACTCTATGATATTGGAAATGGAGCTGAGTTCCAAACTTATTTTAATTTAAGAATATCAACATGGAATTTATGCAATTTTTGTTGCAGTTCTTCACACATAGCTCTGTGCAAGCACCAAACTATAAAATGTAAATTGTTTCCTGCACTTCTTTCAAAGGAAGCACGTTATTGAATGGTAGGGCATGAATTTGAGTGACAGTTTGTCGTTAACCAAGTTTCTATTCTCAGAAGTACCTTCAAGGGAGGTGACAATGACAAGCAAAAATAAATACTTTTCCACAGACAGAAAGAAAAAATTGAAAGAATCTTTGCCAGCTACTGCTATCAACCTTCAAGTGGCTGACGCTTCAAACTACTTATGGCAGAGGCCTGAAAGCATGTGGGTTTCTTGCTTTTTTTTTAACCTAAGTAACTGTCTGTTCCCCAAAAGACCTGAAAGAAAAGTATACATTGAATGTCGATAGAGAGGCAAGGCAAAAAAAAAAAAAATCATGTTCTCAGAGTAAAAAACTCTACCAGGGACTGTTGTCTGCATATTATTCACTCACATTGCTGTGCTAACATCAGCTATTTGGCAATAATAAACTAATGTATCATCCAAAACAATTCCAGCTCACACCTCACAAATTCAGGCTGACTCACAAGGGAGGAGCAACAGGATGTCAGTAAGCCGACTGTTAAGTGAAGCACAGCAAAATAATTAGCTGAAGTATGAAGTTCGATGAAAGATAACATTGGAGAACCTAAATTTACCTCAAGGTGTCCTAACGCACTTTGTAACCAGTGAAGTTCTTTTCAGGTGTAAATGTAAATCGCTTATTATCACAAGTAGGCTTCAAATGAAGTTACTGTGAAAAGCCCCAAGTCGCCACATTCCGGCGCCTGTTCGGGGAGGCTGTTACGGGAATCGAACCGTGCTGCTGGCCTGCCTTGTTCTGCTTTCAAAGCCAGCGATTTAGCCCTGTGCTAAACAGCCCCAATAAATGAAAATCGCTTACTGTCACGAGTAGGCTTCAATTAAGTTACTGTGAAAAGCCCCTAGTCGCCACATTCTGGCGCCTGTCTGGGGAGGCTGGTACGGGAATCGAACCGTGCTGCTGGCCTGCCTTGGTCTGATTTCAAAGCCAGCGATTTAGCCCTGTGCTAAACAGCCCCGAGGGGCTGCTGTAATATAGAGCAACATAGGAGCAAATTTGTGTTCAGTCATATCAATCTACCGAGTCCCACTCCCCTGCCTTATCATCTTACTGTGCAAACTCTTTTTAGATGGAAATCCAATTCCCTTTTGAATACCTTGATCAAAATTACCTCCACCACGCTTTCAAGGAAATTTGTTCCAGATTCCAACCACACACTCGGTGAAAAAAAAAATTCCTCAAAGCTCCTCTGCTCCTGTTATCCATTATTTCAAATCTGCGCTCTCAAGTTCTTCATGTACTCTTGAGTGGGAACAGTTCCTCACTATTTACCCTGTCCATATACCTCTATAAAGTCTACCCTCAGCCTCTTTTCACCAGGGAAAACAGACCCAACCTTGCTGATCTATTCTCATAATTACAGTTCTGTAAACCTGGAATCATTCTTGTGAATCACCTCTGTACTGTCTCGAATGTCACCACAAGCTTCCTTAAGTACAGTACCCAAAACTGGATATAGTACTCCAGATGAGGCATAATACAAGTTCAACATGACCCCCTTACTATTTTTCTCAATGCCCCTATTGTGAAAACTTCAGATACTATGGCTGGTAAATCGGGCGTCAGGCAAAAAACGGGTTTCATGCCTGTCTGTCAGTATCTGAAAATTAAAGAGCTTCCAGCTGATGAGAACAAAGACACAATCTCTTTTAAAATACTGAGGTAACAAAAATAGCTGCTCCTCTAAGTTAATAGTCACTTGTAGATCTATATAAATAAACAGCCTTAGTCCTCCCTTTGTAAATTGGAGGGCCGAAGGGCCTGATCCTGTGTTGTACTTTTCTTTGTTCTTTGTTTGTTTTTTGATACTGCCTGGACCTGTCAATCAAAGAGGCATAAATATCCTGGCCGCGGGGTTTGCTACTGTCACACGTGAGGGTTTAAACTAGTATGGCAGGGGGGTGGGTATCGAAGCAAAAGGTCAGAAGGTGGAAAGATTGAGGGAGGACTAGGGAATAGGGCCAGTATGGCTTTCAGGAAGAGCAGACAGGGAGATGTTGCTGTAAACAGCTGGACTGGTGGTGCATATGTTTTAATGCAAGAAGTATAACAGGTAAGGCAGATGAACTTAGAGCTTGGAATAATACTTGGAACTATGATGTTGTTGCCATTACAGAGACCTGGTTGAGGGAAGGACAGGGTTGACAGCTAAACGTTCCAGGATTTAGATGTTTCAGGCAGGATCGAGGGGGGTGTAAAAGGGGTGGAGGAGTTGCGCTACTGTTTTGGGAGAATATCACAGCTGTACTGCAGGAGGACACCTCAGAGGGCAGCGAGGCTATATGGGGAGAGATCAGGAATAAGAAGGGTGCAGTCACAATGTTGGGGGTTTACTACAGGCCACCCATAAGCCAGCGGGAGATAGAGGAGCAGATAGGTAGACAGATTTTGTAAAGGAGTAAAAGCAACAGGGTTGTTGTGATGGGAGACTTTAACTTCCCCAATATTGACTAGGACTCACTTAGTGCGAGGGTCTTGGACAGGGCAGAGTTTGTAAGGAGCATCCAAGAGGGCTTCTTAAAACAATATGTAGATAGTCCAACTAGGGAAGGGGCTATACTGGACATGGTATTGGGAAATGCATCCGGCCAGGTGGTAGATGTTTCAGTAGGGGAGCATTTCGGGAACAGTGACCACAATTCAGTCAGTTTTAAAGTGCTGGTGGACAAGGATAAGAGTGGTCCTGGGGTGAATGTGCGAAATTAGGGGAAGGCTAATTATAACAAGATTAGGCAGGAACTGAAGAACCCAAATTGGGGGCGGATGTTTTAGGGTAAATCAACATCTGACATGTGGGAGGCTTTCAAATGTCAGTTGAAATGGATTCAGGAACGGCATGTTCCTGTGCGAAAAAAAGATAAAGACGGCACATTTCGGGAACCTTGGATAACGAGAGATATTGTCGGCCTTGTCAAAAAAAAGGAGGCATTTATCAGGGCTAGAAGGCTGGGAACAGACAAAGCCTATGTGGAATATAAGGAAAGTAGTAAGGAACTTAAGCAAGGAGTCAGGAGGGCTAAGAGGGGTCACGAAAAGTCATTAGCAAATAGGGCTAAGGAAAATCCTAAGGCTTTTTACACGTACATAAAAAGCATGAGGGTAGCCAGTGAAAGGATTGGCCCACTGAAGGACAGGCGAGGGAATCTATGTGTGGACCAGAGGAAATGTGCAAGGTACTAAATGAATACCTTGCATCAGTATTCACCAAAGAGAAGGAATTGGTGGATGTTGATTCTGGTGAAGGGTGTGTAGATAGCCTGGGTCACATTGAGATCCAAAAAGACGAAGTGTTGGGCATCTTGAAAAATATTAAGGTAGATAAGTCCCCAGAGCTTGATGGGATCTACCCCAGACTACTGAGGTAGGTTAGGAAGGAAATTGCTGAGCCTTGACAGAAATCTTTGGATCCTCACTGCATTCAGGTGATGTTCTGGAGGACTGGAGAAGAGCCAATGTTATTCCTTTGTTTAAAAAGGGTAGCAAGGATAATCAAGGGAACTACAGGCCGGTTAGTCTTACGTCAGTGGTAGGGAAATTACTGGAGAGAATTCTTCGAGACAGGATCTACTCCCATTTGAAAGCAAGTGCATGTATTAGCGAGAGACAGCACGGGTTTGTGAAGGGGAGGTCGTGTCTCACTAACTTGATAGTTTTGCGAAGAGGTCACAAAATGCTTTATGCTTGTAGGGCAGTGGATGTTGTCTATATGGACTTCAGTAAGGCCTTTGACAAGGTCCTTCTTGGCAGACTGGTACAAAAGGCAAAGTCACACAGGATCAGCGGTGAACTGGCACGATGGATACAGAACTGGCTAGGTCATAGAAGGCAGAGAGTAGCAATGGAAGGGTACTTTTCTGATTGGAGGGCTGTGACTAGTGGTGTTCCTCAGTGATCAGTGCTGGGACCTTTGCTGTTCGTAGTATATATAAATGATTTGCAGGAAAATGTAACTGGTCTGATTAGTAAGTTTGCAGGCGGCACAAAGGTTGGTGGAATTGGGGATAGTGATGAGGACTGTCAGAGGATACAGCGGGGTTTAGATCGTTTGGAGACTTGGGTGGAGAGATGGCAGATGGAGTTTAATCCGGACAAATGTGAGGTAATGCATTTTGGAAGGTCTAATGCACGTAGGGAATATACAGGGAATGGTAGAACCCTCAGGAGTATTGACAATCAGAGAGATCTAGGTGTACAGGTCCACAGGTCACTGAAAGGGGCTATAGAGGTGGAGAAGGTAGTCAAGAAAGCATACGGCATGCTTGCCTTCATTGAGTATAAAAATTGGCAAGTCATGTTACAGCTGTATAGAACCTCAGTTAGGCCACACTTGGAGTATAGTTTTCAATTCTGGTCGTCACACTACCAGAAAGATGTGGAGGCTTTAGAGAAGGTGCAGAAGAAATTTACCAGGATGTTGCCTGGTATGGAGGGCATTAGCTATGAGAAGAGGTTGAATAAACTTGGTTTGTTCTCACTGCAATGACTGAGGTTGAGGGGCAACCTGATAGATGTCTACAAAATTATGAGGGGCATAGACAGAGTGGATAGTCAGAGGCTTTTCCCCAGGGTAGAGGGGTCAATTACTAGGGGGCATAGCTTAAAGGGGCTGGTTTAGCACACTGGGCTAAATCGCTGGCTTTTAAAGCAGACCAAGGCAGGCCAGCAGCACGGTTCAATTCCCGTACCAGCCTCCCCGAACAGGCGCCGGAATGTGGCGCCAATGGCATTTTCACAGTAACTTAATTGAAGCCTACTCGTGACAATAAGCGATTTTAATTTCATTTAAGGTGCGAGCGGCAACGTTTAGAGATGTACGAGGCAAGTTTTTATACAGAGATAGTGGGTGCCTGGAACTCGCTGCCTGAGGAGGTGGTGGAAGCAGGGACGATAGTGACATTTAAGGGGCATCTGGACAAATACATGAATAGGATGGGAAGAGAGGGATACGGACCCTGGAAATGTAGAAGATTTTAGTTTCGACGGGCAGCATGGTTGGCGCAGGCTTGGAGGGCCGAAGGGCCTGTTCCTGTTCTGTACTTTTCTTTTTTCTTTGTTCTTTGATAATGTCTGGACCTGTCAATCAAAGAGCTTGTAAAGGCAATGACCCGTGAAATTGAATGTAAACAATGTAGTTCAAAGCTTTTGGGTTTCTGGGCAAATGAACAGGCCGGAAAAAGAGGAAAGACAATTAAATTGACTATGAAAAAAACACTTCAAAGGTTTCCACCACATTAAAGGGAATACTTCAAACTCAGAATACTTCAAATCTCACAGATCTTTGAACTTGGCATGCTGACAGATGTTTTAAAGATTATAAGGCTACAGATGGGAAGACTTTCACTTTATTGTCAAAGAACTTTCATTTTTAGATACTGCAAAGGCGGCAGATAGGAAAAAAGCCAATTGATCCCCATTCCAGGAAAGAACCCTGACCTGAACTCCTCCAGCCCAGTACAAGCTCATGTCTTTTACCTCCCATGAAGGACCCCACCCCCGCGGCACCCTGGAGGCAATTGTAGGGAGGGTACACCAACTTGCCACTCCTCAGATTCCATGCCACCAAGTTGGCACTGCCAAGGGGCGGGTCCTGAAGGGGAAATTGGAGCAGGCAGAAATTGGGTGTGAGGGGGAAATGAGGGAGGGCAGCAGGGGGCACTGGGGGTCTGATGTAGGGCACTGGGGGATGCTGAGGGAAAGGACTGTGTGGAGGTCCCTTGGCAGTGATTAGAATGGGGGAACCTGGGGAAGCATGGTGGCGTAATGCTTAGCATTGCTGCCGCACGATGTCGAGGTCCCTGGTTCGATCCCAGCTCTGGGTCACTGTCCGTGTGGAATTTGCACATTCTCACCGTGTTTGTGTGGGTTTCGCCCCCACAACCCAAAGATGTGCCGAGTAGGTGGATTGGCCATGATAAATTATCCATTCGTTGGAAAAAATAAATTGGGTACACTCAATGTATTTAAAGAAAAAGAATGGGGGGGGGGGCCTTGCCTGCGATCCTGTGGGTGGGGGTGGGGGGTTGCAGTAACATTCAGGTATCAGGGTGCCCTTTAAAAATGGTGCAACAATCTCTGCGGAGTGGCCCCGTCCGAAAGATTAGGTCCCACCCCTCTTAGATCCAGCGAGTACCCCAATGTGCCATTGAATGGCTCGGAAACCCTTGGCTTTCCTGCTGCCGGGAGCACTTTGTCTCCAATTGGGATCATCGTTCCCTATATGCTTTCATAATCACTCTCTCAACATGCCCTGCTGCCTTCAGTGAATTACATGCACACACACTGAGATCCCTTTGTTTCTTCACCTCTTTTAAAATTTATTTCTTTATTTTATTCTGCCTCTCCATATTCTTCCAGCTAAAATGAATCACCTTACACTTCTCTGCATTGAACTTCATTTGTCTGCCCAATCCACCAACAGTCCCCACTTTAGCCCCCTTCCCCAATTTGAAGTTTGACTGTTCTCATCACAGTTGACAAGGTTTCCAATCTTTGTATCATCTGCACATTTTGAAATCATGCCTGAACACCACTGTAAAGGTCATTAATATAAATCAGGAAAAGCAAGGGTCCCTACACTGACCCCTCAGGAAGTCTGTTACAAATCTTCCTCCAATCTGAAAAACAACTGTTTATCATGACTGAATGCTTGCAGTCACTCAGCTAATTTCTTATCCAAGTGCCTTTTATTCCAGGAGCTAGAATTGTTCATAAGTCTGTTGAGTGGCACTGTATCAAATGCCATTTGAAAATCCGTATGCACCAAAACAGCATTGCCTTTATCAACCTTCTCTGTTAGCTCCACAAAAACCTCCATTTTCCCTCAATTCGTTATGCTGGTTTTCCTTAATTACCCTGCACGTGTCTAAGTGACAATTGATTTTATCCTGAACTCGAGTTTCCGGAGGTTTCCCTACCAATGAAGTCAAACTCACTGGTCTGCATTTGCCGGCCGTGGGAAGGATTCTCCGACCCTCCGCGCCGGAATCGAGCCGGACGCGGGGGCAGAGACTAGCCGTCCATGCCGGCCCCCCCGCAACATGGCGGAGCCCTACAGGGGCCCGGCGTGGAGGAAATTAGGTCCCCCACCGGAATGTGCGCGCCCGCCATTCGGTACCCCCGATCGCGGGCCTGGCCACCCTGGAGGCCCCCCCCCCCCGGAGTTGGATCCACCCCCCCCCCCCCGGAGTTGGATCCACCCCCCCCCCCCCCCCCCCCCCAACCAGGACGGCCCACGCCAGGTGGGACCACATGTGAACCACGCCGGCTGGACTCGGTGGAACTTAGCGGGCACTCGGCCCGTTGAGCGCAGAGAATTGCTGCGGGGGACGCTTTCAAAGGCCCCCGACCGGCGCCGCGTCGACCGTGCGTGACTGGTGGGTCCGTGGAGAATCGCAGAAGCACCATCTCGCCGGATTTCCAGCCTGAATGGCTATTCCCTGCCCCCGCACCGGGCGCGGAGAGTCGGAGAACCCCGCCCAGGGTTTCTGGAAATTTCACTCACTTCACTCAGTCTCCTTAGGTCCCAATTCTCCGGGCCCTGAAAAGCGGCTTACTCGGACAGGCATATCACCTAACTGCGGCCATTGCTTGAGGCCCCCCCCACCCCCACGCCATTCTCCACCCACGAGCGGCTGAAGTCTCGACGGCGTGGATCTAACACGGTCCTGCTGGTCGGGATGCTAGCGTGGTGGCTGCGGACTCAGTCTGTGGCTGCCCTGATCGGAGGCGAGCCGATCAGAAGGCAGGGCGGTCCTTATACATGGCCGGGCACTTTTTGGGCAGGTGGTCAGGGTCGACGAGCAGCTGATCAGGGGCACTATGTGCAGGGTCCAGCTCCGCAGTCTGAGTCCGCCATGGAGCACGGCGCAGCCGCTGGATGCCACCGCCGTGCTCCACCAACCAGGAAGTGCGGGGGCCTATATCTGCAGCAAAAGCTGCTAGTTTTACACTGGTTCACTGCTGGTCCGCTGCAGGCCTAGAAATATGCGTTTCTTTCATGGACTGTCTCCATGTGCAGTTTCCTTTTTTAAAATCCCTAATCAACTGTATTTTTTCTCATAGCACCCTTTTATTATTTACATACTTATAGAAGGCCGTGGGATTCCCTCTTACATTATCTCCCAGTCACTTTTCATGCTCTCTCCTTGTCTTTCTTATTTGTTTTTTCATTTCCCCTTTGGTCCTTCTATAATCAATCTGAATCGCCATTGTATTTTTGACCAGACATCTGTCAAACGCGTACATTTTCACCTTTATCTCTCTAGTCATCCAGGGTTCTCTAGATTCTTTTTCCTGACAGGAATGTACCTGAAAATGGCATGCAATACATTTTCTTTTAATTTGGCCTCTTTGTTCAGCCACCATCTTTTCTGCCAACATTCGATTCCATCTCATTTAACTCAGATGCATTCTTATCCCATTGGAGTTGGCTTTCCCCCAATTAATTAGCCCTCCTCTAGATTGTTCCTTGTCCTTTTCCATGGCCAACCTAAACCTCGCGATACAATGATCATTGTCCCTTAAATGCTCTCCAACTACTATTTGATCCACTTGTACCAATTCATCCCCCCGCACCAGGACCAACAGTGTCTGCCTTCTCACTGGACCAGAAAACTCTTGCTGCAGAAAATTATCTTGAACACAGTCCGGGAACTCCCACCCTTCTTGTCCATTTGCACTATACCTATCCCAGTCTAAATTTGGATAATTGAAGTCCCCTATTATAATTACTCTGTAATTCTTTCACCACTCTGTAATTTCTTTGCAAATTTGTTTCTCTGTATCCCATCCACGAGTTGGTGGCCTATATACTACGCCAATCAATCTCATTGCACCTTTTTCATTTCTAACCTCTAGAGAGAGAGATCCTGTCCTTGACCCCTCTGGAACATCTACTGTCTCCAGTACTGTAATATCATCTTTTATCAATACTGCCATTCTCCAACCCCACCTTTTCCTCATTTCCTGTCTTTCCTAAACACCATACCCAAGAATATTAAACGGCTGGTTACGCCCTTCTTTGAGCCGGGTCTCTGTTACAGCAATAACATCATATTTGTCAACCTCAATCTTAAGTTCACAAATCTAATTAACCGTACTCCATGCATTCACATCAATGCACATTAATCTTGATTTAGGATTTTTACTTTCCCTCTTACTCTGACCCCATTGAATAACTTACTATTGCCGACTCCAATTCTATCAAACCGCCCAAGTATTTTGGGCGCTATTCTCCGCACTTACGACGGTGCGGAGAATAGCGGGGGTCATAAATTTTTATGGCCACGCTAGTCCGACGCCCTCCCTCTATTCTCCCCCCCCCCCACGCCCGACTCCCGACACGATTCGCTGCCGCCGTTTTTTTACGGCCAGCAGCGATTCTCAGCTGGCCGATGGGCCGAATTCCAAGCCCTTTACGGCCGTTTTACGAACGGCAAACACACCTGGTCTGGCCGTTCGTAAAAACGGCCGTAAAGTCCCGATCTTGCCAACCATGGCACCGATTGGCACGGCAGTACCACGGCCGTGCCAAGGGTGCCATGGGCCCGCGATCGGTGGGCACCGATCGCGGGCAGCGGGTCCGATTCCCGCGCACTCTTTGTCCTTCCGCTGCCCCGCTGTATCAATTCGCGGGGCGGCTGAGGGGCATCCCGGCCCGCGCATGCGCGGGTTTCGCGCAAATGCGCGATGACATCATCCGCGCATGCGCGGGTTGGAGTCTTCCAATCCGCGCATGCGCGGCTGACGTCATGCGACGCGTCAGCCGTCGCAAACTCTGGCAAGCGGGCTTAACGAAATTCGTTAAGCCCACGATGCCGGAGTTTACGGCGTCGGGATGCTAGCCCCGACCGGGGACCAGAATCGGTTCCCGGTCGGGGGGGGGGGGGGGGGGGGGGGAGGCTGGCATCAAACCCGCCCGGTTTTGACGCCAGCCTTACGATTTCTCCCTGTCTGGGAGAATCGCGCCCTTTATTTACCTTGATTCTATTCTCTGACACACCCTCCTTTTCAGTTAATACTTCTCTACCTCCCACTGCCATGCTCTCTCCTCTGTACTCTGAATTTCCCCTCAGGTTCCCATCCCCCAGCCAATCTGGTTAAGCCCTTCCCAAAAAGCACCAGCCAACCTCCCCGTGTGGACATTTATTTCAGTCCTCTTACAATGTAACCCATCATTCCTGTAAAGGTCCCACCTGCCCCAGAACTGGCCCCATGGCCTCAGAAATCGAAAGCTCTCTCTCTCTTTCTTACTCTATTTCATCAGCCACATGCTGAACTGCACAATCTTCCTATTTTTATACTCATTACCACATGACACGGGGAATACGATTGTGGTCAATATGGCCAAGACACCAAGAAATCCCCCTTTCTCTCCATTAAATAATGTCATGAGATCTTTTACAACTACTGTAGCCACCTGGGGTAACCACTGCCCAACACAAAATGGAAGATTGCAAGGAATGCAGGGAAATTGGACATGTTGTGAAAGCAAGCAGCTTGCAAAGCGCTTGTATATTCAGACTACTGCAGAAACCAGTTTTGACTGCTGCAGAAACCAGACAGCATTATGAAAAGAAGCAGTTAGCATACTAATGAGGCGATACCGGCCGATTCCCAGATACAATCGAAAAAAGTTAAACACAGATCGACACATTGAATGGAAGGCCAGACTTTTTGGCGCCAAAGAAGCCCAAAACAATAAGTCCCAAGAACCGCCCCAGTGATCGTGGTACTGCCCCGTTATTGGGGAATTCAAATCAATCGATTGGGAAGAGACCCAATCGATTGCGAGAGTATAGAGGGTCCGCCCAGGTGGGCACAGGACCCTGAGAGGAGTATAAGACAGAGATCCCGACCCCAGCTCGCTCTCTCTGCCAGCCTCTCCTTGACCAGCTAGCCCTCCCAGCAGAACACTGTTGCAGCAGAAGAACCTTGAGGGGGAGAGGTCTGGACAGCAGCCGCCAACAAGTAAGTCACAACGCACGCTACGAGAGTAGACACTGCTGACCCCCTGTAGTCCATAACTACTGGAAGCCTGTGGATCCAGTACAAAGCTAGAAGCCGTTGTTCCCTGATCCGGCAGTCCCCTTATCCAGATACGTATTTGGCCTATTAGTGGTAGGATTAGCCTAGTCTTATAGTTTATATGGATGATTAGTAGATTACTGTAATATAATAAACGTGTCTTGTTTGAACTTACTAATTGGTGTATGGTTTTATTGCTTTGAACTTGACCTTGAAACTTGTGGCGGTATCTTAACGATACCTGGCGACTCCAAAGCCAAGTAACGAAACAGAGCCAAATTGAGTGTTAAGCACACTCACCCAGAATGAGCAACACTACATTCGAGAGTAGAAAATGCCCCGGTTTAACATTTCATCTGAAAGGCAGACCCTCCAACAATAAAGCAGTCCCTCAGTCCTCATTGAATTGTCAGTTGAGGTTATGGGTTGATGTGCCTATAATGGAGTTTAGAGCTCATTACAACACAAGCACTCTACCACTGAACAAGGCTGACACCGGGTCATCAGGTGCTGGATTACACATGATTGTAAGTGGTGCTCCATAGACCCCGTTTGGTCATGGTTTTAACATATGCGTGTGGGTATCGATTATGTTATCGGGACCTGATAAGTGGCAATGTGTTTCCATCCAGGTCAATACAGTGAGGAACTGGAACAGGGCCCAAAATGGTCACATTTCCCACTGAGGATCAACCCATTGAGCCCCACAAAAAAACAATTTGGCACAGTCAGCTCACTCTAACCCATGTGGAGTGGGATTTAATAGGCTGCAGGTGCTCTCTTTGCAAGAGACCAAAAATGGGATTTGCGCTGGCAAGATTTCAGAATGCGATCTTCCCAAGCTTCCCCCAATGTTGTGATCATGTTCATGTCCAGGGAGGGCTGAGTTGCAATAATTTGAATTCATTATAATGTACTGAGCGATTATTTTGTTGCATCTTCAGACCTCGTTGAATTTTCCCACACACTGAGCGTGATGTCACATGGGTACAAATTACGACTGCTTTTTAAAACCATGAACTAGGCTCCATGACCTCTGAGAGGGAGTAAGAAGGTGAGCACCATTGTCTTCAACTATCACCAGGGAGTCTAAGGGGACAGAACCCGCTGTCCATTTCCAGTGTTAAAGCAAACATGTCCCCTCCAAAAATAAGAGTGTTACTGCCAAATCTGGACCCTCCTTGTTGCCCAGAGGAATACAGGGGACGATCAAGCAGAGAAAGAAAGCATACAATAGGCACAAAGAACTAGCCACTGCAGATAGCCTAGATGAGTATTGGAAGTGCAGGTACAAAGGAAAAAAGGAAATCAAAAAAAGGGCATGAAAAAAGATTAGCAAGTAAAGTTAAAGAAAACTCAAAGATATTTTATCAATATATTAATGGTAAAAGGTTAGTTAAAGAAAAGGTGGGAACTATCAGAGATGAATAAAAGAACTTGTGCGTGGACGCAGAAGCTGTGGGAGGGGTTTCAAATGAACATTCTGTCTCCGTGTGAGCAAAGGAAAGGGGTAATGCAGATATAGTAGCCCAGGAGGAACACTGTGAGATATTGGAGTGGATAGTCATAAAGAGAGAGGAAATACTCGAAGGGTTGGAATCCTTGAAAGTTGATAAGTCACCAGAGCCAGATGGATTGTTCCAAAGGCTGCTGAAAGAGGTCAGGGAAGAGATAGCAGATGCTCTGAGCATGATTTTACTAACCTCACTTGATGCAGGGGAGATACCAGAGGACTGGAGAAATGCAAATATAGTTTCATTGTTTAAAAAGGGTTTGAAGGAAATGCCAAACAATTGTAGGCCAGTTAGTCTTATGTCGGTGTGGGCAAATTAGTTAAATCAATCCTGAGAGATAGGATTAACTATCACATAGAAATAGCCAGAAAATGGTGAATCTGTGGAACTCTCTGTCGCAGAGGGCTGTGGAGGTCAAATCACTGAGTGTCTTTAAGACAGAGTTAGATAGGTTCTTGTTTAGTAAGGGGATCAGGGGTTATGGGAGAAGGCAGCAAAATAGGAATGAGAAAAATATCAGCCATGATTGAATGGCGGAGCAGACTCGATTAACCGAGTGGCACAATTCTGCTCCCATGTTTTATGTCTCATGGTCTTATGGGTTTGTTGGAAGTAAGACTTGCCTCACAAATTTGATTGAATTGTTTGAGGAAGTGACATGAGGGGTTAATGAAGGTTAGTGTGATGGCTGGTGTGTACATGGATTTTAGTAAGGTTTTTGATAAGGTCCCACATAGCAGATTGATCAAAAAAGTAAAAGCACATGGGATACAGGTAATGTTGCAAACTGGATAAAAAGTTGGCTTGGTAAGCACGGGGCAGCACGGTAGCATTGTGGATAGCACAAATGCTTCACAGCGCCAGGGTCCCAGGTTCGATTCCCCGCTGGGTCACTGTCTGTGTGGAGTCTGCACATTCTCCCCGTGTGTGCGTGGGTTTCCTCCGGGTGCTCCGGTTTCCTCCCACAGTCCAAAGATGTGCAGGTTAGGTTGATTGGCCACGCTAAATTGCCCCTTAGTGTTAGGTGGGGTTTCTGGGTTATGGGGATAGGGTGGAGGTAGGGGCTTGGGTAGGGTGCTCTTTCCAAGAGCCAGTGCAGACTCGATGGGCCGAATGGCCTCCTTCTGCACTGTAAATTATATATTATATGTAACTGGAAACAAAGGTCAATGGTCGACGGATGCTCTTGCGAATGGAAAGTTGTTTCAAGTGGTGTTCCATAGGGCTCGGTGTTGGGACCCTGACTGGTTGTGTTATATATTAACGATTTGGACACGAACATGGGGGACATGATTGGGAAATTTGCAGATGACATAAAGATTGGTCAAATAGTGAACAGTGTAGAGGATAGCTATAATCTCCAAAATGCTATAGATGGATTGGTGGAGTGTGCGATAAAGTGACAGATTGAATTTAACACAAACAAGTGTGAGGTCATGCATTTAGAGAGGTCAAACAATTAGAAATGGAAACGTAATAACAGGGATAGATAAAGTGAGGGATCTTGGTGTACAAGTACACATGTCCCAAAAGGCAGCAGTTCAAGTAGACAAGGTTATTGAGAAAGCATATGGAATGCTCGCCTTTATTGGCAGAGGTATAGGATGTACAAGTAAGGGTATAATTTTGGAATTGTATAAAACATTGGTGCGGCCAGAACTGGAATATTGTGTGCAGCTCTGGTCACCACATTACAGGAAGGATGTTATTGCTCTGGAGAGAGTGCAGAGGAGGTTACAAGATTGTTGCCAGGGCTAGAAAATTGTAGCTTGGAGGAGAGATTGGATAGGTTGGAGTTATTTTCCTTGGAACAAAGAAAGCTGAGGGGTAACTTGATAGTGTGTACAAAATTATGAAGGGAAGAGATAGAATGGACAGGATAAAATTGTTTCCCTTGGTGGAGAATTCTAGAACCAGGGGACATAGATTCTCCGGCACTGGGGATTTGGCGGGGAAGGGAATCACGCCGCGCCAGTCGCCGGCCGCTGGCAGCAGCCCCCCCGGCGATGGACGCTCGATAGGCCGAGTGGCCGCCCGTTTTATGCCGGTCTCGCCGGCGTAAATTAGAGAGGTCCTTACCGGCGGGACCTGGTGGCGCGGGCAGCCTCCAGGGTCCTCGGAGGAGGGGGGGGCGGGACGATCTGGCCCCGGGAGGTGCCCCCACGGTAGCCTGACCCGCGATCGGGGCCCACCGATCCGCGGGAGGGCTTGTGCCGTGGGAGCACTCCATTCCCCCTCGTCGGCTGCTGTGGTCCTGCGCCATGGCCGATGCAGAGAAGATCCCCTCCTGCGCATGCGCTGGGATGATGCCAGCACACACTGGCGCACCCGTGCATGCACCAACGGACGCCGGCCAGCGGAGGCCCTTTGGCGCCGGTTGGTGTGGGACCAAGCCCCTTCCTCGCTGGCCGGCGTTGCACAAAGCACTCTGGCGCCGGCCTAGCTCCTGAAGGTGGGTAGGAATCCGCACCCTTGGGGCGGCCTGACGCTGGAGTGGATCACGCCACTCCACAGTGCCGGGACCCCCATGCCGCCGGGTAGGGGAGAATCCCGCCCCCATCCTCTTTTAAAAACCTGGATCTGCACCTTAAGTGCTGTAAGCTACTGGGCTATGGGTGGGTGCAGCAAGGTGGGATTAGAAATTATATCTGGGCGTCCTCATGCTGGTATGGAGTAGATGGGCTGAATGGCCTCCTTCTGCGCTGTAACTTTTCTATGTTTCTATAGTTGGGGGGGTGAGCCATGTGTGTGTCGAAGGGTACTGGGATGGGGGTCCTGGCTGGTGTGGGTGGTGCTGAATCCTGCTACCTGTGTAGCTTAAAAGGTTCTTACAGACTGACATGAGTCTGCCGCCTGTGGCATGAGGGTATGGGATGGCTACAAGTGCGGCCCACATGGTGTGGGAGGGTGGGGTGGGATGAGAGTCAAGGAGGTAGGCCTAGGTGGTTGAGACCCTGCAAGAGAAGCCAACACGTTTCCCAGACTGGGAGTGGGGGGCAGGGGATGGGGTGAGGGGGAGGGGTGGTGATGTTGAGCAAAAAATGCCATAAGGATCCATTCGTCCCCAAGGCGGATTTACCATCCAGTGAACCCTGTTCATGAGGGATGTGCGACCATAGCAACCTTCTCTTAGAAACCCCCGTGATATTGAAAAAAAAGAGTGGAGAAACAGATGGGCGGTCAAAGGCGACTCTGACTGAGTGAGAGCATAGTCCAGGGCCAGTTAGCCAATGGAGATGGAATGATACCCGTGATGTGATTGTGCCAAATAAGGTTTGGGAGTGGCTGTGTTATGTATGTGAGTTGTTCTGTTGTTGTATGGTCACTTTAAGAGTTAATCATGTGATAGTCCCTGATGCCATTGGTTACTTTGCAGGTTTTGTACAGTTCACAACCATCAACCATCTAATAAACCTCTGTGGATTACTGAGGTCAACCCAAGTGCTTCAGCATTTCTATTCTCTGCAAATACAGTACACAATAGGATAAAAAGAAAATTGAAAGGAAAAAGAAAATCATTGCTGGGATTCTCCGACCCTGCGCCACGCTGCCGGCTCGCCGATTCTCCGGCGCCGATTTTCGGTTGAAAGCCCCCCCCCCCGATGACTCCCCAGACCTCGATGGGCCAACTGCCCGCCGAGTTCGGCCGAGTCCCGCCGGCGTAGGTTAGCACTGTTGCCTGGAAAAGGTAAAACTGAATTGGAGTGCTGTGAACAGCTTAGTTGATTCAAAGAAATATTTACAGTGCCTCTTAGAAAAATACAGCAGTGTATTTGAGACACACTGGGCACCATGAAAGGAATAGAATTGTCATTAAAGATCAAGCCAAACAGCCAGCCTAAGTGTCTCAAAGGTACAACATGGATGGGATTCTCTGGTCTCTGACGCCGAAATCGCATTCGGCGATTCCACGCTGGCGCCGAAATCGGGGTCGGTGCTGCTTTTGCGATGTTCCGCCCCCCAAAAAACAATCGTACTCTAGGAGTACTTTGCACGCCATATGGACGGCCTCAGGATGTTACCTGAGGCCCTGCCCCTAATGCTCCGCCCCCGATGGGCCTAGTTCTTGACGGCATCCGTCGCATGTGGTATTTATTTCCGGGAACTCGGCGTGGCGGCTGCGGACTGAGTACAGCGCTGCTATAGTCAAGGTGGAGTTAATCAGCGGGCAGGGGAATGTTGGCGGGGGCTGGGGGCACTTGTGAATGGTGGTCCGGGGGTGTCAAGCCAGGACAAAGAGAGTCACAATTTGGCAGGCGGGTCCTCGCGTGGCCGGTGCCATGTTGCACATTGCGGCTGCTGCAGGCCGCCATTGGCATGCACGACCACAGACCCGGCAATTCTTCAGCCGTATCGCAGCTAGAGCCGGGTGCTCTACGCTGCATGCCTGCTAGCCCCCCACCAGACAGGGGATAGGTGGTCATTTTGCGCCATTATTTCGGTTGTAAAAGGCCACCGTTCCCATGCCGGCGTCAGCACTTAGTCTCAGAATTTTAGAATCCAGCCCCATATGTCTAAAGGTAGAATAGGAACTAATGAGAACTATGAACTAACAGGCATCTTAGAACGCATCACCATGAGTGAGTGGGCAACCCCTACTGTGCCTGTGATGAAACGGGATGAAATGAATTGCATCACATAGATTTCATAGAATTTACAGTGCAGAAGGAGACCTGATCATTTTGCCTCTGGTCAGGTACCGTCCAGCAGTGAAAATATCTTCTATTATGTGCAGTAAGAACATGTTACAGTGACTGCAAATCAGATCCAATGACATATGGGAAATGACTCCGTGATGGGGAAGATACTGGAAATGGTGTTAAAGGGGTGGATGGCAGGAATGCATCCTAAATTAAAGTCGGATATTTTCAGAAAACCCAAGTAGACAAGACTGTTGTGGAGGATGAGTGTAATAATTCCTCCAAACCTGTCACAAACAGTATTGGAACAATTACATGAAGGATACCCAGGTATAGCTCAAATGAAGGAATTTGCATGGAACTGCCTTTGTGGCCAATAATTAATGTACAGATAGGGGAAAATGCAGGAGTGTGCCAATCATGTGTGCGGGTAAGGAACACACCACCGTTGTCCCCATTGCATCCATGGGAGTGGCCGAAAGGACCTTAGCAGCGGAGTTGGCTGTCCATTTGAGGGACATGTGTTCATGGTCCTCGTAGATGCAAACTCCACATGGCCTGAGGTGGTCTGATGAAGTCAACAACCTTGGAACAAACCATGGAAAACTTCAATGAGATTTTCGCCAGATTTGGGAAACCAGAACAAATCATGAGTGACAACACTGAGTTCACAGTCAGGAGTTTGAGGACTATTTCAAGATGAGTATCCACAGAAAATCAACACTTTACCACCCATCCACAAATGGTTTCACTGAAAGGTTTGTCCAGTATTTGAAGCATGCACTTAAAACTTCTAAGGACCAAGGTTCATTGCATTTCCTCTTAAACAGTTTCTTGGTGATATATTGCAATACCACACATGCGACTACACAGAGATCCCCAGGTTCACTACTAATGAAGAGGAAGCTGAGAACTACACTTGATCTATTCTTACCACAGGAGACGTCCAAGAGAGTCAAATGCAATCAGCAGTCGCAGATCCTGAGGAGAAGGTAATTTGAGAAGACACTTGTTTAAACAAGGAGAGCAAGTGTTGGCAGACAGGTATACCACTGGTTAGAAGTAGGTTCCTGCAACTGTATTGGCTCAAACTGGCCCAATCTCCTAACGAGTACAAACTGGAGATGAGTTGGTGTGGAGAGGACACAAAGATCAGTTGTTATCTATGTGTATCGATGTGCCAGTTCAGTGTATACCAGAACTATCCCAAGAGGAAATACCATCCATACAACCATCCATGAGACTATGACCTTTGGTCAATCCGCTGAAGCAGAGAATGGTGAAAACTCCCCTGCTGCTCCTAGTCTTCCTTCTGCAAGAGAGACTGTGACGCCTTCCGGGATAGAGACATCCACAGAAGAAGCTGAAAGTACATCTAAGGCCAAGAACAGCCAAATCACTGAAGTGCACAGGCAACCATTTTGGAATATACGTCCACCAGATCATCTTTCCTATTAGCACTGTGCAATAATTTAATACCTGTCCTTGTATATATGTTTTAATGACTGTGTAAAAATATTATAGTTATTTGTTGTGCTGCACCTTAGATGTAAAGGCAGAGGGATGTTATATATGTGGGTTGGTGTTGTGTTGTTGCATGGTCACTTTAAGAGTTTAGTCACGTGATAGTCCCTGACATCATGGGCTACTTCCGGGCTTTGTGTCAGTCTCAACTAAGCCTTTGTACGGGTCACAACCATCCAATAAACCTCTTTGGATTATTATGTTCAGCCCACATGCTTCAGCATTTCCATTCTTTTATCCTGCAAGTACAATACACAACAGGCTGCTTCCCGGGATGGGAGGCCAATGGGTCAGGGGAGCTGCTGTTGTTAAATTGAAGGAACATCAACCTGAATGTGTTTCTCACTCACTCTCTCATCCCTTGCAGCTTACCGAGTGATATTGGTACGGAACCAGTAGAACTCGCTATATTTTTCATCACAGCACTGGAGGAGCACAGACTCCAGCAGCAATGAGCGGCGAGCACCAAGGAAAATCCAGCTCTGGAAGACCAGCAGACTGCAGGATAGGCTGAAGGGTCAGAGGCCACAACAGTCTAACAGGGTCACAAAGGTGCAGAAGGAGTGAATATACAGGAGTGAGTGTCTGCCATAGGGGCAGGGGCGATTGAGTGCACTCATGTCACTCTACGTGCCCTGTAGAATCAGGGAGTTCCCTTCGTGTTTGCTCTTTTTACAGGGAGCGTGCAAAACAGTTACGTCCCTGGACAATCGCAAATCCCTGAACTTTGTGAAGGTCATACCAGGCTGCAGAGATGGCTTGTCGGGGACAGTGGATATCCTCTGAGGGCTTGGCTGATGATGTCAGTGCGGAGGCCAGCAGCCGCAGAAGAGGTCTGATACGACAAGGTCACAGTGCCATCCGTTCTGTGATAGAGCGGTAAATTTGTACTTCCACTGCCGGTGAGGCCTTTCAGTAAATTTCCCAGAGAGATTCACACAATGGGGTTGTCTGCTATGCCCTACACACTAAGGAACTTACCAAGGCTCCTTAAGCAGCACCATACAATCCCAGACCCACCATCACCCAGATGGACAAGAACAGCAGATGCAGGGAAACATCACCATCTTGGAGTTTCCTTCCAAGTTATTCACCACCCTGACTTGGAAATATATCACCGTTCCTTCACTGTCGCTGGGTCAAAATCCTGGAACTCCTTCCCCAACAGCACAGCGGGGGTACCTACACCACAGGAACTTCAGCGGTTCAAGAAGGCAGCTTACTAGCACCTTCTCAGGGGCAATTCGGGATGGGCAACAAATGTCGGCCTTGCCACTGAAGTCCTCATCCCATAAAAATTAATAATAAAATAAATAACTATATAAACCTGGCTCAGGAGCTGGGTGATGACCTTACTAATGAACGCCTGGAGGAGCGTCAAATTTCCTCAGATGAAGTCCCTGGAGGGAGTTGAGGAACATGCTGATGTGGAGCCAGAGGATAGAGGCCAGATGGGGGTGAGAGTTTGCATGGACAGAATGGCTTCCCATCACTTCTCACTTTATGGAGTAGGAACTGCATTTTATCCGACAGCTCAACATGCCCCCTTCCACCAAGTCTGTCATGACACCTCCAGGACCATGGGATGAGGGTTGCAGAAATCTTAGTCATCAGATGCTGGGGTTGGGGCATCTTTTGAGTGCCTGCTGACCAGTGAATGCAGGAGGGTGATGATGGCTCGCAGTGTGGAATGGCCAGTAATGCGGCCTGCTGCCTTCCATTCCCTGCTCCTGAGGTGCCCTTGGCAGGCATCCTCTGGTGGATGGGGACCTGGAGGGCCCTGGCCTACTTTCTCGTGGCACTGGTGTTGCCACATCACCCTGTTCTGCCCGCTGTTCCTGGGTTGTGCCGGTATCAGGTAAGGGGGGTTCAGGTGGGCGGGGCACTCCCAGAGTCTCCTGAGTAGAAGGCCCTGGGATGTGCTCCAGTGGTTCCTGATCAATCCAGGTGCTCCTGGGCCGCTGTATTACTCAAAGGGATGGAGGGGCAACTGGAACCAAAGAGAAAATGCTGGAAAATCTCAGCAGGTCTGGTAGCATCTGTAGGGAGAGAAAAGAGCTAACACTTCGAGTCCAGATGACCCTTTGTCAAAGCTATAATACAGAGAAAGTGGGAAGTAATTATCGGCACATACGGAAATCCTGTCGGAGAGAAGAGCAGTACTCCTTCATGGTAGGCATTCCTGGAAGAGAAGTGGCAGTGAGTTAAACACTGGATAAAAGCAAATTACAGCGGATTCTGGAATCTGAAACCAAAGAGAAAATGCTGGAAAACCTCAGCAGGTCTGGCAGACGTTAGCTCTTTTCTCTCCCTACAGATGCTGCCAGACCCGCTGAGAACTTTCAGCATTTTCTCTTTGGTTTCAGATTCCAGCATCCGAGGTGAGGAGCACTGGAGTTAGCTTCAGAAGCCTCAACGTCATCTGGTGCTGCCAATCCTGTCGGCCTGCAATTTTCTGCACCATGGTGTTGAATCCCTCAGCGATGGTCCTCATAGACTGAGCCATGCTCTGGGGTTCTGCCATCATGCATCTGACATCTTGCCTCAGGCTTTCTATTGCGTACGCTACCTTTGCAGTGTTGGCCAGGCTGCCACGCATTGCTGCCACCATCTCCTGCAACAGGTTTTCTGACTCCTACATTCAGACTTGTAGTTGCAGGAGTGTCGCTGACAACCACTCCTGGTATTGCCAACTCTGCTTTTGATCTCAAACAACTAAAGGACAAATGTGTCCAGAGACATGGCACCAGCTGAGTCCAGGGTTCGAGCAGACCTACGACTTTCCGATCCCTAGGATGTTTCTTCCTCCACCAAATAGTGGTCTGGAAGCCTGTGTGCTAAATTCGCCTACTGACACGTGCTCTCTGCGATGGTGGATGGCGCACATGATAGCTATAACGCTTCATTTGTTTCCTCCTCCAAGATCTCCTCCGAGGTGCTGCCGAGGGTGGGTGGTGGACACCTCTGGCTGGCTGGCCAGACTCTTCAGTTGATGTTCCCTCAAGGCAAGGCACATGGCCTGGTCAAGGGTTTGGACTGCAAAGAACTCACTTGTGTCTGGTCATCTCAATAAAGGTGCAGTGGCAGCTCATTTTTCTCTCACAGGCCCACCTTGCTCTCAGTGCAGTCCCGCTCCTCAAATGGAGTCAGGATCCTCAGCTTGGGCATACCAACATATTGTAGCCCGCCTTTCCTCCATAGCTGAGGGCCCATTCCTTGAATCAAGGAGCTTGTTTCCTTGCTGCCATCCTCCTGATCATATCAAGTGCTGTGGAGTCAGTTGATTGCAGCGCCTCCTTCATTGAAGTGGCCAGATGACCCAGACAAATCAGCCGCTTTGCGGATCATGCGCAACATTTTCACATGGGAAAAGACAATTTTTGGGTGCCTGAAGATTGCGATCCGGATTGCGCCACCAGGGCGGGCGGGAATTGCAACAGATTTTGTGCCTAAAATGACAATTATTCAGAGAATTCCATGCCAAAACTCACTCCCCACCCCAAATAACACTCTTATAGTTGAATTCGGTGCATTGCTTTCTGCAGTGGGTTTTACTGTAACTGTGTGCTGACCACACATGGTTGAATCAATCTGAGCAGGGGCAATTATTTCCTCCTGTAATTTTATTGGACAGCAATCGTTAAGGTAAAACAGGAATGATAGTAAGCTACGATCAACAAGGATACTCACCGTGATGTGAATAATGTGGGGATAATAAACACAAAGATTGCTAAGTCATATTCTCTGGAAATGGAGAACTGAAATCGTCAGACTCCAAAGTGATAAACGAAATAACAAAGCATGCAAAAACGATTTACCTTTTCTGCCTGCCTTTAAACACTCTGCAACAACCGCATTCCTGAGCATGCATCAAATGCTATGATGTCACATCATTGCCTCTCAAGAAAGGGCTAGTTCTCTGTTTTTATAGAGTTTAATATTAATTAGATAATGTGTGCTATTGAATTTACTGAAGTGCTTTCTTGGATTGTCTCCAAGCACTAACAAGCAAATAAAATTAAGTGAAAAGGGTCAAATGTATTCAAAGCATCATGTAAGTACTTTGGAGGCTAGTCATTATATAGGCCTCTGATCAACACAAACACTGTGTTCAGCCAGCCACTTCTGAATCTCTCGTTTCCCAATAATATCCAGCATCATTATGCTCATGTATTTGCTGCACTACAGAAAGACTGAAGGATCAGCCACAGTGGTTTATGTTTCGATTTCCAAATAGTTCAGAGAAGGGCAGAAAATGTTTGAAACAAAATTAAAATAAACAGCAACATAAAGGGACAGCATTACTTTAAAATGATTATAAAGAAAACAAGCCAAATGCTGTGAAGTACATTTCAAAACAAAGACGCTCATCATTCATGAAGTAATTTGGCTAATACCGTGCACTTATTTTGGCAATTTTAAGATAGAATTCTAAAATAAGGCAGGTTTAACCAGATTTTGAAATGAAATGAAAATCGCTTATTGTCATAAGTAGGCTTCAAATGAAGTTACTGTGAAAAGCCCCAAATCACAACATTCTAGCACCTGCTTGGGGAGGCTGGTATAAGAATTGAACCATGCTGTTGGCCTACTTTGGTCTGCTTTCAAAGCCAGCAATTTATCTCTGTGCTAAACAGTCCCTGGATTCTGGAAGAGTTCCTTGGATACATAGGGGTATATTTTAGCCTCCATAAACGATTGGGTTTGGGTCAGATGGAAGCAAAAATATTTTTAAAATTCAAACCTGAATCCGACCCACTTCAAACCCGGACACATTTGGTCTTCATGCAGGTGGGACAGTGGTGTTGCGGTCCCCGTTGTGGCCAATAACATCAAACAAGATAACTGAATTGCTAGTGACTAACTGGAAGGATCACACAGGATTCTGGGTGGGATTCTCCGTTGGCCGATGGCGGAATCAGGAAACACGATTGGGCGGAGAATTAAAATCAAGGTGGTGCCCTGCGCCAAAAGGAATGCTATGTTCCGGTCATTCGACAGCGGCGTCAATGTGTTCTACGTGGCACGACGGTGTGGACATGCGGATTGTACAGTAAAGGCTGTTGGCATATGATTAACGGGCCCAATCCGGCATTTTCAGGGCATTCCACGATGCTCCACCTCCACCAGGAGGATTACCATTGCCGTGGTTCACTTGTAGTATTTCAAATCGGAAAACAGGCGTCATTGCTGCTCAGGGTGTGGGAGGGGGTACAGTGTCCAACATCGCCAGTGTGCTGACAGTTGTGCAGCTGACCAGGAGGGCATCTGCCAGGGCCGGAGGGAGTAGCAGAGGGCGGCTAGGCAGTGAGACATGGGGTAGGGGTGGATGGGTACCGACCACCATTGCTGCAGCCTGCAAGGCAGCCATGCGGCTGCGCATGCTACTGACTGTCCACTGGGAACTTAGCACCATGGGTCGTATGGGTGCTCCCCCAAGTCACCCACCTAGGAACCCTCTGGCCTTGCCAACAAATCAACGGGATGGACGTTCTCCAGCAAAACCAGTGCTATCGTCTTAGCTGGAATGAGGATCGGCATGCATTGGAATTGTGCGAGTTCTACATGGCATTGGTGCTGGTCCATTAACGGAACCTGAATCGCTCCAGGACTGGTACCGCCTTTGTCCACTTAGATCACTCATATTCAGTCCTGGCGTCAACACTTATCTCTCAGATGGAGAATTTGCCTCTTCATATGTTAAGAATGAGCTGTAACAAACAAACTAAAAGCAACATTGTCCAAACATTATTCAGCAAGCAACTTACACTCTCAACTTATACAGAAATGTTCCCCATTTAACTTTAAAAATGCCCAAAAATCCCCATCCATGGTTGTACTTCACTATGTCCCTGGACTGGACATTTCATTCTCCAGGAATTAGCCCAGTCAGTCTCAGGGTCTGGTTTAGCACAGGGCTAAAGAGCTGGCTTTTAAAGCAGACCATGGCAGGCCAGCAGCGCGTCTTCAATTCCCGTACCAGCCTCCCCAAACAGTTGCCGGAATGTGGCGACTAGGGGCTTTTCACAGGAACTTCATTTGAAACCTACTTGTGACAATAAGTGATTTTCATTTCAGCTCCCTGCCTTTTTCTGAGAAATAACTTCTAACCCCCAAAATAGCTTTCAAAGTGAAGGGAACCCTGAAGATTCCCCCAGCAGAATCCAACCTTAGTTAAATCCTCACAAACGTCTCTTTAATCTCAGTCTGGGTTTAAACTCATTCTGCATGGTTATAATCGAGATTGGCTGCCTCTATCTCGCTGCTCTCACTTTTCTCAGATTTTTTGCAGGCTGACCTGTCTGTGCGGTTCAGGGATATTTAAGTGAAATGTTGTAACTACAATAGCTTGCTATGGACCCTTCCCCTCTCAAAGCCAATCTCTTAGGCAATGTGAATCTCATGGGCTTTGGAGCCAGGTATTTTTGTTAATTAACTGCCATCAAGACCCCTGACTCTATGCTATCTTCTAATTAAATACATAGTTCAAAATATAAGTTTAAAAACCTGGGGCTGGATTCTCCGCACTCCGACGCCAAAATCACGTTTGGCGACAGGGCGGAGAATCCGTTTTGACGCCAATATTGGGGGCGGTGCTGGTTTTTGGATTCTCCAATCTCTGAAAAGCGGTATACTCTAGGAGTATGCTGCACCACATATCCACGGCTTCAGGCCATTGCCTGATGTCTGCCCCGCGGTGCTCTGTCCCTGAGTTCCCGACAGCATGGAACCCGTGTGGTCTCACCTGTCGTGAACTTAGCGTGGCAGCTGCGGACTCAGTCCGGCACCGTCACAGTCGGGGAGGGCCGATCCGCGGGCAGGGAGGGCTTTATTCGAGGCTGGGGCACTGTGCTCAGAGTCATATCAGCAGCTAGAGCTGTGAGCTCTATGCTGCCTCCCGGCTAGCCCCCAGCAAAACAGGGAATCGGTGGCCGTTTTTCGCCAGTCTTCCTGCAAGCCATTCTAAATGACATTGACTTCATTGGGAATGAAGATCCTAGCTGCAGCGGGAGCAGAGCTGGAACATTTCACCCATGGTCAGACCCGCTGTGAAGATTAACGTGACGAGGCTTTACATGTATCAGGTGTGACAAGTTTTATTGGTGAACATTTTAATGTGACAGATTTTCATTTCCTCTAGCTACAGATAGTGACCTCACCAGTGCCCACTCAGTGTTGCTCACTCTTTTTGCGCTTCCATGGTCTTCTGCTACATCTAGGTGCACATCAGAGGTGGAGGCAGCCTGTTGCCTTCTGCGCCTTTGATGGCCCTGGCAGACATCCTCTGGAGGGCCACCGAGCTTGACCTGAGCTTCCTGTCCAGCACACCCTGAAATAAGTATTCTAAAATTTAATGACCAAAAGCAGATGTTAGGACGTATCCAATAATCAGAGTTTAAACAATAGCTTTCAAATTTGGACGATGGCATAACTAACACAATAATGTGGTATTCCAAAAACTGTAAAAAAAATAACAATCTGATGTTCCGCCATTGTTTGTTCACCTGTTTTAATATAAAATATAGCAGCTTGATGGAGATGAATAATCAATAACAAACCTCTATAGAACTCTAACCACAATGAGATAAAGCACTGACAACAATGGAACAACGTCCAGGTAAAAATCAATCATCTCTTTTTTGGTAACCGATTTCATCTTCATTGCCTGACAAAGATGCTGTGCTACTTTTAAAGAAAAAGTAGTAAGATACTCCAGTCACCAAGGAACATTAATGTAATTAAAACCATTTTCATTATTTTGCCATGGCATCTGGGAATGCAGTGAAACATCGTATTGTATCTCTTCACCGAGTTGTTTGCCATGTGTTTACTATGAAAGTAACTAAGTGACAATTGACTCACTTTAAATGATAACCTCTCACGAGCCAAACTTAATTATGCAATAACTCTCTATACGGCCCAGTAATTTGATTATTGTTCAGTTGTCTCTGAATGTTGCTTTTGTTTCTTCATTACTGATCATTAGTGTAGAATTGTGCTAAAATTCCCATTTGAATGGCATCTATTCTTAAGTGCTACATCCTCAGACTGTCTGATAGGTGTGAGATCTCATAGCTTAAACGAGAAACAAAAGAGGTATTTCATGCAGGCTTGTGTTTGCACTAATGGACAGAGTACTCAGCTTGAATGTTTTGAGACTGTTATTTCTTCATAAAAGGAGCCAAGGGGAATATTTTTGTTGCATATTCCAACCAATATCAAGTAAAAGCAGTGAACAATATTGCATGATATTCTGTCCGCAGTTTTCACCTTCACTGCAATGTCCATCATCCGGATCATTGGTTGAGGGATCACGAAGCATCACGGACCATTCCTCACTACGAGTCGTCATCATCCTCCTGCATTGACTGGGCAGCAGGCACTCAAGGACCCCCAGTCCTAGCACTCTGATGAGTAAGATCTCTGCAGTCTTCATTCCCTAATCGTAGAGAGGTCATGACATCCTGGGGAGATTCGGGGGGGGGGGGGGGGGGGGGGGGGTTTACGTTGTTGGGCAATATGCTGCTCCAACTTCTGAAGTGGGAAGCGATGAGGTCGTCCCTAGCTCTCCTTCCCATGCGCACCCTCAGACCCCCCTCCTAGCCTCCAGATCCTCAGCGGTCTCTTCCTCAATCCCCTCCTGAAACTCCTCTTCAGCTGAGAACACGCGCCACTCCTCTAGGTCTTCCTCATGAAGTCCGTCACCCTGCCGCAGAGCCAGGTTATGTAGGGCACAGCAGATCACCACGATACAGGAGAACCTTTGGGGGCTATACTGGAAAGCCCCACTGGACATGTTGAAGCAGTGGAAGCACGTCTTCAGGAGACTGATGCACCACTCTATCACAGATCAGGGGTCACTGTGAGCCTTGTTGTACTGGGCCTCTGCTGCAGTCTCTGACCTCCACCCTGCCATCATCAGTCAATACCTCAGGGGGAGTGTCTTGTTATGCTCTTGACTTAGCATAAGCTGCTTCCTTGATGTGCACTCTGACAAAGGAAGGTTCAGGCGTGGAGATAGCTTCAACACGTTTATTGAACTATTAACAATTCTACTTGGATTCAACGCTACTGTTCATCCTTCTATAGCTACTCAGACGGACGAACCAGTCTGCTACAATCCACATGGTGGGTATGATGTTCAATCAACCCTATGTCTGTACTCACTAAGTGTCTCCACTGGAAATAGGAAGATCATGTGTGCTGTGTCCTTTTTATATGGGTTGGTGTAATGCCCTCCTATGGTAGTGTCACCTCTGTGTGTATCGTGAATGCCCATTGGTCGTGCTCTATCTTATTGACCTATTGGATGAGTGTCTGTGTGTCACGTCTCTGGTGCTCCCTCTAGTGTCTAGCTAGTCTATGTGTACTTACATTAACCCCTTGTGTATTTACAGTGATGCCTATCACCACAGGGCGACCCTCGAAAATGTCAGGGATCTGCGATTGCCCGAGGATGTAACTATCATGCAAGCTCCCTGGGAAAGGTGCACACACGTGCATGATTTGCATCTGGTGGTCACACACCAGCTGCACATTGAGGGAGTGGAACCCTTCCTGCTTATGATGCAATTATGGGTGAATGCCTGTGAGGTGCCACCCAGGTCATCTGCGGAGCCTTAGAACAATCCTATTGCATAAAAATTGAGGGCTGCCGTGACCTTCACATCCACAGGGAGTGGGTGTACTCCACCATCACATGGTACTAGTTGGCAAGGAAGTAGCATCAAATAGTCTCCTTGGTGAGGCAGAGTCTGCGATGACACAAGTGTCCAACAACTCCATGAAGGACACTCGGGTCCAGTACACCCTCGGGCTCCTTCTGTACCTTCATGGCCCCTGTTTGGCTGGTGTGGCCTCCGACAGAGCCTGCCATGCAGCGCCGTGGTCTCCTGCGCTGGTCTTCCCTGGGTGCTGCTGCACATTGTTGCTGGAGTTTGTGCTCCTCCAGCTCATTGATAAGAAGAATAGCCAGCTCCACTGGCTTCATACCGATATTGATTGCTGTCCTGTGAGCGATGCAAGAAAGAGTGAGTCAGGCTGGTGTCCCAGCTGGATAATATCAGTATCCCCCCTGACTCATTGGCCTCTCGGGCCTGGAAGCAGCCAGTCGCACACCTTATCTAATGGCGACCGCTTACTCACAGTTCAGGTTCCCTCCCAGCTCCATTGCATGACTGGCCCCGGCCTAGGCCCTCGCCCAGTCAGTCACCTTTGCCCTCCTATCTGGTTCTCCCCTCCCTTATTTTCTACATCACTAGGGATTCTGACAGGAGGTTTATATGCTCCCACATCTTTAATGGGCCTTGAACGCTAATGGATCCTCACTGGCAGGTGTTGAGATACAGCCAATAAGTCCAATGCCTCTCGAACCCCTGTACCCAAACATTTAGCCTTGAACCCTGAGTATTCATCCCATTCCTTGAATTTGAACTATTTTTGAGTTCAACCAAGTAAAATAAAACAAACTAAGAGACAAAATTAGAGGCAGCTAGTTAAAGGAGCACGGCCCGAAACAACAACAGAGTAAATGAAACTTAAAACCTTATGTCAAAAGGTGATTAAAAGACTCAATAAAGCACCCAAGACCCTGAGGTGCCCATTGGGCACATAAGTTCCTCGAGTTTGAACCTGTGTCTGCTGACATTGTTAAAGGTTAACTCTTGATGGCCAATTAGTTTGGTGAGCATGAGTCTCAGGAAAGTTGAAGGCAACAATTGCTTTCTGCTTCAGGGAGAGACAAAGCTAATAGGCATCCTTCCGACTGTGGGCAGCAGGGTACCACAGTGGTTAGCACGGTTGTTTCGCAGCACCATGGTCCCAGGTTCGATTCCCGGCTTGGGTCACTGTCTGAGCGGAGTCTGCACATTCTCTCCGTGCCTGCGTGGGTTTCCTCTGAGTGCTCCAGTTTCCTCCCCCAGTCCAAGGAGGTGCAGGTTAGGTGGATTGGCTGTGATAAATTGCCCTTAGTGTCCAAAAGGTTGGGTGGGGTGTTCGTTCCAAGGGTCGGTGCAGACCCAATGGGCTGAATGGCCTCCTTTTGAACTGTAACTTCTCTGTTCTAATTTCTACTCAGGTTGTATAATTACAAGACCTCATTGATCTCATGCCTTAACACATAAGACTCCTGGACAGCCACTCCAGAGATTTTGCCAACCACCCCTCCCAAGTCTGGGCACCATGTTGCCTTCTCTTTCGGGATCTAATCTACTCAGCCCATTAGGCCCACGTCCTTGACAATCATCACACCTAACCCTCCACCCCATGTAGCCTGCAGCCTCAGCTGCCCCAAACCCCCATGCCACAGGCATCAGACTAACACAGCACTCTAAGAAACTTTAAACAACACAGGCCACAGACTAATAACAGCCCACTAAAAACCTTTAAAGAACAAAGGCACCAGACTTCAGGACCACCAATACCAACTGTCACCCATATCTGTGGGGGGAATACAATCACTCCCCCCACAACCCTCCCCATTCACCCCCAAGTTTCCCCCCCCCCCCCCCCCTTCTCCAAAGTTGGCCAGCAGCCTCTGTCCCCTTGGACTTCCTGGTGCTAGGTGAGGACAGTGGTGCTCACCTCCTCCCTCCCTCTCGGAGGTCATGGGGCCTGGTTGCTGTTTTTAAATAGCAGTAGTAATTCTCGCCCGCATGACATCACGCCTGGTGGGTGAGAAGATTCAATGAGGGCTGAAGAAGTGGGCGTTAACCACGCGAAGTATATTATAATGGATTCAAATTGGTGCAAGTAAGGTTTGTGCTCTTCCTGGATGTGAACCTAATTGTTTCATCTGGGGGGGACCCAGGAAGATCTTGTTGGGCTTCTTGCGAGATTTAGCGGCCATTATGGGATTTGCGCCTGCGACTAATGTGACCGTTAACTCCCGTCCTGTATATTTGGATGGGTTTCTCCCTGGGTACCCGGTGCTCAGCTAAAGATTCTCTAAATGCAATAATTGTGTCATCAGACCCTGACTTGAGTATGAGTCTCCCCGACTAACGTCCAGCAGGACTACAGTCTACCTAAACAGAAGGGAGCTTGAAATTCACAGCGGAAAAATCCACATGAAAAGCTGTTGATGAGTAACTTGCTGTAATTCTGGAATTGCTAATATCCTCTTCATTCTGTAATCCCAAATAGTGCAGAAATCAAAATCAGGCTGCATTTGATCATTTATCTGACCATAATTTCTGCACCTTAAGATGTAAATAACATTGTAATGTTATATTGCATTGAACATTTCTGTAAGGAATTATAATTATTACTATTATGGATGGTGATTTGGGACAGTAATGCAAATTGAGGGGCATTAACAAAATTTCCTTTACTGGTGTAAGTATTGATCAGCAGATGACCTAACTATAATGATAAAATGCAAATTATAAATACAAGAATCAATAAGTATAGGCAAATATCAAAAATATTAATTAATTGAAGGTTAATATTATATGTGTATAGTTCAAGCAAAGAAGGAATGGACATATGAAAAGTAAATATAAATAAAGTATAGATAAGGTAAGAAATATAAACTCAAGAGATTAATTCAAAAAAAACAATTGACCTTCAATCCAGTTCCACAAGTTACAAATGGCCAACCATAATCCTTCTTGCAACTTCAATACAGCATAAAGTTCCTTCTGTTGTTCAGCTTTGAGTGAAGAGTATCTTTAAACAGGTATATCATAAAATCATAGAATTTACAGTGCAGAAGGAGGCCATCCGGCCCTTGGAAAGAGCACCCTACCCAAGCCCACACCTCCACCCTATCCTTGTAACCCAGTAACCCCACAGTAAGATTCGCCTTATCTCTCGCTCATAGATAAGGTCTCAGTCCGGTTGAATGAATGTAAAGCAAAGTTTATTTATTTAAGAACATATTTTGGTACATTCACACAAAATTAACTGGAAAATGTTTTTTTCCTGTCTCTCTCGAAATGTCCTTGAGACACCAACAAGTGGAAGCAAAAAACTTCAAGATAAAAGTGATTTCAGATTTACAAAATTCAAAGTAATTTCAACAAGGCCTTTAAAAGTAATACTAATGCTCCAAGGATTCTCCAATGGCTATAATTTATCTGCTAATCAGTTAGATGGATCACATTCTTAAGGGAATCCTTATCTGGGTTTAGCCCCTTACTTAGTTTCATTGGTTCTAATTCTCAGCTGAGACCTCCTTGATTCGTTCAGGAAAGTGTCAGTCACGTAACAGGCGATTGGTTAATTAGACATTAATTGATTACTCCAAATTAATTAATTTACTGTCCCACGACTTTTGTCCCAAGTTCAAACGCCCTATTCCACGTCTAGTATCAGTTACGATATTGTTTCAAGCTTGTCGAATGTAACTTCAAATCAGAACTTGTAGCACATTATTTGTAACATTTGAGACAGTCATGGACAGTATTCAAACAATTATAACTTACACATATTTCTGCAAATTCAATAATTTTCAAGAATCATTTTGACTAGTATTTTAAAGGAACCCCCCCGGATGATTGTTGAATCAATCCATCCAACCTTTTTGGACACTAAGGGCAATTTAGCATGGCCAATCCACTTAACCTGCACATCTTTGGACTGTGGGAGGAAACCGGAGCCCCAGGAGGAAACCCATGCAGACACGGGGAGAATGTGCAGACTCCGAACAGTGACCCAAGACGGGAATCAAACCATGGACCCTGGAGCTGCGAAGCAACTGTGCTAACCACTGTGCTTCCGTGTCGCCCGTAATGGTTTCATATTATGAATTATATCTGTTTTATCTGCATTTTAATCAATTCATTTTACAGCAGTGATTTGATAAAATACCAAAAATGTAGTCCATATTGTCAAGGATCAATCTCAGAGGAAATTTAATCGAGATGAATCCAACATTGGGGTGAGGTTTTGACGCAACCTTCCAGAAACGGTCAACATGTTTGTGACTATTTATCTACATTGTTGCTTTTCCCTCAATGTTTTCAATGACTAAGGTTCGAAATGGTTTTATAGCTATCCATGTGATAAATTCGGACACCCTCGGCAAGTAGCTAATTACAGATTTAAAACATAAATTGCTGAAAACACTCAGCCAGCCAAGCAGCGCCTCTGGAGAGAAAACAGAGTTAATTACAATTTGAACCCTGTTAATCCCCCACAAAAATGGGTGGATTGGAAGCAAGTGATGATCGGGTTAAACATTTTGCTCTTTCGATCGGAAATGCAACCCAGTTCCATCATGTTAACATCCAGATTCAACACAGGCGTTTTCGGGTCTGGAGAGCAATCTGATAATTAAACTTAGGTATCTCATCATTGCAGGTGGGCGGGCAGTTAATGGTGCAATTACCATTCTTAGAGCATGTTAATGAAGTATTTGCTAGTTAATTGAAACGTTTAACCAAATTTAACTTGTGTAACATGGGTTTTCCAGGTTTTGAGAAACTGAACAAGGAAATAGAGGTGAGTTTGAACAACCACTCAAGTGAATGTTTAACTTGTCATTGTGCCATCCGCATGAAAACTCACTTATTCCAGCTGTTGTTTCAGTTCCCTCTGGCAATGTTTGGCAGAGTGTGCTTGTGTTGATACAGCTTTGCACAACCTTGGAGGCTGACTGACAAGATCGGAATGGAATGCACTTTCAGCACTTCAGAAGAGGAAGACCATCGCCATTCATGGCAGCAATGACATTCTGTGGTGTTACCAGTCCACACACAGGAGAGATGGGGTCAGACCGTGAGAGGGCACAGAATGAGGGTTCCGTGACGGAAAGAGGGAGATGCAGAGGAGGGAGGCACAAGGGAGAGGAGTGGAGACTGTAAAAGGCACAATATGGTTCACATGGTTTCCAGGTAGATGTTCAGCTTCCTTGAGCTCTCAGATGAGAAGTGTTATTGTAGTTGGTGGTCTTGTCAGGTGTGGCATGCAGCTACAGTTTCCGAGGGGAAGACCAGCTCTCTGCTGGATCAGACCATGCATCATGACCAAAAACTGTGTAAACTTCCTTTATGATGACAATAGCCAGGATGAAGAGGCAGTCAAACAGGTAAAGGCCATCATGGGCTGAACACACATAGAAACCTGAGACCTGCCATAGCAACAAGCACATTTGCAAACCACCAGAAATATTCTTCCATCAAAGTGTAGCCCACAAGGGGCTGGTTTAGCACATTGGGCTAAATCACTGGCTTTGAAAGCAGACCAAGGCAGGCCAGCAGCACGGTTCAATTACCGTACCAGCCTCCCCGAACAGGCGCCGGAATGTGGCGACTAGGGGCTTTTCACAGTAACTTCATTTGAAGCTTACTCATGACAATAACGATTTTCATTTCATTTCAAACCACAAGAACAGGCTCATGCACGGTCTGGACCAGAATTCCCAGGCGTCATCATGATGCCTCTATAATGCATAGCAGTCAGAAATTTCAGATTTGTTTTTGTTCAAGGTAGTCGACTGGCAAAAAGAAGTCTAGAGGGCACAATAACAAACAATAAAGCACAAGCCAGGGCCAACAACAGGCAATGCAGCAGCGGCTGACAGGCCAAATAAAGTACACAGCCACCAAAGAGAGATGAAGCAGGCAACTGTAAATATGTACTGCGGACTTAGTCTGTTCACACTTGGGTAAACTTGTTTGATTTTTGTCTTTTTTCTCTTTCTTTATTACTATTGTTAAATGTTTTTGTTTTCTTGTAACATGTATTTCTTTTGCCTTTTTTTGGTGTAAACTAGAACCGCACCATGATTACTGTCTGTAAAATACTTCTATAGAGGTCAGAGGTGGGTTTTTTACGCAAAGAGTGGTGAGGCCGTGGAATGCCCTACCTGCAACAGTAGTGAACTCGCCAACATTGGGGGCATTTAAAAGTTTATTGGATAAGCATATGGATGGTAAGGGCATAGTGTAGGTTAGATGGCCTTTAGATTTTTTCCATGTCGGTGCAACATCGAGGGCCGAAGGGCCTGTACTGCGCTGTATCGTTCTATGTTCTATATAATGTGTAAATCCAATAAAACATTTTTTTTAAAAGGATTTGACCCAGAACAAGCAAAGGATACCTACTTCAAAGTTGACTTATAGCACTCATGGTAAATTCCATCAGTGAGGTGCAAGAGCACGATAATAACAGTCACATCTGCACCATATGGTCATGGAGCAAGCCATTTGATTGTTAAACATGTGGTTCAGATGGTTAGACAGGTCTTGAGGCACCATGTTCATACTCACCAAGAGAGGGTTGTTAAGAATAAGATTACATATGGAGGAGGATGAAGCAGCTTATCAATCATCTTCAGATGAGAAAAACATGGAGAATGAGGCAGAACAGGTGGAGAGGATGAAGAAGGAACATCCATTGCCGAACATTGTGAAGGTTCACTTAGGTTAACACATAACAAATTAAATCTTGAGGTCCACTCACATCACAATGACCACTCCCCACCATACTCCTTCCTTTGTAATGAGCATTCCTTCCACCACTCATTCCACATCTGTCCATTCAGTCATACATCTCCATTCATTACCTGTTTATACTCAAAGAACAAAGAACAATACAGCATAGGAACAGGCCCTTTGGCCCACCAAGCGCTGACTATTCATCATCCAACAATCTAAGAGGGTGAGTTACACGATAATTGTCAAGAAGTGGAAGTGGAGAAAATCAATTCATTTTATGTGCCAATATAAAAAAGAAAACTTAACAATATAACATGTAGTTCAAACACTTATATCCATAGCTGTAGTGAATTACAATTTATTGAACTACCACTTCTACATAGTGCATCTCATGTCACATCAGCAGAGATCCAGGCAGCCTGCCTTTTGCAATCCTTTTGGTGGGCACCTTTTCAGCTGAAACACTGAGAGCCCTGCTAAAGTCTGCTGGTGCTCCAGCAACTCTGTTGAGACCACTTTTCAAGTTCTGTCTGAGGGTGGAGCAAGATTGAGGGGAGAGGTTAGACGTTCGAGCATTTCTGGTGGAATTCTCATTTCCATAACTCTTTGGCTGTTGCCTTTCATCTAGCAGACCAGTGAAGCACTGCAAGGCCACAGATAAGGTTATGTTGCATCCAGGGCTCCTGCGTTGCTGCGGTTATAGAATTTACAATGCAGGAGGAGGCCATTTGGCCTATCGAGTCTGCACCATAGAACATAGAACAGTACAGCACAGAACAGGCCCTTCGGCCCTCGATGTTGTGCCGAGCAATGATCACCCTACTCAAACCCACGTATCCACCCTATACCCGTAACCCAACAACCCCCCCCCCTTAACCTTACTTTTTAGGACACTACGGGCAATTTAGCATGGCCAATCCACCTAACCCGCACATCTTTGGATTGTGGGAGGAAACCGGAGCACCCGGAGGAAACCCACGCACACACGGGGAGGACGTGCAGACTCCGCACAGACAGTGACCCAGCCGGGAATCGAACCTGGGACCCTGGAGCTGTGAAGCATTTATGCTAACCACCATGCTACCGTGCTGCCCCTACCAGTACTTGAAAAGAGCACCCTGCTTAAGTCCACACCTCCACCTCATCCCGAAACTTAGTAACCTTCTTGGACATGAAGGGCAATTTAGCATGGCCAATCCACCTAACATCTTTGGACTGTGGGAGGAAACCGGAGCACCCGAAAAAAACCCATGCAGACATCGGGAGAACGTGCAGACTCTGCAGACAGTGGCCCAAGCCGGGTATCGAACCTGGGACCCTGGAGCGATGAAGCAACAGTGCAAACCATTGTGCTACCGGTCCTGGTCTGAATGAGAGCCATGTTTGAAGCTCAATGGAGCTCACCAGTCACACAAATGAAGGTATTCTCGGATTTCCTTACACCATCAACGTACTAGTGATTAAGTTGGATTCTTCTATGCTTCCTGTCATTGTGAAGAAAGTGTGTGTGTGTGTGTTATGTCTGTCTGTATCTGATGAAGTTTAACCTCATCTGTGTTCAGCTGAGCGGAGCTTGTAAATTACTGTGATCCCTGGCAGGGTGACTCTGCAGCTTCCCCTGCCATTGTGGCTGCTTGTGAGGTGTTAGCACCAGCGGAAAACTCAAAGAACTTAATCAACTGTCTGAGTGGACTAAAAGGTGTGAGCGTTTGTGCTTTTCATAGCCATAATCTGGTGATAGTGCACCATCAGAAGGAATGAGGTATTTTGAGAAATTATCCTCTTGGATCTTCAGTGACACTTGCACACATGAAGGGAAAAGGCAAAATGACAAAATTATTTAATCATGGAAAAGTCACAATCTTGACAATCTAATCAGACTTCTCATAGTTCGGTCATTGCTAAAATAAAATCCACCTATAGGTGGCAGAGATATTTGGAATCATGCCACCAACTAGTGTCTTGCCTCTCCACCTCCAGTTGAGAAGAATATATATGTGCCATTTACCTTCAGGCCCTCCTATTCTGTATTTTGTTCCTAGATTGCATCCATGATCTGGTCATAAAGCTCGTGCTGCTGACCGTGGTTATCTTCTTGGTGGCACCACAGGTTTATGTCCCAAATGCTATGGAAAAATATGTCTCTCTCTCTCCTGATTGCACCCGGCAGTAATTTAAGTGTAGGGGGCGGCACGGTGGCACAGTGGTTAGCACTTCTGCCTCACAGCGCCAGGGACGCGGGTTCAATTCCAGCCTTCAGTCACTGTCTGTGTGGAGTCTGCACGTTCTCCCCGTGTCTGCGTGGGTTTCCTCCGGGTGCTCCGGTTTCCACCCACAGTCCAAAGACGTGCTGATACTCAGATAAGATGTTAGGCTGAAACCATTTTCTCTCTCAGGTCGGTGTAAAAGAACAAGGGACGCTGTTTCAAGATTGGGCAGGGAGTTACTGCTGATATCCTAGTCACTGTTAATCTCTAATATGAGTGCAGTAACATGGAGCTGAAAGCTTTTGTGAATGATGTGAGCATTTGTTGAATGGGCCTGTGTGGTCCAAATTGGTAAATGGGTCTCACATCAGCTAGCTGGATGACACAGCATCATAAGGGATGTCCACACAAGTAGCCTTTCAAGCTGTTGCACTGCATAGGCTATAATGGGGGAGGTTGATGGCACAGTGCACATCCCTAGAAGGTCAGTTGGCTTCAGTAGCACTGGCCCCAGGGCAGCAGTGGTCAACCTGGCCAATTACCGCCCCATCAGTCGATTCTCAATCATCAGCAGAGTGATGGAAGGGCCATCAACAGTGCTAAATAGCAGCACTTATTCAGCAATAACCTGTTCACTGATGCTCATTTTGGGTTCTGCCAGGGATTTTATTACAGCCTTAGCCAAACATGGACAACAGCGCTGAACTCAAGAGGTGAAATGAGAATTTCTGACCTTTACATCAAGCATGCATTTGATCGAGATGGCATCACAAAGTCTTTGTAAAATAGGAGTCAATGGGAATCGGGGGGGAACACTCCACTGGTTGGATTGGATTGGATTTGTTTATTGTCACGTGTACCGAGGTACAGTGAAAAGTATTTTTCTGCAAGCAGCTCAACAGATCATTCAGTACATGGGAAGAAAAGGGAATTAAACAGAATTCAAGAAAATACATGAGAATACATAATAGGGCACCACAATATATACAATGTACTACATAAGCATTGGCATCGGATGAAGCAGACACGGGTGTAGTGTTAATGAGGTCAGTCCATAAGAGGGTCATTTAGGAGTCTGGTAACAGTGGGGAAGAAGCTGTTTTTGAGTCTGTTCGTCCGTGTTCTCAGACTTCTGAATCTCCTGCCCGATGGAAGAAGTTGGAAAAGTGAGTAAGCCGGGTGGGAGGGATCCTTGATTATGCTGCCTGCTTTCCCCCGGCAGCGGGAGGTGTAGATGGAATCAATGGATGGGAGGCAGGTTCGTGTGATGGCCTGGGCGGTGTTCACGACTCTCTGAAGTTCCTTGCGGTCCTGGGCCGAGCAGTTGCCATACCAGGCTGTGATGCAGCCCGATAGGATGCTCTCTATAGTGCATCTGTAAAAGTTGGTAAGGGTTAATGTGGACATGCCGAATTTCCTTAGTTTCCTGAGGAAGTAAAGGCGCTGTTGTGCTTTCTTGGTGATAGCGTCGACATGAGTGGACCAGGATAAATTTTTGGTGATGTGCACCCCTAGGAATTTGAAACTGTCATACCTAGCACAAAGGAAGATGATTGTGGTTGTCAGTCATTTCTCTCAGTCCTAGGACATCATAGCAGGAGTTCCTGGGATAACTATCTTCAGCTCCTTCATCAATGACCTTCCCTCCATCAAACAGTCAGAAGTGGGGATGTTTGCTGATGATTGCACCATTCGACTCCTCAGATACTGAAGTACATGTCAATACACATCAAGACCTGGACAATATCTAGGCATGGGCTGACACGTAGCAAATAACATTCACGCCACACAAGTGCCAGGCAATGACCATCTCCAAAAAGAGGGAATCCAACAATCTTCCCTTGACCTTTAGTGGCATTACCATCACTGAATCTCCCACTATCAACACCCTGGGATTATCATTGGCCACAAACTGAACCTAACTAGCCATATGAATACTGTGGCAACAAGAACAAGTCAGAGGCTGGGAATTCTGCGGAGAGTTACTCACCTCCTGATTTCCCAAATCCTGCCCACCACCTACAAGGCACAAGTCAGGAGTGTGATGGAATACTCTCCACTTGCCTGGACGAGGGAAATTCCAACAACATTCAAGAAGCTCAACACTATCCAGGACAAAGCAGCCCACTTGATTGGCATCCGATCCATCATCTTAAACATTAATTTCCTGCACCACTGATGCACAGTGGCAGCACTGTGTACCAACTATGAGATGCACTGCAGCAACCAACCCGTTAATTGACCTCACCTTCCAAACCCATGACCTCTTGAAGGATAAAGACAACATGGGCGGATTTCTCCTCTCCTGCGCGGCATCGGGAAGGCCGTCGTGAACTCAGCCGAGTTTCACGACGGCCTCGGAGGCCGCTCCTTGCACCCTATTCACCCCCCCGCCCCCGGCAGGGGGCTACGAGCGGTGCTCCGTAAATCCTGGCCACCGGACCTTGACGCTTGCGTTAAGGCGGCGCGCCGAGAATGACGCGACGGCGGCGCCTAAGTGACATCAGCCGCGCATGCGCAGGTTGGCTGGCTCCAACCCGCACATGCGCGGTTGCCGTCTTCCCCTCCACTGCCCCGCAAGACATGGCGGCTTGATCTTGCTTGGCGGCGGAGGGGAAAGAGTGCGTCCCTTGGAGACGCCGGCACGACGATCGGTGGGCACCGATCGCGGGCCAGTCCCCTCCCGAGCACAGCCGTGGTGCTCACTCCCATCTCCGCCCGCCACAAACAAACCTTTGCAGCCATGTTCACTACGGCAGTGACCAGGTGTGGTTGCCGCCGGCGTGAACCGGTCGGGAACGTCAGGCCGCTCAGCCCATCCGGGCCGGAGAATCACCGGTCGCCATGAAAAACGGTGAGCGGCGATTCTCCGAGTGGGGGTTGGGAGAATCGCGGGGAGTGCCAGGGCGGTGTGTCGTGAGTCGCCGGCCCTCCCGCGATTCTCCCACCCGGCGTGGGGAGCAGAGAATCGCGCTGCACATGTGTGGGAACACCACCATCTACACGTTCCACTCCAAGGCACACACCATCCTGCCTTGAAAACATGTCTCTATTGCTTCACTGTCGCTGGGTCAAAATCCTGGAACTCCCTCCCTAACTGTTACACTGTGCACTGTGGCTCTACCTACATTACATAGACAGCAGCAATTATAGTAGGCAGTTCACCACACCACCCCAAGGGCTGTTAGGGATGGCAATACAAATGTTAGCCTAGCCAGGATCTCCATTATTTCAAAGTGTCCTTTTTATTGTTCCTAAGAGAACAATAGTAATCAAATACATCTCATTTTAAATGATTGGATACAGTGGGGTTTAATTTCCTGTCTACTATTTTCAGCACACTGCTTAATTTTCCCTTTGCTTTTTTAAATTAATTGTTAATCTGTTTACTTCACTGAATTAAACCTCACTGGGGATTAGATGGTGCAGTGGGCTAACTTTGTCCTTTCACTGTCCTTTCAAAATGTTTTGTAAAATTAGCAAAGACAGTTCCACCATTCTTTGTATTATTTTATTTTCCTGATGTTCAGCTCTATATTGATATGTTTATTTTAATTCTCATCCCTATGTATAAAAAATGTCGGGTGGGATTCTCTGATCCTGAGGCTAAGTGTTGACACCTTCGTAAACTCTGTCGCGTTTTACGGCGGTGTATACAGGCCCCCAGGATCAGCGATCCTGTGCCCTACAAAGGGCCAGCATGGCACTGGAGCAACTCACGCAGCTCCAGCTGCCGATGCCGGCGTCAAACGAGCGGCGCGGGTCTGCGCATGCGCGCTATGGCTTGTACATGTACGTTAGTTTCCTTCTCTGCGCCGGCACCGACACAACATGGCGGAGAGCTACAGGGGCCCGGCGTGGAGCAAAAGAGGCACTATCAGGATTGGACGTCCTGCCGATCGGTAGGCCCCGATCGCAGGCCAGGCCATGGTGGGGGCTCCCCCTGGGGTTGGGCCCCCACTTCCCACCACCAGGCCGCCCCGCACAGGATGGATGCAGAGGTCCCACCGGGTAGGACCACATGTGAAAGGCACTGGTGGGATTCGGCCTTTCCCGGTGGCCACTCGGTCTAACCCACGAGGAGAATCACCGGGGGGGGGGGGGGGGGGGGGGGGCGCGTATACCGCACTGGCGCCAATGGCGCTGATTCTCTGGCATTGCGTGAATCGTGTCCCCCAATTTTCTGACCCGTCCCGGGGTCAGATAATCCCTCCCAACATAAAGGTTGAATATTTTCTATATATTGAGACCAGCATGAAATTGCTACAATACCCTAAGCTAGTGCACGGTCAATTCCAGCTCCACTTATCCTGGGGTAGCAATGCAAGTGAATTAACCAATAATCTGAGAAAAATACCCAATGTCTTTGGCCCTTGGCTGCTCAATAATTACAGCCACCAGGTTTGTCAGTGTAAACACAATTACTATTTAGTTATAATAAGAACTACAATGAAATATGCAACAAATACAACCGGTTAACAATAATCTAATTCCTAATTCCCCACTGTAACTTGTCCCCACCTTCTACACATACACACAAGACAGACAAACACAGAGGGGAGGAGAGGGGTCAAATTCATAAGTAAAAGGTAAAAGAGTATTTGTTTCAGATGCGGTTTTTAGCACCTGACTCCTCTTCAAACTGCTTTCAGTTTCAGAAATACAGCACTCAGCCTTCTGGACAGAGAGTGAGCATCTCCTTGTCTTTGTGTGCCTGGGTTTCAACTGCTCCCTGAGGGTTCTAAGAACCATCCCACTGGGATAAGATCCAATCACCACCTATTACTAGGCAGAGTACAGCCTTTTGGCCAATTCATTGGCCACCAGCCAATCAATCAAGCACAGTCCCACCCCAATCTCTCGTTTTGGTGCCAAAAAATCTGAGGCCTCCTGTTCACACTAGCAGGGTGTTCTCTCCTGTAACTTCAGAATTCCTCATTCTCTCTGCTGCTTCACTTAAAAATACATGTCCATTAATCACCCATGGATCAAAAATGATCATGGCAAAATAAAAGATTGGGGAAATAAGGGAATAAACAGGAAACACCCTGACACAATCCATTACATATATTCATTTTTCTATATTCTTCGTTTTTCTACTGAAGACAAACAATTTTTAAATCTTTGTTTCTGGCTCTGGCCGTTCACTGGTGGCAAGATTCTCCGATCCACCAGCAGTGCACCCCACCCCCACTTCCAGTGTTTCCCAGAGGCGTGGGGTAGCTTCAATGGGAAAACCATCTAGCTGCGGGAGTAGAGAATCCTACCTCCAGCGACCGGCATGTCAAATTCTCCATCCTTGCTTGCAACAGAGAATCCCGGCCATTATCTGATGGAACATCGTGTCAAGAGCGCTGGAAAATCCAGAACAATTTGAGTCATGTGCATCAACCTCTGTGCCAGGTTTTCTGAATTGTGCTCCTATTGAGAAAGACTGCCAACTAAGATTGGTGCTTTGCAAAATTTATTATAATGTTCCACTGCTTTAAAAAGTAAGTCATTCTACGTGGAACATCTATTCTTCTTTCTGGGTGAAGATGGGAATTGCTCAATTTTACGTGTTGTTTCAAGTCCAACCAGACTTCATACCAATTAGTTCCTGTCTTAAATCCTCCCTGTGAGAAACTAATAATCCATGTCCACCAGTGTCAGTAATCAACTTCACAACTCTTCCTATGTACACAGCTTGTGCACTTATATTTTTGAAAATGATCGTCATCCAGCTGTTTGGAGGAGATTAGAAGACATGCTGCGCACATTACAGACAATTTTCTCGTTTTACTCATTGACAGCATCTTTTGACAAATTTTTTCAAGAGGAAGGACGAGCAGGTATGGAGTCAGTCTGCATAAGATGTTGAAACTCATGAGTCCAGCAACTGGCTTAAAATTGCCAAAATATTGGACTCACATCAGAAAGACATTCCACAATGAGGGGAAACCCCCAAAGTTAATGCAAATGGACAAAGATGTTTTCAGGAAAGTGGAAGTTTTAAGCTGGTGATACCGACATTGAACATGCCATGAGAATACAAAGGCTAAGAAGGTGTTACTTAAGCATAACTAAATTCAATCTGTCACCATAAAGTGAACTGAAGGGTGAGATTCTCAAATAATGGGGCTTTGTCCCCATGCCGGCGTGAAAACCAGCGCCAACGACTCCAGCGTCAGCGGCCCCCGAAAGTGAGGAATTCTCACTTTCCTAGGGGGCTAGGTCGGTGCCGGAGTGGTCCCCGCAGCTCCAGCGGGCGCGGAATGGTCCGCGTGAGTTTGCACATGTGCGGAACAGCCGGCGTATTTTCGCGCATACACGGGACGGCTGCTGTATTTTTGTGCACGTGCAGGGGTTCCATTCGTGCCAACCCCTGGGCAGTATGACGGAGCTCTACAGGGGCCCGGCGTGGAGTAAAGTAGGCCCCCACGGAAACAGCCCGGCCGCCGATCGGTAGGCCCTGAACGCGGGCCAGGCCACCGTAGGGACCCCCCCCGGGGTCGGATACCCCCCCCCCCCCTCAGGATGGCCCCTGCACGCTCACCTTCCACACACCCCCCCTCCCCCCAGTGCGGGAGGTGAGAAATCCACGGTGATGGGACTCGGCCAAACACATTGGCCACTCGCCCCATCGGAGCCCAGAGAATCGCCAGGGGGCCGGGGGGGGCACTGCCAACGGACACCGACCGATGCGGCTGGAATCCCGAGGGTGCCTGAAAAATGGCGCCGGAGAATGGGGAATCCGGTGTCGGGGCGGCGACATCCTCGTGTCTCTCCGGGGGGCGGGGGGAGGGTGCCTGACCCGGCGCCGGGTTGGAGAATCCCGGCCGAGGCCTATGACTAGTGATAATGCAGAACTCTACATGCAGAAGACACTGACACCCATTGAAAAAACAAAGTTCACTTCATTAAGGCCTCACGGTAGCATGGTGGTTAGCATCAATGCTTCACAGCTCCAGGGTCCCAGGTTCGATTCCTGGCTGGGTCACTGTCTGTGTGGAGTCTGCACGTCCTCCCCGTGTGTGCGTGGGTTTCCTCCGGGTGCTCCGGTTTCCTCCCACAGTCCAAAGATGTGCGGGTTAGGTGGATTGGCCATGCTAAATTGCCCGTAGTGTAAGGTTAATGGGGGGATTGTTGGGTTACGGGGTTACGTGGGTTTAAGTGGGGTGATCATGGCTCGGCACAACATTGAGGGCCGAAGGGCCTGTTCTGTGCTGTACTGTTCTATGTTCTATGTTCTATGTTCTAATGCAGACCATAATGGCCATTTTCTCAAAGGGAATTACAGACTATTTGGTGCAAAGTCCATGCTATTTTCTGTCGTACACGTAAAATCATACACGCGCTGAATACAACAGTTTTGTACTTTAGTATGTTCAGAGGAAATGTGCACATCCTTATGTGATTCACAGTAAAAGCTGAAGATCATCTTACACACACACACCATATACCTCCACTCACACATATCTTGAGTGCGAGTTCATACTTCAGCAAGTTGAGAATAAAAGATTGAGGATCATGGAAAAGTTTTGGATATTGCATTGCTCACTGCTTACAAGGGACGCGATTTAACTAAATGGGAACAAAGTCAAATAGGAAACGGGTTTAGCCGCTTGTCCCCGGCACTCGCAGTTAGATCGGGGGCCTCAGCAGGGATCACGCAGCCGAGGCCGCACATGGTCCCGTTTTCTGCACTGAGGATCTCCGTTTGCTGAAACTCCTCAGTCTAGTGCGAGATCAGGTACATCCTGATCTCAAGAGCCCCAACATGACCTTCGACCTACCCAACTCCAACTCATTGTAAGGAGGATCCTGGGTCCCTCGCATCCCCACAATACCGTGGAGCGCACCCCCGGCCTGATCGCTGCCACATAAAAATACTAGCTTGGCACCTTGGTAGCATCTTGCCAGATGGTAGCGCCACCTGGGGACATTGGCAGTATCAGACTGGTACCCTGGTGGCACTACCAGGATGCCAGGCTGGCAGTGCCAGGGTGCATTGGTGGCACCAGCAGTGCCAGGGTATCACCTTGCTCAGAGGGAATGTACCTGCAAGCCTTGATCACCTGGGAGACCCCCATGAGTGCCGTTCCATCTGGTGTCCATTTGTGGAAACTAGTACTGAACGGTGCTCGCCCAAGGTCTCCGAGGTGAAGGGGATAGATCCCAGAGCCTAGGGTGCCTCGGGAAACTGCATATTAAAATGAGACTAGCTGTCTCACTCTAATGTGCAGATTTGCTAAAAAGTGACCCCACCAACAATGGGCATACTTCACATTGTCACGTCTCGCAAGGTCACGTTAGATTTCGCGAGCCAGGTAGATCCTGGGAGCGGAATCTTCCGGCTTTTATTAGTCACATTGCGATGCGGCACATTGACTTTCAGGCGCAACATGGCCGTTCGATTGCTCCCAAGGTTTGTGAGGCAGCAGTGCTGATCACTGTGCCACCAATGCTCATAGAGAATCTGTTGGATGTAAGGCCAGGTTGTACAATAAAATCATGCTAAAGCTGCATCCTGCGGTAAGTCTATCTAGGATTTAAGTGCATGAGATAAAGACTACCTCAGTCCCAAAAGGCTCCTATACAAATGCAAACAACAGCTATATCTACGCCTACTACTCAGGTGTAGCACAAAGCCAGGCTTAAGAGATCAGATGTGACACATTTGCAAGAAAGATAGAACATTGGTTAACAGCAGTCTGGGCTTTTACTAAACTTATGGTAGCACTAAAGTTGTTATGCTTGCAAATATTGCTCTTGGCAGTATTTGGAAATGACTTTGATGAGGTGGCATGAATGAGAGCATTGTGAGTGACATGCCAAAAAAATCTGTAGATGGTGGCATATTTGTAGGAAGGGAACTATTCATGTTGTGTCTTATGTAGTCAAAATAATGTCTCACATATCAGACTGGCATGAGTATCTGTTGTAGCTGGCAACCGGTTTTGCTCTGTATCTTTTTCATACTACTGCTAATACCGCTGCTGCTTCTCTATTCTGCACAACTCCATAAGGCAGCCTGTTTGTCAGGCTATGCTGTGTAGCATTCAATATATAAGAATTAATCTTTGTTATTCTCCATGGAATCTATAACAATACAACTCCCACCCCCTGATTAATCCAGTTACCTAAATCACACCTGCATCACCTACAGTGTGCTCACAAATGCCTTTGATAAGGGAAGTGGCTTTTGTTTAAATGCTGTCTATCGAAAATCCTACAAAGGCACAGAGATGCCATTATACACAGCTGTAGTCGGGAAAAATGAGGCAGAAGTGGCAAAAAAATTGAAGCATCACATCACCATATCATTACTGTATCATTTTCATGAATATTTCCTCTGCCTATCATAAAAAATGCAAATATGGTAGGTGCAAAAGTGGGACATGTTTTAGCATGAAGGAATTCCCATGTTTTACTGCCGCCTGCCCACTTAGCACCATAACAGCAGAAATGCTAGAGACTGCAGAGGATATACATTGTTTGAGTACACTCTTTGCAATGAAAACCTAAGTCTGCAGCGGTCTCTGTGACATCACGTTTGCTACCAAAGAGTCCTGAATAACTTGCACGGTGTATTTCAAAAACATTACCGTCTAAATGCGTGTTAACCATTTCACACAGGCATACAAATTAGAAGAGTAGTCGGCCATTTGGCCTCTCGAACCTGCTCCGCCATTTGATAAGATCATGGCTAATCTGATTGTGGCCTTTACTTTCCTGTCCACCTCCTATACATTTGGATTCCCTTGTCAGTTAAAAATATACCCAACATAGCCTTAAAGATACTCAATGACACTGCCTCCATTGATATCTGGGAAGAACGTACTACATACTAATGGTATCTCTGAGCGGAAAAAATTCTCATCACTAACGTCTGAAATAGGAGACTTCATGGGCGGGATTTTTCGTCAGCCGGTGCTGAAATCAGGGAAGGCGACTGAGCGGAAAATCGGTCACGAGGCCAAAATCATGGCTGGCGCTCAGCGCCCGTCAGAATGCCATGCTCGACAGTGGCGTCAATTTGTTCTATTCTGCACATACAGCAAACACCATTGGCATGTCATTAGCGGGCCTGACCCGGTATTCCCCGGGCCCTCCGCGACCTGCTGAGAGAGAAAGAGGTGGTACAGAAAGTATCCCATTTTGTCACAGTGTTCTGGCAGCTGTGGCGCTGGACAGGGGTTCCTGCCAAGCCTGTGGGGGAGTAGCATGGGGCGACCAAAAGGTGGGCCGTGGGATCGCATGGAAAATCACGGAACACCATCATTGCAGCCTGCAAGGCAGCCATGCAGCTTTGCACGTCGCCGTCTGCCCACTGTGAATTTTGTGCCATGGGTCATATGGGTGCCCCCAGGCCACCCCCATAGGTACCCTCTGGCCTCAACGGCCCGTCAATGGGATGGGCGCAATTCAGTTCAACCAGTGCCATCTTGTTGGCTTGGATGAGTGTCTGTGGGGAGTGGGGTGCTAATATGTGGCTACAGAATTTCAGCGTCTCAAGTGCCAACCCTGACCCCGGCAGAAGTGCCTCCATTTCTCATTTGACTCAGTTGTGTTCCATGTGGTGCCGGTGCTAGCCCATTAACAGTTCCTGAATAGTTCCGGGTGCAGCGCCAATTTTGTTGTCGTAGATGTCCACCAATTCTGTCCCGGCGTGGGCACTTAGTCTCTGATACAGAGAATCCCGCCCCATATTTTTAAACTGTGCCCTTTATTTGTAGTCTCTCCCTCAAGACAGAATATACTTTCAGCATCCTCCTTGTCAAGTCCCCTCAGGAGCTTATATATTTCAATAAGATCACATCTCATTCTTCTAAACCCCAATGGATACAGGCCCAGCCCGTCTAACCTTTCCTGATAAGAATGCACCTTCATCCCAAGAATCATATGAGTGAACCTTTTCTGACTACGTTTACTACAATTATATCCTTTCTTAAATAAGCAGACCAAAACCACACACTGTTCTTCAGATGGTATCTTATTTGCCTTCCTAATCACTTGCTGTATCTGCAAACTTTTGTGATTCATATACCAGGACACCCAGATCCCTCTGTAGTATAGAGTCCTGCAACTTCTCTCCTTTTAAATAATAGGCTGCTTTTCTATTCTTTACGCCAAACTGGACAAATTCACACATTCCCCCATTACACTCCATCTACCAAACATTTTGCTCACTCACTTAACCTATATATGTTCCTTTTCCAACTCAGTTGGTTCTCTTCACAGCTTATTCTCCTACCTATCTTTGAATTATGAGCAAATGTAGCAATCATACATTCCCTTCATCCAAGTCATTGGTAATGATTTTAGACGCTAATATCTGCGGCACTTGACTCAGTACATCGTGCCAACCCAAAAATAACCAATTTATCCCGAGACCCTGTTTCCTGACAGCTAACCAATCCTGAGTCTATGTTATTATGTTATCCTGTATTACAAGTTTTTATTTTGTGCAGTAACCTTTGATGTGGCATCTTGTCAAATGCCTTCATGAAATCCAAGTAAACCACACCTGCATGTTGCTTGTTACTTCCTCAAAGTTAGTTTGTGAAAAGCTTTATGCACTATTCATTGGGAAGCGACTGTTCCCAGGATGCGCATTAGCTATTCTAATAGTTCGATTTGTATTGTCTCCATTGATACTTTAAGTTGAGAGTTTTTGCTTAATAAATTATTTCTCATATATCTTAATCAGAATCAACTTCCTGTAATTTCCTTATATGCGCTGCTCACACAATGCTCATCCCATTTTCATTCCTATTTCTTCACATATCCATATAGGAACTATTGTGATTATAGATAGAATAGAACAGTACAGCACAGAACAGGCCCTTCGGCCCTCGATGTTGTGCCGAGCAATGATCACCCTACTCAAACCCACGTAGCCACCCTATACCCGTAACCCAACAACCCCCCCCCCCCCCCTCCCAACCTTACTTCCTAGGACACTACGGGCAATTTAGCATGGCCAATCCACCTAACCCGCACATCTTTGGACTGTGGGAGGAAACCGGAGCACCCGGAGGAAACCCACGCACACACGGGGAGGACGTGCAGACTCCGCACAGACAGTGACCCAGCCGGGAACCGAACCTGGGACCCTGGAGCTGTGAAGCATTTATGCTAACCACCATGCTACCGTGCTGCCCCAAATTAATTATTGATATTAATTGCTCTGATAATTTCAATTTATTGTCATCTTGGCACTTTTCTTAATGTCAGAGATCTTTCTTTACATATTCTTACATGTGCCTTATTGAACCTCTCCATAGTTCTTCCTGATCATCTCTTACAGCTATTGATAAGACCTCCTTGTGCTTCACTCACCTTCTACTCAATAGATAGGGCTTTACCACTAAATGTTACTTTGCTCCATTCACCCCGACTACCTTTCTGAAAAATATTAGGAAAACTTTAACAAGATTAATGCATTAAATGGCTCATTAGTGCCTTAACAATTAACTTTGCAGCGGTATTCCAAGCACACCAACAATAACCAATATTTATGCAGCACTTTCAACATCTAAAGTATCCAAATGCACTTCACAGAGATGTTACACTGGGCAACGTAAGTAAGGCAATATTAAAGCAGATGGCCCAGAGCTTGGTCAAAGAAGTAGATTTTAAGGAGTCTCTTAAAGGAAGGAGAGCTTGAGAGTCAGGGAAACGGAGGGAAAGAATTCCAAAGCTTAGGGTTAATGTAGCTGAATGTGAGGCGAGTCTACCCTGGAGTTTGAAAATAGTTCAATCTGTTTTATTTGAAATTGAGTGAGTTGGAGATCCCTGTCAACACTTGGAGATTTATTTTTGGAAGACAAGCCTAAGATGCATCATATGTTGAGTGTGGCTGAGGGAAGGTCATTTTTAAAATGTATTAATTCTTGGCATATGGGCATCACTGGATGGGCCAGCATTTATTGACCATTGGTATTGTCCTTGTGAAGGTGGTGGTGAGCTGTCTTCTTGAACCACTGCAATGCCTGCGATATAGGAACACCCACAGTGCTGTTAGGTGGGAAGTTCCAGAATTTTGACCCACTGACAATGAAGGAACGCTGATATGTTTCCAAGTGAGGATGGTGAGTGACTTGGAGGGGAACCTCCACGTGTTGGTGTTCCCATGTGTCTGCTGCCCTTGTCCTTCCAGATGATAGTGGTCATGGGTTTGGATGAGACTTGGTGAGTTACTGCAGTGCATCTTGTAGATGGTACACACTGCTACTACTGTGTGCTGGTGGAGGAAGTGACTGTTTAAGGCGGTGGATGGATTGCCAATTCTGCGGGTTGCTTTGTCCTGGATCGTGTTGAGCTTCTTGAGTGTTGTTGGAGTTGCACTCATCCAGGCAAGTGGAGAATATTCCATCACACTCTTTGGGAGTCAAGAGATGAGTTACTTTCTGAAGAATACCCAGCCTCTGACCTTATCCTGTAGCCAACTTATTTATATGGCAAGTCCCATTTAGTTTATGGTCAATTGAAATCTTCAGGAGTTTTATAGTGGAGAATTCAGTGATGGTAATGCCATCCAAAGTTTAGGGTAGCTGATGGATTCTCTCTGTGGGAGATGGTCATTGCCTGTTACTTGTATAGAGTGAACGTTACTTGCCATGACTGTTTGACTGTTAATGAAGGAAGTTGAGGGTCACTAAAGAGAGTCTGAGAATCACAGAGGGGAGGTCGGATGGGGCAAAAGGGTGGTCAAGAATCACTAAGGGAGGGTCAAGGGTCATTGAGGGGAGGTTAAGTCTGACCCTTGGGCCAAGACAAGGATGAACTTTTCCAAAACCAGGAAGAACTCCACCATGACTTGAGTAAGTGCCATCTGGCCACAGGCCCAGGGTGTTTGATGAATGTCAGTCTCCGTTAAAGATATACCCTTGCAAAGGTTCTTCCCTCTGTTAAACTTCTGTAGAAAAATTATGTCTTGTAAGCACAGTTTCCAAGCCTTGGGGGAGGACTAAAGTTGCAACGGAAAGATGGTACAGGGTATAGTGGTCAAAAGGGCAGAAAGCAGCACCACCTGCAGTGGTACCAGACACTGAGGACAGTCAGAAGGTAGGCAACAAGACCCAGTCCACGCCAAGCAATGCGTGTCCAAGAACCTACCGCTCCTAGCTCAACTACTTGTAAATGTTGGCGAGGAAATGTCAACGGTGGCTGAGGATGTCAAGAGAAGCAGTTACAGACATGTATGCTCTCCTTCCGGGTGACTTATGGTCCCTTGGGCTGGGCTGGAACGCAGTACCAGCGTGTTGAGAAGTCACTGATGCGTTAAACTTTAATGCCAGTGGATCCTTCCAAGCCTCTATAGGGCACTTATATGGCGGGATTTACCGCCAGCTAATGTCGGCGGGAAATTCCGGTCCCACGCCGGGGAACAAGTTTCCTGGCAAAGAGGAGTGGTATCACTGGGAAATCCCATTGATAGCGGCGGGGTCGGTAGATCCCACTGGCAGGCTGCTTCTGCTACCAAAAAACACGTGGCGGGGTGGTCAGTAAATCCCGCTCACAGCATTTCACAGGCAGCCACACAGCACAGCACCAAAGAGGTGAATACCTTCTTTTAGAGTCTTGAACAGTTTGTCTTCTTCCGAATAGATCCAGAGAACCAGCAGAATAGATCTGTTGGCTTCAGGGCCATCGCTAGCTTCCACAGGTGCTGGGTATTATCAACTGGATGTATGTCATGGCTAGAGCTCGTGGGACCAGTCTACAGCCTCCAGCAATAGAAAAGGGTTTGTCTCTATTCATGTGCAATTGGTCAGTGACCAGAGGACATGTATCCTACAGGTGATTCGTTCCCAGGGAGCTCTCATGATGCTACATTCTTCATCATTCTCCATGTGGGGGCCTCAAAGAGCTGCATTTTAAAAAATTCATTCATGGAATGTGGGTATTGCTGCCATTTATTATCCATCCCTAATTGCCCTCAAGGGGCAGTTGCTCACCCTCAGAGTGCCATGATTGGAACTCCTTGAAGAGGCAGCCTGGAGATCCTTCTTCTCGGTGTGTGATGGTATGGTACTGAAGGAGTAGGGGCACCTGGTGAGAGATTCAGTGGCCTCACCCACCCGCTTGCTTGCCACTGCTCTATGCCACTCATAGCATGGTGGGTGACATGCAGGTCTCAGTGCACATCCAGCAGTCCTTAATTGAACCTGCCTCTGTACTGCAATCCTTGGAAGAAGCCAAGTGCTCACCCATCTGAGATATGATGACATTGTGGCCTGGGTGGACTCCTCCATCATCAGTGCATGTCCATACAATATCTTGGCAGCTCCCACTAGATGTTCCTCTGCCTGTTGCTGCATCTCCAATAATTTCCAAGTGGTCATCACCAGAGGCTTGTCATCAGCCTAGACCTGGTCTTCCAAAGAACTCTGACTGTCAGGACCCTCAGCTGTCACAGCCTTCATCAGCTGCTCCAGCACTTTTGCAATGTGCTCATCAGATTATGAATCCAACTCTAACTGCGACCGCATTCCCAATGAGGTCACAGCATAGAATCACAGAATCCCGACAGTGCAGAAGAAGGCCATTCAGCCCATCGGGTCTGCACCGGCATTCAGCTCACCTCTGATCCCGTGTGACTTCACCTTTTGTACCAGTCTACCATGAGGGACCTTGTCAAAGGCCTTACTGAAGTCCATATAGACAACATCCACTGCCCTACCTGCATCAATCATCTTTGTGACCTCCTCGAAAAACTCTATCAAGTTAGTGAGACATGACCTCCCCTTTCCAAAACTGTGCTGCCACTCACTAATATTGCTTCCAAATGGGAGTAGATACTGTCTCGAAGAATTCTCTCCAGTAATTTCCCTACCACTGACGTAAGGCTCACCGGCCTGTAGTTCCCTGGGTTATCCTTGCTACCCTTCTTAAACAAAGGAACAACATTGGCTATTCTCGAGTCCTCCAGGACATCACCTGAAGACAGTGAGGAGCCAAAGATTTCTGTCAAGGCCTCAGCAATTTCCTCTCTTGCCTCCTTCAGTATTCTGGGGTAGATTCCATCAGGCCCTGGGGACTTATCCACCTTAATATTTTTCAAGACGCCCAACACCTCGTCTTTTTGGATCTCAATGTGACCCAGGCTAACTGCACATCCTTCACCAGAATCAACATCCACCAATTCCTTCTCTTTGGTGAATACTGATGCAAAGTATTCATTTAGTACCTCGCCCATTTCTTTTGGTTCTACACATAGATTCCCTCCCCTGTCCTTCAGTAGGCCAACCCTATCCCTGGCTACCCTCTTGCTTTTTATGTACGTGTAAAAAGCCTTAGGATTTTCCTTAACCTTATTTGACAATGACTTTTTGTGACCCCTTTCAGCTCTCCTGACTCGTTGCTTAAGTTCCTTCCTACTTTCCTTATATTCCACACAGGCTTCGTCTGTTCCCAGCCTTCTGGCCCTGACAAATGCTTCCTTTTTCTTTTTGACGAGGCCTACAATATCCCTCGTTATTCAAGGATCGTGAAATTTGCCATATTTGTCCTTCTTCCTCACAGGAACATGCCGGTCCTGAATTCCTTTCAACTAACATTTGAAAGCTTCCCACATGTCAGATGTTGATTTATCTTCAAACATCCGCCCCCAATCTATGTTCTTCAGTTCCCACCTAAGATTGTTATAATTAGCCTTCCCCCAATTTAGCACATTCACCTCAGGACCATTCTTATCCTTGTCCACCAGCACTTTAAAACTTACTGAATTGTGATCACTGTTCCCGAAATGCTCCCCTACTGAAACTTCTACGACCTGGCCAGGCTCATTCCCCAATACCAGGTCCAGTATAGCCCCTTCCCGAGTTGGACTATTTACATATTGTTTTAAGAAGCCCTCCTGGATGCTCCTTACAAATTCTGCCCCATCCAATCCCCTAGCACTAAGTGAGTCCCAGTCAATATTGGGGAAGTTAAAGTCTCCCATCACAACAACCCTGTTGCTTTTACTCCTTTCCAAAATCTGTCTACCTATCTGCTCCTCTATCTCTCACTAGCTGTTAGGTGGCCTGTAGTAAACCCGCAACATTGTGACTGCACCCTTCTTATTCCTGATCTCTACCCATATAGCCTCGCTGCCCTCTGAGGTGTCCACCCGCAGTACAGCTGTGATATTCTCCCGAACCAGTAGCGCAACTCCTCCGCCCCTTTTACATCCCCCTCTATCCCGCCTGAAACATCCAAATCATGGAATGTTTAGCTGCCAATCCTGTCCTTCCCTCAACCAGGTCTCTGTAATGGCAACAACATCATAATTCCAAGTACTAATCCAAGCTCTAAGTTCATCTGCCTTACCTGTTATACTTCTTGGATTAAAACATATGCACTTCAGGCCGCCAGCCCCGCTGTTTTCAGCAACATCTCCCTGTCTGCTCTTCCTCAGAGCCATAGTGGCCCTATTCCCTAGTTCTCCCTTTATTTTTTCCTCAACCCCTGTCATACTAGTTTAAACCCTCCTGTGTGACGCTAGCAAACCTCGCGTCTAGGATATTTATGCCTCTCCAGTTTAGATGCAACATTTTTTCATCACCCCCACAAGCCCGAGAAGGATAGAGTTGGGAGGGTGAAAGGAAAGTGAAGAGCCAGGGGTGTGAAGGGAAAGCTGAAAAATCAGGTACTGAGAGTAGGACTGATGCCTGGAAGCCTATATGTTTTCACTAAAACAAGTTGGGACATATCTGCATTGATTGTTGGCAGTTACGAGGAAAGCCCATCAGACTTGTTAGGGTACACCAGGACCATGCAGCAAAAGTGGCCTTGATAAAAGCCAAACATACAAAGCTATGGCTCTGACCGTGGCAGTAAGCCCTGGCAAAAATGTGACTGTGGGTGTGGCTGAGGTGAACAATACCTCTGAGAGTTTGCAGGATTTCCTGTCTAAAGGAAAAATGACTCCCTACCCTTCAATTGAGGAAGGTAAACCCATAGTAAAATGTCTGAGCACAGGGGCTACCCAAATACTTTTTCTGGGGAAAGTCATGACCTTTTCACCAGGGGGTGGATTGAATGTCAAGATTTTAGTGAATGGTATCAGTGGAGTGTATATGTCGAGTGCACCTGATGTATGATCCAATGTCTGGGCTAATAACCATGGAGATTGCCCTTAACTTACCTGTGCATGGGGTCGGCCTGATCCTCAGAAATTACTTGGTGGGGAGAAGGAAGTGTCTTCCCCAATAGAGAGAGGGAGATTAATTGAGGTTAAAGAGATAGAACAGTTACAGGAGAAGTTTCCTGGCATTTATACTGCCTGTGTAGTGACCTGGTCAATGGCCAAACAAGCCACATCATTAAAGGCTAAATTGGCACCACAGACGGATGACTCTGCCTTCTGGCTATCCAAATGAATTTATGAGATTTGGATAACCTGAAGGAAGTGATGGGCAGGTCTTTCCTGGTTCAGGCACAGTAAAAGCTGACCCAGAGTTAAGAAAATGAGCCAAGCTTCCACAAAATCTTCACTAATTTTCCGCTGAAGCTAAAGCAGAGGGAGTTCTGCAGTGCTACAATTCAAAAGTCCAGGTGCTGGTGAAAAGATTGAGACATATCAGATCTGCAGATGAAGAGTGGACTGTGGTTTGCAGTGCCACCCAGGATGAGGATAAATCCCTTATTGAGGATAGGTCCTTATGGATGGGCATCTGGGATCTAGAAGACCCACGCCCACATAAACCAGCATTTTTACCACCCACACTTCCACAAGGATGTGGTGGTGCAGTTCTATAACATAAGCCACACGTGCCAGATTGTGTGAAAGCCCCTACCCATAATAAAACTGTCACCATACCAGCTTTTAGGGAACTACTAAAATAGTGTTGGTGGATTATGCGAGACCCCTTCCAAAAACAAAAGGGGGCCACCAATATATCTTCATGATTATGGGTGTAACTATTTGGTTCCCAGAGGCAATCACTTTGAGAACCATTTCTGAAAAGGTAGTGGTGGGAAGTTAACCCAGTTCATCAGATATAGATTAGATTCAATTGAGTCAGGGCAACAATTTTATATCCAAAGTTTTCCAAAAACTCATGACTAATCTTGGCATAACCTAACTGAAGTCTTCAACCTATCAACCACAGTAACAAGGAGCTTTAGGACAGCACCATCAGAGCCGCCAGACTACAGACTGCAGAAAAAAGAGGAGCTGGGGATAGTATAAATAAGCACAGGTCAGTCAGGCAGCTAGGATAGTGGAAGCTGAAAGGAGAGCATGGATGAGGCAGAGGGTGGCCTGGACAATTCCCAAATTGAATCCGGTCTGGTTAGTTAACACACAATTATTAGAGAGATTAGACACCATGGGCACGATTCTCCGCTCCCAACGCCGGTTGGAAGAATCGCGGGAGGGCTGGATGACTAATTTCACGTCCCCTTGGCCCCACCCCGCGATTCTCCCACCCCCCCGCTCGGAAGAATCGCAGCTCGCCGTTTTTCACGGCGACCGGCAATTCTCCGACCCGATGGGCCGAGCGGCCTGCCGTTCGCAAACGTTTCACGAAGGCGGCAACCACACCTGGTCGCTGCCGTCATGAACATGGGGCCAAAGGCCCGTTTGAAGCTTGTGGAGGGCGGAGAGGGGAGTGAGCACCACGGCCGTGCTCGGGAGGGGACTGGTCCGCGATCGGTGCCCACCGATCGTCGGGCCGGCGTCTCAAAGCGACGCACTCTTTCCCCTCCGCCGCCCTGTAAGATCAAGCCACCACGTCTTGCGGGGCAGCGGAGGGGAAGACGGCCAACCTGCGCATGTGCGGCTGACGTCACATAGGCGGTGCCGTTGCGTCATTTTCGGTGCGCAGCCTTGATGCAAGCGTCAAGGCCCGGCGGCCGAGAATAATGGAGTGCCGCTCCTAGCCCCCCGGGTGGGGGTGAATAAGGTGAGAGCAGCGGCCTCCGAGGCCGTCGTGAAACTCGGCCGAGTTCACGACGGCCTTCTCGATTTTCCACTGGAGCGGAGAATTCCGCCCAATTCTTCTATTTAAATTCAAAACAGAGGTGAGGCCTGACAGAGCTGTTTGTACTCTTTAAAACTGTCTTGAGGGTCAAACCAGAGTGCACAGCCCTCACCATGATGTACTTTTAGGAGCGGTCTCGCCCACAAAATAACATTCTGTCCCCCAGGTCCTGGGAAATTGACCAAGGTAAAAGCAGAAGTCAGGTATATGTTGGACAACAACCGGATTGTACCGGATTGAAATCCCTGGCAATTACAGACCAGTCAGCTTTACGTCTGTGGTGAGCAAAATACTGGAAAGGATTCTGAGAGATAGGGGGCGCGATTCTCCGCCCCCCACGACGGGTCGGAGAATAGCGGGAGGGCCTTCCTGACATTTTTCCCGACCTCCCGCTATTCTCCCCCCCCCACGGCCACCCCACGACACGAATCACTGCTCGCCGCTTTTTTACGGCGAACTATCTGATGGGCCGAGTTCCCAGGCCTTTCCGGCCGTTTTCACGAATTTAAACACACCTGCTCTCACCAGTCATGAAAACGGCCGCAAAGTGCCATTCTGCACAACCATGGCACCGATTGGCACGGCCGCACCACGGCCGTGCCAAGGGTGGCATGGGCCCGCGATCGGTGGGCACCGATCGCGGGCAGCGGGTCTGATACCCGTGCACTCTTTGTCCCTCCGCCGCCCCGCAGGATCAGTCCGCGGGGCGGCTGAGGGGCATGACGGCCCGCGCATGCGTGGGTTTGATGCATATGCGCGATGACGTCATCCGCGCATGCGCGGGTTGGACCCGTCCAATCCGCGCATGCGCGGCTGACGTCATCATGCGCGTCAGCCGCTGTGAGTCTTGGCGGCCGGGCTTAGCGAACGTTCGCTAAGCCCGCGATGCCGTTCTTCACGGGGCCGCGATGCTAGCCCCGACCGGGGGGGTGAATCGGGTCCCGGGAGGGGGCGCGGAGGCTGCCGTGAAACATGGCCGGTTTCACGGCAGCCTTTACGACTCTCCACATTTGCGGAGAATCGCGCCCAGGATTTATGATTATTTAGAAAAGCATAGTTTGATTAAGGGTAGTCAGCATGGCTTTGTGAGGGGCAAGTCATGCCTTACAAATCTCATTGAATTATTTGAGGATGTGATGAGACACATTGATGAAGGTCGTTCACTGGATGTGGTGTATATGGATTTCAGTAAGGCATTTGATAAGGTTCCCCATGGTAGGCTGATTCAGAAAGTCAGGGGACATGGGATACAGGGAAATTTGGCTGTATGGCTACAGAATTGGCTGTCAGAAAGAAGACAGCAAGTGGAAGTGGGTGGAAAGTATTCCACCTGGAGGTTGGTGACCAATGGTGTCCCGCAGGCATTTGTTCTTGGACCACTGCTCTTTGTGGTTTTTATAAATGACTTGGATGAGGAAGTGGAAGGGTGGGTTAGTAAGTTTGCCGATGACATGAAGGTTGGTGGAGTTGTAGCCAGTTTCAAGGCTGTTGGGGGTTCCACAGGACATTAACAGGATGCAGAGCTGGGCTGAGATGTGGCAGATGGAGTTCAACCAAGATAAATGTGAAATGATTAATTTTGGAACGTCGAATCTGAATGCTCAATACAGGATTAAAGGCAGGATTTTTGGAAGTGTGGAGGAACAGAGGGATCTTGGGGTCCACGTATGTAGATCCCTCAAAGTTGCCACCCATGTTGATAGGGTTGTTAAGAAGGTGAATGGTGTGTTGGCTTTCAGGGGATTGAGTTTACGAGCCGCAAGTCTTTGCTGCAGCTTTATAAAACCCTAGTTAGACCACGCTTGGAATATTGTGTCCAGTTCTCATTATAGGAAGGATGTGGATGCTTTAGAGAGGGTACAGAGGAGATTGGGCCGCACGGTAGCATGGTGGTTAGCATAAATGCTTCACAGCTCCAGGGTTCCAGGTTTGATTCCCGGCTGGGTCACTGTCTGTGTGGAGTCTGCACGTCCTCCCCCTGTGTGCGTGGGTTTCCTCCGGGTGCTCCGGTTTCCTCCCACAGTCCAAAGATGTGCGGGTTAGGTGGATTGGCCATACTAAGTTGCCCGTAGTGTAAGGTTAATGGGGGGATTGTTGGGTTACGGGTATACGGGTTACGTGGGTTTGAGTAGGGTGATCATTGCTCGGCACAACATCGAGGGCCGATGGGCCTGTTCTGTGCTGTACTGTTCTATGTTCTATTTACCGGGATGCAGCCTGGATTGGTGGGCATGCATTATGAAGAAAAGTTGAGGGAGCTAGAGCTTTTCTTACTGGAGCAAAGAAGGAAGAGAGGTGACTTGAAAGAGGTGCACAAGGTGATGAGAGGCATGAACAGAGTGGTAGCCAGATACTTTTCCCCAGGGCGGAAATGGCTGTCATGAGGGACATAATTTTAAGGTGATTGGAGGAAGGTATAGGGTAGGTGTCTGAGGTAGGTTCTTCACAAGGAGAGTGATGGGTGCGTGGAATGCACTGCCAGCGGAGGTTATCATAGAATCTACAGTGCAGAAGGAGGACATTCGGCCCATCAAGTCCGCACCGGCTCTTGGAAAGAGCACCCCACAAAAGGTCAACACCTCCACCCTATCCCCATAACCCAGTAACCCCACCCAACACTAAGGGCAATTTTGGACACTATGGGCAATTTATCATGGCCAATCCACCTACCCTGCACATCTTTGGACTGTGGGAGGAAACCGGAGCACCCAGAGGAAACCCACGCACACACTGGGAGGATGTGCAGACTCCGCACAGACAGTGACCCAAGCCGGAATCGAACCTGGGACCCTGGAGCTGTGAAGCATTTGTGCTATCCACAATGCTACCGTGCTGCGGTAGGGACATTTAAGCGACATTTGGACAGGAACATGGATAGCAGAAAATGGGATGGATGTAGGTTTGGTTGATCTTAGATTAGGATAAGTGGTCAGCACAAAATCATGGGCCGAAGGGCCTGTACTGTGCTGTACTGTTCTGTGGTCTATTACGATCCCAGACCAGACCCCACAGTGGCTGGGATACTGCACTGAAATTCCGATATTTTAGTTTATTTTAACACTGCGGAAAGAATGATTCGCTCTTGGAGTGATTGCATGAAAAAAGGGCTTTGATATTTCTAAAACAAAATTTTATTATGAGTGCAATATTAAACTTTTAATTCACCCCCGAAATGAACAGCTTACAATTTACACCTTAAACACCACTACTCAATTTCCCATCAAACAACAAGAAAGTAAACGTACAGCTCTTAATCCAGTTTACAATTAGCAGGGCATAGAGTAATGCTTGCTTTATAATGAAGATTTTGCTCTGGTTGGAACCCCTTCAGACTCTGGCTGAATATCTTCAAGACGCTGCTTCAACTATGATGTTTCAGCCTCTTCCTTATCTTCAGACAAGAATACTGTGCGTTAAAATATTATCGCTCTTTTTTTTAAACTATCCTACACTAGATTACACTAATCCTAGGTAGATTAGAACTCTCTCTGATAGCTTCTCGAAACTCACTGCCTCTCTGTCTTTCTGGGCTTCGCCCTGCAATGACCTAGTTCCCCCAAGCTAAAAAACAAATTAATCTCCGTGGGCTGCAAAAGCATATTACCTCCCCAGGGACCTTCCCAGTCAAACCACAGTCCATTAGCCTGGACTGAAAAACACATTTCTTCGTAAATTTCACCTGCAATACCCTGGAAGCGAAGAAAATAATTTTTAAAGCCATGATCAATGCAGCCGCACACTATACCCTCAGGCTTTTAACTCTTAATTTGTCCCAATATTTAGAAGCCAATATTCCTAAAATCCTCCAATTGTCGCACCCAATCAAAGTGGCTGGACTGCACCGGTCATGCTGGTGACTAAGATCAACCGGGTTCTGCATTGACCGCAGAAAGGTTAACGCAGTGATCAGGGTTGATTCCTACTCGACTCCTCACCTGGAGCACTATATTGACAGGGTAGGGATTGTCCGTTTATAACAAAAATATATCCGTTAAAGGAATATTGACAGTCTCCCTTAAAACTCTGGGCTCAACAATATTGAGCTTTGTCATCCCAGATGAGTCTCCAAATGTCTGATATGATCAGGTTAACAGAGATGAATTGAGTTCTCTCTTTGTCCCACTCCTGAGTTGGTTACAACAGAGTTTCAATTTAAAAGGGGAGGTGATGTTGCCAATTTAATATATATTTAAATCTCTTTAGCTTGGTGCAATAAATAAGACAGCCAGGTTTGTAAGCTAACAAGTGTTAGTTTTATTGCAAATAGTTACAAAGTTTTTGCAATAAAAACTCACTCAGGTAATTTTCTTTTTAAAATATTTTTCTTGAACTTTTAACATTTCATATCAAAAATTTACAAAGCAAAACAAAACGAACACGTGTCAACAAAAGGAAAAATTCCAACAATACCCCCTCAATGGAAACCACTGCTGAATACACCAAGTTTCCCGGCCCAGGGAGCACGCTCCTACCCATAACAAAGAAAATGACCCTCGAGTCCACCTTTGTGCTGGGGAGAAAAACAAAACCTCCTTACCCCCTGAGTGCGTAAACAGCCACGGGTCCGCTACTCACGTCCTCCATGAATGCAGCGAACACCTTCGCCATCCCGGAAGGGGCCAGCAATTTCGGCTGGAGTCATCCAACTTTGGATCCAACAAGCAATTAAAATCCCCGCTTAAAATCAATTGGTGTGTATCTAATTCTGTTATTGCCGCCAGCAACCGTCCCATAAACTTAACATAGTCACAATTCGGGGCATGACGTTCACCAACAACACAGCCTTCCCCTCCAGTGTACCTGCAATCATCACGCAACAAAACCCCCTGATCAGCCAGAACCGTCCCCGCCTCAAAACAAACCCTCTTGCTGACTCAAGTCTCCACCCCCCCGGGCCCTACTGTCAAACCCTGAGTGGAAAATTTGGTCCACCCAGGCCATGCGCAACCTGGTCTGGACCCGCACCCGCAGGTGAGCTCTTTGCAGGAATACCACAATGGCCCCCAAACCCTTTCAATGGCCCTCTTTCGAATCCATTGTAACCCGCAATTGCACCGGATACACCATCCCAAATTGCACACCTTTGCTATAAAACACTGCCCAGTCCCAATTTCTTGATATATCCACACCCAGTAATATTTCTGATCTTTCTCGCCCACTCCTTCACCTACCTCCCTCTCCTTCCTTAGGTAGCTATGAAAGTGGATAATCACCACCCATGGGGATTCATTTGGCCTTGGCTTCTGTCAGAGCACCCGATGAGCTCTATCTAACTCTAATGGCACCAATGGCTGCTAACCTCCACTGTAATCTCTATCCATGCTTCCTTGGTCAGGTGGGATGCTCTCGTGATGCTGTTGGTGAGGAAGAGTATTTCACACCGTTCCACGGTAGCCAGGGGCTGGTTTAGCTCACCAGGCTAAATCGCTGGCTTTTAAAGCAGACCAAGGAGGCCAGCAGCACGGTTCGATTCCCCGAACAGGCGCCAGAATGTGGCGACTAGGGTCTTTTCACAGTAACTTCATTGAAGCCTACTCGTGACAATAAGCGATTTTCATTTTTCATTGAGGAAAATCTGCCAGGAGCCATTGTTGAACCTTAGGATCACATGTTATCTGTCAGGAGCTATCTCTCCACCCCCGATAACGAAGGTGAAAGTAATGATCCTGGGGCCCTGTGTGAGAGAACAGGGGTGAGTCTAGAGGTGAACGAGGTGTTCCTGTGATCTTTTTGTCAGAGAGCAAATTTGAGTCGCAAGGTGAAGGTGGAATTCCTCGACATAATATCCATTTTTCAAACACAAATGTACCATTAAAATGTTGCTAACTTTTGACTTCCAACTTTAGTATATAGTCAATGGGCTGGATTTCCCGTCCAGCACCGCGGAAACATTGTCACATTTGCTGGGGGGTGGCTGCGTGTGCCTGGGGAGTAGAGGGTATCAACCTGGCGACAGCACAGTGGATTCGGGGTGTCTCCCTCGGGGAATAACAGAACCCTCCCCAAATAAGGGTCATATACACCGTGACCTTTGGCACTGTCCCATGCACACTGCCCCTCTCAGGGAAGAGGCCTCACGAGTGACACTATCAGGTAGCCCACCCCTCAGGACCACCAGCTGACCACAAGCCCTGCCTCTCCTCTGCTCCCCTGTTGCCATCCATCCTGCCCCCAAACCCATAGCACACAGTACCTACACTCCCAGCAGACACCCACCCCTCTCGCTCAACCCCATCCGTAGGACCTGTCCGCACACAAGCCTCTAAGCGTGGAGGTGGTTGGTGCCACACGGGGTTAGTAGCACACAGTGACCCCCTCCACTCCACAACCATGTGCCACCCTGCTGCCAGGTTAACACACAGCCCAGCCAAAGAGGACACCTTCAGTAGACCACACTGGCAGGAACAGGACAGGGACCGCAGAGCCTATCAATCACATGGGATGCGGCTGTTACTGGTGCCCCGTCGATAGAGACGTATGGTGAAGATAGAGGCTACCTGGTGCCACTCACTGATGGGGTCAGGGGTGCAGTTTGGAAGCCAACATATCGGGGGCAACGGCTGAAGTGTGCGGGTGGGTTCGGGGTGACATATGGAGGGTGGAGCTGAGGGGCAACTGAGGGTCACCATGTAACCTGTTGGAACTGGATGGGCAAGTGATACTCATCTTGCTAACATGTCTTCTCTTCTTCCCCCTGCAGAGAATGAATTTTGTAGTACAGCCAGGAATGCTCGCTATCTATTTGGCCGCAGGTGCCCTTCCGGACGCACTGAGGCTGCTTAGGGAGGACCCTGCACAACTGGAGCCTGCCACAGAGGAGCAGGGGCAGCCGGTGAGGCTGAAGAGCCATCTGTTCAACAGATTCAGTCTGGACCAATCCCATGGGCAGCACGGTAGCATTGTGGATAGCACAATCGCTTAACAGCTCCAGGGTCCGAGGTTCGATTCCAGCTTGGGTCACTGTCTGTGCGGAGTCCGCACATCTTCCCCGTGTGTGCGTGGGTTTCCTCCGGGTGTTCCGGTTTCCTCCCACTGTCCAAAGATGTGCAGGTTAGGTGGATTGGCCATGATAAATTGCCCTTAATGTCCAAAATTGCCCTTAGTGTTGGGTGGGGTTACTGGGTTATGGGGATAGGGTGGAGGTGTTAACTTTGGGTAGGGTGCTCTTTCCAGGAGCCGGTGCAGACTCGATGGGCCGAATGGCCTCCTTCTGCATTGTAAATTCTATAGCACCAGGATGCCCGGCAAGTGGAATATGCTACCGCCATTGGCATTCCCCAGGTCCAGGGGATGATAGACGGGCACATGTCCCCCCCCCCCCCCCCCCCCCCCCCCCGGGAACCAGGTCATAAGGTGCCCTTCATCAATAGGAAGATAGGAAGGGCTTCCACTCTCTAAATGTATAGTTGGTGTGTGACCACCAGCTGCAAATCATGCATGTCTGCGACTGGTACCAGGCAGCATGCATGCACGTTTGCTTACATCCTGGCGCACTTGAGGTTTCCGACACCTTCGAGCTGCTCCCTTGGGTGAGGTGTTGGCTCCTGGGCAACAAAGGCTATCCACTGAGGTATTGACTAATGATATCTGTCCAATGTGGAGAACGACGCCCATGCAGCAATTAGGAATGTCACTGAACGATGCATTGGCGTTCTCAGGATGAGTTTCAGATGCCTGGTGCGGCTCTTCAATATAGCCCTGGGGAGGGGGTGTTCTTACATATTGTGCTGGCCGGCTGCAACCTGCACTACATCGTGCAGCAGATAGGGGACATGCTGGAGGAGGAGGAGGAAGACCGCTTCATCCGACATAGAGAATGTGGGGAATGGCCAGGGTGACCAGGGCCTGGGACCCAAGCAGGCACAGGAGGCTGTCATTGGGACCATCTAATCACCTCCAGGTTTGCCGACTAGGGGGCCTGGCCACCAGCAGCTCAGCCTCCCTGTCCCAAATCTCCATGACCCACCATAGCCACTTACACATCCCCCCATCCCTCATCCCCTCTTTCCAATACCCCCCCCCCCGACCACTGTGCCCGGCACGCACTCTACATCCAGCCTATTCTTACCATCCTTAATACGGAGGATTGAGGCAGGTCTGAATGTTGGTGAAATGGTGTTTTATATTGAATATATAAAATTGTCGCGCCTTGACCTCTACCTCTAACCTGTGTGCTGCGCCCGTGCCAACTTAACTCATGTTTAACATTCTTCAACTTACGTGGCTTACTGCTTCTTCTAGGTGTGATTCCAGACAGCACATCAGACATGGAGGCGGCCTGCTGAGTTTCGTGCCCTGTAATGTAAGGTGGCTGTGGCAGCTGTCGTCCAGATGGCCTGGACCTGGATGGGTCAGGACACCTTCCAGATGTCACGGGTGACGAGGTCCCACCCTATTCTACTTGCTGCCAATAGATGCACCAGTGTCAGTGTGGGGGGATTCAGAAGTGCTGTGTTTTTCCAGTACCTCCCCTGCAAGAGGCACCGGCACGGCCCCCATCACTTCCTCCTCCCTTGGGGTGTTCGCTGGCCCCTGGGCTACTAAATGGGATAGAGGCGAGGCCGGAATGAGCTCCAGGGGCTCCCCAATAACGTCGCTTTGCCTGTCCTAGCGGCCTGTTCTCGTCTCAACCAGGGTCTCGATACCCTCAGCCATGGAGCATTGAGACTGGGCCACCTCCCTCTGAGACTGGGGCAGGCCCCTCTGAGGTTGTGTTACGTCCCTCTGTGAATGATCCAGGTCAATCAGCGCCTGGCCAATGCTCTCAACACCCTCAGCCAAGACCCTTTGTGACTGGGCCAAGCTCTGGAGCGCCGCAGCAATGTCCCTGTAGCCTTGGAAATGTCTGCCTGTGATTGAGCTCCCCTGTCCTGAGTCTCACCATCGACCACACAGTGTCCCCCAATTCTTGGACATCCTGACTCATGGCTTTGACTTTCTCACCCAAGGCTTCCACCCCAGATGCACCCGTTCATTTTGGCCTGGGTAGCACACATCATCGGCATGATCAGCACCTGAATGTGGCACCTGTATGCAGTTGGACTGCTCCAACTGTACCTGCAGGTGCTGGAAAGTTGCTGACAACCCCTTCCTATTGATCCTGGCTTTGCGTCTGCATCTCCACCAGTGATGGGATCATTCTTTCCAGAAGCACGATACCTGTCTGGACAATAGCTAATTCCTGGGGTCAGCGGACCTCCGAATATCAACTCGCTCGGGTGTTCTTACCTCCACCTGATGTGCCGCAGCCTGTGTGACGTGCGCAACAGAAAGTGCCCCAGCAGTGTCTTCACCAACATGACCCACTGAGTCTCTGGGATGGTGGGGAGTGCAAGTGAGTGCAGTGCCAAGAAATCAGTGTCATCCCCAGATTGTTCCTCCAGGCTGTGCTGGGCTTGCAGCTGGGGGTGGGGTAGGCCAGACGGGCCGGGTTCGTCAGATGGTGATCCTGCAAGACAAAAAAAACAAGGTGCATGGTGAGATCTCGGGAAGTGGTGGTTTGGAGGAGAGGGGTGACTCATTGATATAGGGACATCACTATGCATTAGGGGCTCTCTTGTTTCAGATAGCCCTCTCTCCCACTACCATGACTAGTCCTTCACCCTCTGCTAAGCGGCTAATAGCACTCGCAGGTCCAGTGGTTCCTCTGGTCTTCTTCTGCTCCCGGTTGTTATGGGCTATCTTCTCTCAGAGGACAGATAATGGACATTGTGAGACACTTGGATGTGAGTTACACGGGTCAGTAGCTGGTGGTCTGTGTCTGCAAGGCACCTGGCAAGAGAGGCCAATACAACTTGGGTTTGGTGCAGGGTGGGATGTAAGGGGGATATTTGCAGATGGGTTTTGATTGGCCTCTAAGGGGTGTGGGGGTGGGGGTGGTGAAGGATGCGAGTGATGACATGGGGACAGAGATGGGGTGACACACCCAGACCGATCTAAGGAGGTCATTCATCTTTTTTCAGCACTGAAGACCAGACCGTCTAGTGAGGATCACGGCACTTATTTTCTCTGCCACCTCTGCCCAGGTCTGGTTAACGTCTGCAGGCAATAGCCTCCTGCCCACCCTGGGGAAGAGGGTATCCTGCCTCTCCTTCTCCGCATCTAGCATCCTATCTAGCTCCGCGTCCATGAACCATGGGGAAGCTCTTCTCTGGGCCATCTTCTTGGCTGGAATGAGAGTGTGTATGTATCGAGTGCAATGCTTACAAGCAGCTCCAGCTTGTCAAGCTGTCAGTGTCAATCCCGGCCCCAGTGAATCCAACGCCGGCACTGATGAGAATTGCACTACTTGCATGTGGGCAGAGTGCTGACCCAGTAGCATGTCCTGAATAGCTCCGGGGCTAGCGCCCCCAACATGAATGTGAAGGTCACACAATTTAATGCTGACGTCAACACTCTCAAACACAGAATCCTACCAATATCGTCATTGTACCACTCATCTAGCCATGGATCCAGCAAGAAGATTTTAAACAGAAAATTTTGATGCTAAAGTTTCATAATTAGTAAAGTAATTACTAAATTAATGCCTTCAGTAATATATTACATTGTGAATTATTACAGAGGATCATTCATTTAAGATGGAAATTATATTTTGAATAAACCCTGCATTACTTTTAGTCAAAACCTGCTCAATACTGAATGTTGAAGCAGTTAAGTGCCAAGGAAGCTACATCAATGGGTTAAAGATTTCCTTGGCTGATAGTTTCTTCAAAGACTGATAGAAATGTTTATCAGTTGTGCAAAGTGCAGCAGCTCTAGTAATACGCAAGGGAGAACTGTTCATTGCCTATGCATGGCACCGTTGTCGAATGATTAAAATAACATCGCGTATATTCTGTAAATGAAGGATAGAACTAAAAGATGCCTCCAGAGTCCATTATAAATTTTAATAATACATCAAGGTAATGTAAATGAATAACAGATCTCCAAGGGAAGAACCACGGCATTTGGCTAATATCACAATCTAAATTATGAAGACAAAAAGGCTTTTAGCTAACCTTGTTTTCTCCCCTTCATTCTTTCGGCCTTTTTTTGTATTTTCCTGAATCCAGAACAAGATGTAAACAAATAAATATGGGGGGAAAATAAACAGTTCAGCATCTCAGTAGATTAATTAATGCGCCTCAGCTTCATCACCAGTAGGTAAAAATTATGTGCATAAATAATATCACTAATTAAAAAGATGCAGATTAACATGCAAATAATGTTAATGAAGCTCTGCAATTCCGGTGTGTATTCACATAACATCAACAATTTAATGTGTTGGAAGAATTGTGTTTGCATTACATTAATAAAATTCAAAGGCCTTTGGTAAAAAAAAAATTCTGTCAAAGATACTGCTTCCACTTGTGAGTTGTTAATTCTATGGGCAGTAACAGGCTTGTTGGCAGATGCCAAAGTCATTATCTGGAGGCTGCTGAAGTGGTGCTGTGTGCCAGTGTGGCCAGTTGTTGGGAGCTAGCTAGCAGTAAGCACAAATCTGTGCCAAACTATCTTTTCAGTTTGGGAGGCCAGATATTTATTGACAGAGATTGCTTTTTAGCCTTTGCTTCACAGTTCTGCCTGTAAACCTCAGGAGGAAGTCATCAAAAGTATGAAAACTTTTGAGATTTCAGTTTTCAATGCACATGCATAGCTCCACTGTACATTTTGACTACATTATGAGAATGTGTGTCTGCACTGTTAGCGCCAGTTAACAGCACTAGAGAGTGGTAAAAGCACAGAACATTTAACGATTAGCATGATAAATATATTCAGGATGTTTAGAAGAACATAATACAGATGAAGAATATAGAACTTGATTTTGGTGGGAGTTTTATCAAAACCCCTTCCTTTTTTTGAACTAAATGTACCCAGCATGCAAATTCTTATGCATTCCATTATCCTTCACACAATAATTTTTCTCTCTCTCCCTCCCACTCTCTGCTTCCTACCTTCTTTATGGCTTATTACAGCGAGTAATGCTGCAGTTTTTCATTTGACTGGTTTACAATGACTATATTTAAAACTCACTTCCACCATTACTCATGCTCTGCTCTCCTGGATGTTTGCCTCATTATTTCAAATGACTGTCTGTAGCACTCAGATTTAAGAAGACTCACACTTTGGACATATTTCAGAATCTATGGCTGGAATCTTTTGCTGCTGCTGACATTGGGAAACAAGGTGGGTGGTTACACATCATTGCTCAGGAGAGGAACTGTCAGGTGCAGACAACAGGGTGGAAGTAGGGATTGGAGGTTGTGGCAGATTGAAGGTGTATCAAGCTTCCCAATGGCAAGCAGCGGGAATTTATTTTTAAAGTATTAGCATGTCACGTACGCTCAGTAAAACACTATTCACCTGATTAAATGATACCTTTGCGATTAACTGTAGCAGACAAGAATACCTGCATTCAGGCTCATTGACTGGTTAAAAGTAGCATGCAGCAGGCGAGGATGTCTTCCTGGTGAATTTGGAATGTGTGGTAGCTACTTTTCTCTCAAGCAGTGCTTTGCTAGACTACAGCAGTGGCGGCATTAATATATTGAGATCGGGTGGTGGCAGCACAGGGAAATTGGGACATGGCTGATCGAGCGAAGGAGGGAGGAAGGGAGGTCCATGGCGGTGCATGATCAAGGGGATTAGGGTTTGGCTGCTAATGGGTAGGAGACAGGGTTCTGGCTGTGTGAGGGGAAAGAGGACCTGACTGGCTGAAGGAAAGTAGATGGGTTATGGTGAACCTAGGAAGGCTTGTGGGGGACAGAGCTGACAAGCTAGACTACAGAGGGAAGGTGAATATCTCCAGAAGGGAAGCCGAACATGACAGTGGAGAAATCCAGAGTCATGAGGGAATAGCAATGTGAAGTCCTTAGAGTCCAGGGTAATAGAGGGCAGGTCAAAGGTGATGGAGGAAGGTTTGAGAATGACAGATAGCTGGTCTAGGGTGATGGTGGTGGGGGGGGGGGGGGGGGGGGGGGGGGGGCAGGACCAGGGTGCCAGGAAGGCAAAGCAGTGGTCATCAAGTGCAGCTCCAGGATGAATTAAATTTGAGCAAGAGTGTTGGGGTGAGGGGGGAGGGGTGTCGGTGGGGGGGAGGGGGAAGTGGGGTCAAGGGTCGCCAAAGGCAAGGCAAGGCTAGACTGATAGTCATAGAGTCTACAGCACAGGAAAGGCCCTTTGGCCCATCATATCTGTGCCAGTCAAAAACAACCAGCTAACTATTCTAATCCCACTTTCCAGCACTTGGCCCATAGCCTTATTTGCCTTGCCGTTGCAAGTGCCTCTGCCTCCACCACCCTTTCAGGCAGCGAGTTCCAGATTCCCACCACCCTCTGGGTGAAAAATGTTTTCCTCACATTCCCCCTAAACCTCCTGCCCCTTATGAGAAATCTGTGCTCCCTGGTCATTGACCCCTAAACAAGGGGAAAAGTTTCTTCCTGTCTACTCTATCTATGCCCCTCATAATTTTATGCTTCTCAATCATGACCTCCACTCTGCTCTCCAGTCTCCTCTGCTCCAAGGAAAACAACCCCAGTCCATCCAATCTCTCTTCGTAGCTAAAACTCTCCAGCCCAGGCAACATCCTGGTAAATCTCCTCTGCACCCTACCAGCACTATCCCATCCCTCCTATAATACGGATTCCAGAACTGCACATAATACTCTACCTGTGGGCTAACCAAAATTTATACATTTCCAGCATAACCTCCTTGCTCTTAAACTCTATGCCTCGGCTAATAAAGGCAAGTATACCATGTGCCTTTTTAACCACTGTATCCACCTGCTCTGCTACCTTAAGGGACTGGTGTACATGCACACCAAGGCCCCTCTGATCCTCAGTGCTTCCCTGGGTCCTGCCGTTTACCATGTATTCCTTTCCCTTGTTTGTCCTGCCAAAGTATATCACCTCACACTTATCCGGATTGAGCTCCATTTTCCACTGATCAGCCCATCTGATCAGCTCGTCTATATCCTCCTGTAATCTAAGGCGATCCTCCTCACTATTTACCAACCCACCAATTTTCGTATCATCTGTGAACTTACTGGCGATCAACCCTTTCACATTCATGACGACATCATTTATATAAACCACATACAGCAAAGACCCCACCACTGATACCTGTGGGACCCCACAGGACACCGGGCTTTGAAATGGAATGACACCCGTCGACCATCACCCTCTGTTTCCTGCCACTCAGCAAATTCTGGATGCAAAATGCCAAATTTCCTTGGATCCCATGGGCTCTACCTTCGCTATCAGCCTCCCATGTGGACCTTATAAAAAGCCTTGATGAAGTCTATGTAGACTACGTCAGTCATTTTCAAACTCAAGGTCATGACCCGCAGGTGTCGGGAGGGTCGCGGAGCCATCGGACAAGGCATTCCCGATCACTCAGGAGCAGATTATTTTTTTTAATCGATGGAGCCTTCTCTCCAGAAGTGGCGGCAGAGAGCAGGTCACACGCCCTGTACACTGATGTCATGCGCTTGGCGCCCAAGAGAGATTCCTCCATTTTGTAGCTGCCTGCAGTGCTGGTGTGAGCTCCAGGGCCTCTGGTGAACAACCCAAGAAGAAGCAGCTGAAAACTGGAACAAAGCAGTATGAAGATGATTTCTTGAGGTATGGGTTTATTAATTGTTCCAGTGCAAATCAGGATGCAAAGCCCCCCATGTGTGTTAAATGCCGGGAAGTACTAGCAAATAAAAGTTCAAAACCCTCAAAACTTCAAAGGCATTTGAAGACTAAGCATAGCGAGTTCGAAGACAAACCTATTGATTTTTTTCAACGGATGTGGCGAGAAATTAAATCATCAGCTGAACTCCTTTGGAGAAATGTAACATTGAATGACAAAGCAATTGAGATCGTGAGAACCAAGCAGGCTGACCTGCCACATTAAAGGTAAGTGAAAATGATGGGTAGTAGAATTTGGGTGGTGTGGGTCGCAAAGTTCGGGCGGCAGGGTCGCAAAGGTCTGCCAGCATTGGTCGCGAAGGTCGGCTGGCATGAACCCCGAAGAATGGCCGGTTGGTAAAAATGCGTCCCATGCCAAAACGTTTTTTAAACTCTGGACTATGTCAAACACATTTCCCTCATCTATGCACCTAGTGCAGGATTCTCCGACCCTCCGTCGGGTCGGAGAATCCTGGGGGGGGCGGCATGAATCCTGCCCCGCCGCTCCGACGCTGGCTGCCCTATTCTCTGCCACCAATTTTCGGGCGGGGGCCCCTCGGCAATTCTCTGGGCCCCGATGGGCCGAGCGGCTGTCAGTTCTTGGTCAGTCCCGCCGGCGTGAAATGGACATGTCCCACACAGCAGGACCTGGCTTGTAGGCCGTCTACTGGAGTCTGGGGGGGGGGAGGGGGGGTGCGCAGGGGGATCCAACCCCGGTGGGGGGCCCCCACAGTGGCCTGGCCCGTGATCTGGGCCCAGCAATCTGCGGGCGGGCCTGTACCATGGGGGCACCTCCCATGTAAGTGTTCCCCACACAGTCTCCTGCAACTAGTACAACTAGTACAGCATTAACTGGCTCCCACATGTTAGTCCACATATTCCTTCTGTCACTGAGACCAAACACCTGACATTCCTCTCCACTCGCACATTTACTTTGCTCAATGTCCTTCTGAGTGCCACTTTATAAAGACTACTTGTCACTTACCCTTGTGGAGCACAGGAAGGTCATTGAACCTTTCGCATCTCTGCCCCCCCCCCCCCCCAGTTTCTCTTGTGGGCCACAGAGCTGCAACCTCGGCTGGAACATCTGATCAGGTTGCCTTAGTCAAGCGGTAGAGCCTCCTGCTGCTGTCATGGGGAATCAGGAATGTCCGCCATTCCCAGACAGCCTGGAGGAGAGCCTGTAGGGAGCATCGCTAACTTGTCGGGCCACTCTGTGTCTATTCTGAGACGCCACTCCAGAACATAGGTCCTAGCAGCAGTCATAGTTATCCAGGTGGGGAGCAGAGAGTGTGTGGGGTTGGAAAGATGAGCAGATGGTAGCTGCAGTTGACGTTATCGAGGAGGCGGTAGGGTGAAGAGGTAGGTGAACACTTCATAGCAATAGGTGAGGCAATCTGAGGGGGTGGGCAGGGTGGTGGGGAGAAGATCAGAAGGTTCCGTCAACAAGTGGTCTTAAGGTAGCCACTGACAAGCAGACTGATGCTCCTGAATTCAGGGAAAGAATGCCTGTATGGGTGCCCTGTATGTGTCACACCCAGACCTCTGACCCTGTGAGGTAATGGCATTGTCATTGTCTTGCTTCCCACTCTTTTCTTTTAAAATTTAGAGTACCAAATTCATTTTTTCCAATTAAGGGGCAATTTAGCGTGACCAATCCACTTCCGCTGCACATTTTTGGGTTGTGGGGGTGAAATCTATGCAAACAAGGGGAGAAGGTGCAAACTCCTCATGGAGAGTGACCCAGAGCGGGGATCGAACCTGGGACCTCGGTGCCATGAGGCAGCAGTGCCAATCACTGCACCACCATGCTACCCTAGCTTCCTTCCCACTCCTGCCATACAACTGACAAAGCATCTCGACCATGAATATCTAATTGGCTGACGGGCGCATGATTGTGGGTGGCCAGCTATCCCATCTATGAGCAAAGGTCCACACACTTCTGGCTCTGCTGTCGACACTCCAAAATAATTCTGGCCTATGTTTATTTTGAGGCAGTATTTCTTTGTCTGAGATAATCTCCACATATCTCAGCTGGTATTGATATTTTTGAGCAGATCTTGTTCCTTTAACAAAGCAGAGTTTGGGCCTCAAGGCTCTCAAATTTCTGAAGCAGGCACCAATAATTCAGCGATGGAACCTCATTGAATTTTTGGATGTAAGTCCCTTACTCTAAATTAAATAAGTTACTGACACAATAACATCTTGCTCAGTGAGTTTGAACAAAAGAAACTTTCACAGGAGCACAAAATCCAGCTCTAAAGGACTACAGCTTTCTATGAAAGGATCCTCATGGTGGTGGGCAGTAAAATAATGGGTTAATTGTCCTCAGGGACACAATGGTTTCTCTTTGCTATAGAGATGGAGATGGTGCAAAGAGGTTGAAGGTCATCTTCCAGTAAAAGTCCAAGAAGGTAGCATCACAAAGAACTAATTTACCTGTTAAATCCGTGTGGTCACTCAAGTTCCTTGTTGATGGCTGAAAAAAAGGAAGCTGTTTGCTGCTATTGGGAAAACTTTGAAGGTAAATATGCAACTCATATTTTTCAGACCTTTTTTATAGGGCTCATAAAATATGGCGCAATCCTAAGTGGAACCAACTAGGGTTAAAGCTATTTTACATTGAGTATTGTGCAATAAGGCAGGATTAATTAGTAATATCATGGTAAAGGATCAGCTGGGAACTAGTGATCATAACGCAACAGAACTCCAAGTCTGAAAGTGACATACTCCAATCTCAAACGAGAGTCTTAAATTGAAACAAAGCCAATTACATAGATATGAGTGGAGGCCTGGTTAAGGTTGGTTGGGTAAATTGACTGAAAGGTACGATGGTAACAAAAGAGTGGGAAAGATTTAAAGAAACAATTCAAAGTATTCAACAAATACATGCAATTGAAATATAAAATCTCAGCAATAATGTGTGCCTTACTCAGAAAGTTAAGGACAGTACTATATTAAAAGAAGAGCTGTATAATTTTGCAAAGAGTAGAAATAAGCCTGAAAAATGGAAGTGATTTATTAACCAGCAAGTCTGCCTAAAAGTTGATAAAAAGAGAAAAAATAGAATACCAGAGTAAACTAGCCAGGGATGTAAAAACAGAATGTAAGAGCTTTTGCAAAAGCTTTTATTAAAAGAGAGCATCCAAAGTAAATGTTGGTCTGTAGGAAGCAGAGACAGGAGAAATTTTTATGAGGAATCAGGAAATGTCAGAGACATTGAGCAAATATTGTGTGTCTGTCTTCACAGTCACACGTTGCATACCAGAAATAGAGGGCAACCGAGGTGTTAACAGGAGTGAAGAAACTAAAGTAATTATTGTCAGCAGAGTTAAAGAAACTTAAGGAACTAAAATCCAAAAAACCTCATGATCTGCATCCTGAGGTTCCAGAAGAAGGTAGAGGATGGACTGGCTATGATTTTCAAACATTCTCTAGATTCTGGAACAGTCCCAGCATATAGAGGTTAGTAAACAGAACAGCACTTTTCAAGAAAGGAGGGAAAATGTAACTATGGCCAGGTAGCTTAACATCAGCCATTGGAACATAGCTGGGGTCTATTATTAAGGGAGTCTTAACAATACACCTGAAAATGTATAGTATGATCAAGACAAGCCGACATGGTTTTATAAAAGACAATTCATGCTTGACAAATGTATTCAAACATTTTGAGGGTGTCACTAGTAGGGGAGATGAAGGTGAACCAGTAAATGTTGTATGCCTGGATTGCCAAAAGGCACACTTCTCTTCTACAGTAGTGCCTCAGGGTCCAATGTTTGACCTACTGTCTTTCCCACAGGTGGGATAGATGTTGGTTGGAGTAGCGGGTGGGTGAGGTGCCTGGGTACCCATGTACTCCCTTTGCTGTTGACACTTGGCTTCAGCTTGCTGTCAGTGATGAAACTTGAGATGTCCAGCTCCCTCACAGATTCTCTTTCTCTACTTCAGGCAGTTTTGGGCCAGGGATTCCCAGATGTTGGTGGGGATAATGCAGTTTTTAAAGTGGGCTTTGAGAGAGTCCTTGAAGCGTTTTCTCTTCCCTACTGGGGCTTGCTTCAGTGTTCAAGCTCCTAGTAGAGCATTTGTTTCGTGAGTCTCGTATCAGGCATGCGGACAATATGGCCTGCCTAACGGAGCTGATCAAACATAGTCAGTGCCTCGATGCTGGAGATGCTGGCCTGAGTGAGAACTCTGGCATTGATGCACCTATCCTGCCAATGGATTTGCAGAATCTTGTGAAGGCAATGCTGGTGGTACTTCTCCTGGGCTTTGAGTGGCCTGCTGTATATAGTCCACGTCTGTGAGCCATATAGCTGGGTGAGTTTCCCTACTGCTCTGTAGACCATGAGCTTGGTGCTGGGTCTTGTCGTGTTGTTCATCCTGGGGTAACACGGATTGCACATGATGCAATTAACTGATCAAGTATACACCAAACGAAGGTGTTGGTTCAATATGAGATTTATTGAACTCTAGTAACAAAACACACAGATGCCTGTGGGTTGACTCTCTACTACCCTAAGGAAACTAAAGTTGGCTATCTAGACCAGGCTAGCTCTGATCTTTATTTAACTTCAGGCCGTTGGCATGTATGCGCCTGGAGACTTGCTGCAGATGGGCAATATGTTCCTCCGGGGTCGTGGACCAGATGATGACGTTGTCAACATAGACCCGTACACCGTCAATGCCCTCGAGCATTTGCTCCATTCTTCAATGAAAGATTTTGGAGGCTGACACAATGCCAAATGGCATTCGGTTGTAGCAATATCTCCCGAAGGGAGTGTTAAATGTGCAGAAGTTCCTGCTGGACTCGTCCAGCTGTATCTGCCAGAATCCCCGCGATGCATCCAGCTTTGTAAAGAATTTAGCATGCTCCATTTCACTCGTCAGCTCCTCCCGCTTCGGGATCGGATAGTGTTCCCTCATAATGTTGCGGTTCAGATCCTTGGGATCGATGCAAATGCGCAGTTCTCCAGAGTGCTTCATGACGCAGACAATCGAGCTGACCCAGTCAGTTGGTTCCGTCACCTTGGATATTATACCTTGATCCTGGAGCTCCTGAATCTACGTGGCATCAGGCCTGAGCAGAATTTTATAGCGGTAGGACAGCGTGCCCATCCCAGTGAACATATCCGGGTATTGCAGGAGGAGCTCCTCAATGTCAGCTTGCAGAGTGTTGTTAGCTGAGGACATGGCATGTACACGCTGAACTAGATGGAGGAGCTTGCATGCTCGGGCACCCAGCAGAGAATCCTTGCCGGGCTGGACGATCTCAAACCGCAAAGTGACTTTGACGGCCCTGTTGGATACCTGCAGGTGACAGGACCTTAGTGCCGTGATGGCATTCCCATTGTAGTCGAGCAATTGGCAGGCCGGTGGAAGAATGGTGGGCTGCCTCTGGATGTGAGCCAGATCTGCTTTGGATATTAGGTTGGTCGAAACACCGGTGTCCAGCTTGAACCGAATGCTACAATGGTTGACCTGTACTGTGGCAGGCCACACGTCTGCACACTCTACTTTAAAGGATGGGTGTGTGCGTTGGTGAATATGAGAAGGCCTTGTTATGCATGGTGATGATGCCCACTCGATATGGGGACTTGGGGCTGTCATCCTCTGGATCGGTGATGGGATCCGGTTGCAAGTCCAGCATCCCTTGCTGCACACTTCTAACTTATTTTCGTTGGAACTGGTACCGTTGGCCCCCTGTAGGAGGTGCAGATCTGCACAGAGCAGCATAATGGCCAAGCTTCTTCCAGTTGCGACATCACCTGCCTCTCGTAGGGCATTGCCGCTTTAAATGAGTGGTGTCGCAGTTGGGGCACGTCATTACGTTGACGACGTGACCCTCGGCACGTCGTCACACCTGCGCAGTGCGGTCAGCCACTGCTCGCACCTTTTCGTCAGTTCGTGGACTTTCTATGTCTCAATGGCCACTGGCAAGGTCATATTTTTTATTTTTAGGAGCTGCTCCTGCAAGGGGTCAGAATGGACGCCAAACACAATCTGATCCCTGATAAGGGAGTCAGCTGTGTCTCCGTAGTTGCAGGACTGCGCTAGAATGCGAAGCTGAGTAAGAAAACATTGAAAAGGCTCGTCGTTACCCTGAAGGTGCTGCTGGAATACATAAGGCTCAAAGCTTTAGTTTGTCTCGACCTTGCAATGACAAATTTGGCGAGGATGGCCTAGAACTTGGCCTTGTCCTCACTGTCAGAGAAAGTGAGCGAATTGAAGATTTGGATGGCCTGATCCCCCGCAGTAGACAGCAGCAGAGCGATCTTTCGAGCTTCGGAGGCACTTGTGAGTCCCGAGGCCTCAAGGTATAGGCTGAATTTCTGCTTGAAGACCCGCCAGTTGGTGCCAAGGTTTCTGGAGATCCGGAGCTGCGGAGGTACCTGGATCTTACTGGAGGCATCTTACAGAAGTACTGGAAGGCAGTGCTGGTCTTCAGTGAATTTTCAAAGGTAAATTACTTAGAGGAAGTAGCCACTTCTGGTATCATGTCATTTTGTTCACCCTGGGGTAACACGGATAGCACACGGATAGCAATTACCTGATCAAGTATACACCAAACAAAGGCATTGGTTTAATATGAGATTTATTGAACTCTAGTAAAGAAACACACAGCTGCCTGTGGGTTGACTCTCTACTACCCTAAGGAAACTAAAGTTGGCTATCTAGACCAGGCTAGCTCTGATCCACGTGGAGGAGGTATTGAATGGTTTGTACACCCTGACTACACTATAGCTATCACCAGTGGAAAGAGGCAGAGTGCTAATGCCTTGTGTGTTTTATAGGTGTAATTGTGGTTTATTGGTGTCCTGTCTTGTGATTGGTCGGGTTCTTTTCTGTATATTGATTGGCTCGCCTGGGTGTCTGTCACTGCCTGCTTTTACCTCATGATGTGCCTGGGTGCATATTATGACAGGTCTGAGGTCCTTGTCTTCAAACACTCTCTTCCTCAGGCAACCAAAGGATGCGCTGGTACACTGAAGGCAGTGCTGAACCTTGTCTTTGATATCTTCCCTTGTTAACAGTAGGCTGCCAAGGTACGGCAATCATTCCATGTTGTCCAAGGCCTCATCATGGATTTTAATAAACGGGGAGACATTACTGTGTGGCGGAGGGGTTTGGTAGAGGAGCTGTGTCTTACAGTTGTTTTGTGTAGGGCCAATGTTCACATATACTTCGGCAAAGGTTTTGATGATGTCTTGGAGCTCAGCCCGTGAGTGTGCGCACATGCAAGCATCATATACATACTGTGGTTCAATGACAGAGGATGGGATGACCTTGGATCTGGCCTGCAGGCTGGAGAATTTGAACAGATTCCCATTTTTCCTGTAGTTGAGCTACACTCCAGCGGGGGAGCTTGCTGATGGTGAGATGGAGCATCGCAGCAAGGAATATCGAGAAGAGTGTGGGTGATAGGCAACATAAGGGATCATGGAATTGGGAGAGTGCTTAGAGAATTGGTTAATGGAGAATTAGTTGGCATAAATGGTGCATCTTCAAGTTGGCATGCTGTGACTGCTGGAGCCAGAGGGATCAGTGCTCGTGCCCGAGTTATTTGCAATCCATGTTAATGACTTAGAAGAAGAGACAGAAATGTATCTATGTTTGATGATGATACAAAGCTTGATTGAAGTGTAGGTTTTGAGGAGAAAACAGAGGATGCAAAGAGAGTGGGAAACAAGATGGAGTATAACATGGGGAAGGGTGAGTTTATCCACTTTGGTTGTAAGAACGGAGAAGAAGCCTAATTTTTAAAGTAATGAAATTTGGAAATGTTAATATTCTGAGAGACGTGGGTGTGCTCGTACAAGAAACACACTGGTTAGCATGCAAGTACAGCAGACAGTTAAGAAGGCAAAAGGCAAGTGAGCCTTCATTGCAAGGGGATTGGAGTACAAAAGTGAAGAAGTCTTGCTGTAATTGTGTGAGGCTTTAATGAGACCACATCGAGAATACTGTGTGCAGTTTTGGTGGCGTCATTTCAGAGAAACTTGCACTGGGGCAATAGAGTGAAGGTTCACCTCATTTTTCCCTGGGATGAGAAAGTTTACCTATGATGAGAGGCTGAGTAAATTGCGTGTATATTCTCAGGAATTGAGAAGAATTGAAACATATAAGATTCTAAAGGGGCTTGACAGGGTAGACAATGATAGGTTGTTTCTGCTGTCTGGGGAATCGGAAACATAGAGGCACAGTATCAGAATAAGGAACTTATCATTTAGGACTGAGATGGGGAGAAATTCCTTTACTCACAGTGTTGTGAATCTTTCTAATTATCTACCCAGAGGGTGGTGCATATTCCATCGTTGATCATATTTAAATTTGGAATAGACAGGCTTTTGGTTTCTCAGGAATTCAAAGGATACAGGGAATGAATGGGAATGTGGTGTTGATGCTTAAGATCAACCATGATCCTATTTTCTTCTAATTGTTGACAGACAGCAAGAACGTAAGGAGTTTGGATCTGTCCCCTTCCCCTATCCATAACAGAAGAGATTTGTCCTTATTGCCATCTTAACTCCAACCCATACACTGAAGCTATGCTCCCTTGTTCTAGGTTCCCCTGAGATGGGAAACATCTTCTCAGAATCAACCTTATCAGACCCCCTAAAATTATTGTATGTTTAAATAAGATCACCAAGAGTCATGGAGTATTACAGCGTAAAAAGAGGCCCATTGTGTTTCCTCCAACCATCAAACACCTGTCTAATCCCACTTTTCAGCACTTGGCCCGTAGCCTTGTATGCAATGGCCTTTTTAAGTGCTCCTCTAAATGCTTCATCAATGTTGTGAGAGTTCCTGCCTCTATCACCTTTTCAGGCAGTGAGTTCCAAATTCCCACCACCCCCTGGGTGAAAATGTTTTTCCTCAAGTCCCCTCCAAATCCCCTACCCCTTACTTTAAATCTATGCCCTTGTTGTTGGGCCCTCTATGAAGAGGAACATTTTTTTATTATCAACCCTATCTATGTCCCTCAATCAGGTTACCCCTCAGCCTTCTCTGCTCTAAGGAAAACAACCCCAGCCTAACCATCCTCTCATAATGACTCAAACGCCTGAGCCCAGGCAACATCCTGGTGAATTTCCTCTTCATCCTTTCAATTGCAATCATATCTTTCCTGGAGTGTGGTGACCAGAACAGCACACAATGTTTTACATGTGACCTAACGAGCATTTCGTACAGCTTCAGCATAACCTCCCTTCTCTTTTAAAGTTTGACACTATATTTACAGTACTTTGATATCCAGATAGTTCTTTGGCAGCTTGACAGTTCTTTCACAGCTTTGGCAATTCCAATTAGTTTATGGATTTTTAAGCATATAGCTTTCAACTTTTAACAATTCCAGAGGGATATCTTGCATCTCCCAAACGGTACCTTACCTTTCCACGTTTCACATCTTTGCAGTTGTGTATTGTGATGAATGTAGGAAATTGTTATAGATGTATTTTATATTTTGTTGCAGTAATGTTATTAAAAACCATGGTTGAAAATACATACTGGCATTATGTCTACTTAAACTGCAATTAATGTGTCATAAATGTGAGATAATAATTGCTTCTAACCATTTACTTGTTTATATATAGATGGCTAATGGAATATTGTTTATAGGAAGGATATACCTTGGTATGTAGATAATTTATGAGGAAACAGTGTTTACTCCTAGTTAAGTAGGACACGGGACAGCTTAGTGGGATTGAGATGATGTAATTAATGGGAGGAACCAGGTCTGTCTGTGCCTTTGGCAGTTTTGACATAGGATTTGAGTCTGACAAGACAAGTATTTTCAGTTTGTTCCTGAAAGGGTCTCTCTCCAAATGTCTGCACAGAGAACAGCAAGTAAGCCTAATTTCTAACTTTATTTATGAGTGGAGTTTGGACTGTATTGGATTGCCTTGTTAGAACATACACGTTGGCAGGTATAAATAGTGAGTTAAGTTTCTTTTATTTAAGAACTGTTTAAAGGTTAATTGTATATCTATTTCTTTGATGTTCATGTGGTTAATTCTGTGTTTACATTAAAGTTTGTTTTAACATAAAAATACTTATTGGTCAGAGCCATCATTCCTGGGGTCAAGTATCCTTTCCTCACAGTTTTACAAATTGCAATTTGTTTAGGGTTATTCATCCAATATTCTAACAAAAAGTGGGGTCTGGTTCCAGTAAGCTAACAGTAAGACCACTTAATGGAACAACAGTCCAGCATGGAGTGCATAGCATTGTGGCCACGCTAGGAGAGGTGGCTGTTGCTCAGGTACCCTGTGCCCATAAGAGGCACCCTCACTCTCCACCAAGCTATCCCACCCTCCCTGTGTTTCCCCCTTCCCTGGCCTGTCTATTATGATTCGCCAGCTCCTTTGAAGGGACTTGCCTGTCTGGTCCTGGTGAGACCTCAGACTTTATCAGGGTTCCATGGCTTCTAATCCTCAGAGGACTGCCTGCAGTCCCAACAGTGACCATTGCTTCCAGTAGTGCTGTTGGGACTTAAGAGATGCTGGCCATTTGGTTGGCTAACAGCTCTTGGAGGTGGGACTTCCTCTCTGATGGGGGCCACTGGTTTAGCACAGTGGGCTAAACAGCTGTCTTGTAATGCAAAATAAGGCCAGCAGTGCAGGTTCAATTCCCGGACTGGCCTCCCCGAAAAGGCGCCGGAACGTGGCACCAAGGGGTTTTTCACAGTAACTTCATTGAAGATTACTTGTGACAATAAGCAATTTTTATTATTATTACTATTATTAAAGTGCCGCCTCAAGCAAATTAATCTCAATGGCTGTCAAATGGCTGCAGGGTGAATGGGCCAAATGCAGATCGGTTCACCCAAGACCTTTGCACTGGGGATGGGTGGGGACCCCATTTCCTGCATAAACGCAGCCCATTTTCTCTCTATCAACAATCTGAAAGTCACACGTTCCCAGGACCAGGCGATTTCCATCTCAGGGTTTTGCAGGAAGCAGTTGAGAACATTGAAGATACAGTGATCTAATCTTCTAAACTCTAGCTTCACAAATCTCAACACTTTAGATTAGAAAATGTCATTCTGCTTTTTAAGGGAGCTGACAGACAAAACCAGAGAATGATAGACATGTTAAACAGATATCTGTCGTAGGGAAATTGCTGGATTCTCTCATTCAGGAGAGGTTAACTGAGCACCTGAAAAAGCAGCACCAGTTTCAGGAACATTTCCATCTCAGGAGCTTCGCACTCAGCAGCTAAGTACCTAGGATGTACTTAGAAAGAGGTTTTAGATAGCACACATCGTATAGTGTTATCAAGGCAAAGCACCAGCGTAAAAGGTCATTAATAGAACACACAAGGAAAAGGTTATACTTTGGTTGCCCTTAATTTCAACTTGGCCCAGAGTTTGATAATTACATCCTGGGAGGTTTATAGTGGTGAGTGTTTTTTTTACTGTGAGTCGACATTGGCCTACTTGGGTCAGATTGAATTTTAAAATTGAGAACATACACCCTTGTTATATGCAGCCTCCATCCTGAGTTGCGACTCAGTGAAGCAGCACTTTAACAGGGAGTCTAATTGCAGGCTACTTGGCTCCACACTCCATACTCTAAACACTAAGGTTTTTCTTTCTCTTCATTTTAGCTTGCTGCTTTATTGCTGCGTCCTGCTCTTTGGGGGGGGGGGGGGGGGGGGGGGTGGGGGGGCTGTTAATTGGTTGGAATAAGTTACGGATCTCTAAAGGCTTCTTAAACATTTATCCTCCTCATTGTGATCTTCTCTGAAATTCATCCGAGGCCATCATTTTCCTCCCTACCACTAATGTGCTCTCAAGGCCCCGTCTGAATTTGCGCATGATGGTGACAATAGTTATAGGAATTACCTTACAGTCGAAGATTGAGTGATATTAGTTTCATGCAGCTTTGTCTGTACTTATTAAGAACTGACTTAGACCTGGAAACTAAAATTAGCCACCATGCATTCTTGTAGCTTAAAGAGGTCTTCCAGAGGCCTTCCTAACTGAGATGGAGAAAGGGTCTTTTTCTCTGTATCTCACCCTACTCGTACCCATTCGTGACAGCCTAAAAATGGAGGCTGGATGAGGAAAAGGCTTTTCAGTGACCATTAAATGAAAGGGCAGGTTTCCCACCCAAGGCTCAGCCCGCCCAAGTGTGGGATTGCGGCTGGGTCTGGGTGGGCTGGTTCCCGGATGCAATTCCTTCCATTCCATCCATTCACCCCAGAACCCACCCGAGCAGGGTGAAATTCTGCCCCGGAAGTTTATATGGCTCAGGGATGGAAAGAAGTGTTTAGTCATCATGGTGTGCAATAGACTTATTGCAGCAGTTGATTTTTATCAGCCAGTCAGTTTTGGACATTTATGTGATGCCATTGGCTGTACAAAACATCCACCTGTTGCAGAATAGAGGCCCCTTTAACATGAAAATCAGTGCTGGAGCATAAACGGTGCCCCGATTGCCAATTTAGGTAGGAACTGGTCAAAGCCTGTGCATTACATTCTCTGACCAGTTCTATGGGTAATTGAACAAATAAACTTAAGTGCCAAACTATGTTAATAGGAATACTCCTGCTCCTGCGCTGTTCCTGATTTACAGTGGGGTTGACAGTAGATTATATTGCCAGATCAAAATGCTACCTGATTGGTGCTGCTTCAACCCAAATGACGGAGTTTTGGCCCCCATGTGATTTTTGTGGTGCAGCTGCAGGCATCGAATTAGACTCCAGATAAATGTTGACAACACCATATACTGCTTCTCTGTGACTTGCTACAAGTCCACAAGTACATTTGCATTGTTGCACATTGGCTGATTGACATTTGGTCAGAATAAGTCTCCAACTGAACAATGGGAAGACGGAACTCATCTCATTCAGCTTCTGGCCAAATCTGTGAACACATTCTATCAATTCAGTCCCCATTCCTAGCCTCGTATTCAGACTGAACCATAGATCAGGGTAAAATTGGACTTTGGCTCCAACACAAAGCTCAACCTTGGAGTCAATGGGAACAATTTGAACCGTTTGCCAATTTGCTATGAGGTATTTGTACAGATCGATTTTACTCTTTGTACATTATTTACAAAATATTTAAATGCTAAAATGGGGAGGTGAAGGCTTTAGGATCTTTGTGAATGGATAAAATAAAAGAGCTGAATGGTCTTTCTCAATATGTGATCTTGTAAAGGTTACACTCAAGACTAAGTTGCACAGCAGCACATCTTTATTTCAAATCATGGAATCTATAGCTTGGAAACCATTTTGAGTGAACATTCCTGATTAGTGTATCAAGTTATCAACCTCAATTGTATACTGAACCGTTGTTCCAAGAAAAGAGCTGAATTTTAACTCTGTTGCTTTCTCCACGGATGCAGTTGACCTGGTGAGAATTTGTTTACATTTCAGATTTCCAGTATCTGCAGGATTTTGCCTTTGTAGTAATGTGTTCCTGTTTATAGTAGATATTATTGAAAGCCTGGTTCTCGTATTCCAGTGCCTTGTGCTTTAAAATAATTACAACATTGAACCTTATCTTGAAAAATACTGCTCTACAAGAGAAGTAAAGAAGGTAATTAATCTTCATTGATGCACAGATAACAAATGTGGACTTTGCCTCACTCAGATAGGGATGTATTGAATTGTGAGCTATAAGATAGGGATAAGCAGTAAAGCACTCTCCCAGGGTTTGTTCACTATCATGGTGTACCTTTTCCCTGTTTTGTCCTGCTTGTTTTTGCAAGGAATGCCATCAGCAGTAAGGAACATTGAAGTTTGTACATATTCATATGCGATGAAGAAAAATCAGTCGCATCCATCATTTTCTGACACTATATTAAAATTGTATTGATTTGACACAATTTGATTGTTTGCTTTGTAATAAACGTATGGACCAAGGCACTGGATATCTTCACAGACCTCTTTGGATCAATAAGCAGTTCAATTACTCACTTGTTCACATTAAAAAAGATAAAAGCCATTATATAGTGATACATGTTTATTGTTGTCAGATACTACAAACAGACAGTAAAGCCAATCAGGACTGCAAATTGATTACTTGTGTCCAACCATTGCTAACCTCGACCATTAAAGATGACATCGATGTTGAAAAACAAATTCCACACGGTACAAAGAGAGGAATATGAGAGAAGCATTCAGCTCAGCAACAATACCATTTCACTAAACATTACAATTAGCAACTGCTTGGTTCAAGATCGCAAGAAACTGCAGAGTGTGGTGAACTCAGCCCAACGCATCACACAAGTTTGCCACCGCACACATTGATTCTGTATACACCTCCCGCTGCCTCAGGAAGGCAGACAGTATTATCAGAGATCCCTCCCACCCAGGCATTGCCTTCTTTCAGACCCTTCCATCAGGCAAAAGGTACATAAGTCTGAAGACCTGCACATCCAGACATAGGAACAGCTTTTTCTCCACAGCTACAAGACTCCTCAACGCTCCCCCTCAGACTGATCTGTTCCCTGTAAGAACACTATTCATGGCATCCTATGTTGCTGTTGCTGTTGTATTCGCTTTGTTTGGCCCCTTGTACCGCTCTGTAACCAATCACTGTCTGTCGATGTACCATTTATCAATGTTCTCTGTTGATTATTCTTTTTGTCTATGTACGTACTGCATACGTTCCCTCGGCCGCAGAAAATACTTTTCACTGTACTTTGGTACATGTGACAATAAATCAAATCAATTACTTTTCAAAAATGTCCTTTGGGACATGTGTATTGCAAAGAAGGCCAAAGTTTATTGCCCTCCCTAACTAATCTGTTCCAAAAGAAAGTGGTTCTGAACTTTTTGACATTTTGTTCGAGTACTTTAAAGTAACAACAATGTGCAGCTTACATCAACAATGTGAAGACTGTTGGAAATGCACCAGCTGACCTCCTCTTCTTCCTCACTGGGACCAGAGGGCTGAATGGGTCAATAATTGGGAGCAAGGCTGAACATTAGGCAGGTGAGATAAGAGCTATTTTTAAATGGGGACTGAAAATCATGTGTGGGGCGGTAGGGGGAGGTTGGGGGGGGGGGGGGGCAGGTCGGGTGGCTGTCAAGTGCCCCTGACTTTTACAATACAACGTTCTGTGCAAGTAGTAAGGTATGATGGTGCAACAACAACGGAAAAGGTGATCATAAGATTACATGAAAAATATTTCATATTAAACAGCATAATGAGATACTACAGCTTAAAATCATGCTTGCAGGTGCAACTCAGCAGCTTTGTTGCTCCCAACTTGGGGTCAGGATGAGGCGTTAAATCTTGCGAGAGGCCTTACACAAAATCCAACAGAATCGCACGATACTTTGCAAAAAGGATTTTGTCCTCACTGGGCGTGACCTAGATCAGCATATTTAAATGAACCATATGGCTCATATAAATGGACATTTGCTGGATTCACCCAGCACCTGGGACTCAATGACTGTACTGGGAGACCTCACCAGGGTGGCGTTTGGTATTGATCCACACAAACATGGACCAGGCAGATCGACATCTGGGAGGTCTCCCAGATTATTAGCGACCCCTGGGTGGTCGGGGACAGGGCAGGATGGCACCTGGCAATCACCTCGGCATCTGGGCACCTCGACACTGCAAGCCTGGCATCCTGACAGTGCCACCTTGACATCCTGGCACTGCCATGGTGCCCAGATGTCAATGCCAGTGTGCCAGGCATTCCCTGACTGCCAAGCTTACAGTGCCAGGGTGCCCAGGTGTCAGGTTATCAATGCCAGCGATTGGGCTTAGGGGGCCATACCATGTGGAGGAGGGTGCCCGGGATCTCCCCAAGGTTTGTGGTTCATAAATAGGTGGGGAGGGGGTGGGCTGAAAGGGCGGGGAAAATTGAGTTAGCCAGATAAAATGCCGCCCCGATCTGCGAGGTTCCTTTCCTCAGCTCACCAGCAGGAAATCCCTTTAAGAGCAGCCTCAGCGGACAGAATCTCCCCAAGGCCAAAAGAAAAATGGCAAAGAACCTATGAATAGTGAGATCTCTTATTCCAGGCACCAAATATATGCATAACTGCCCAATTACGTGGGTAGGAAGAATCCAAAAAGCACTGCCCAGTATATTAGGTCTCACCGTAGGAGTCTGGTATGTACACCAGAGCTGTGGCAAACACTGAACAACCTATTAAAATTAGGATCCTATGTTTAATGAAGGAACCTTTATCTGATATTAATCTGGCCCAGCACCTTACCCACCATGTGATCAACATACTCAACGATTCATGGCTCTAAAAGACAAGAAGGAACTTCAGCAGACCTTTCGAAAAGAATCATGCAGTATTTCTAGTTTTGTTTCTGATTTATTATTTCAGACTGCTGGTTAATTTCTGGGTGCTGTGACTAGTTTTCTGACTCATCGTTAAAGAAAGATATGTTTTTCAAATTTACAGAGTGCCTTTCATGACCTCGGGATATCTATATCAAAGCACATTACGGCCAACTAAGAACTTTTCAAACATAGTTAATCTTGTAATGTAGGAAACATGGCAGCTAATTTGTGTACAGCAAGATCCTGAAATGAAATGTGACCAGATAATCTGGGTTGGATATTGTTACAATTAAGAGATTTATACAAGTATTTGGGGGCTGTAAATGAAGTGGGTCATAAGGTTTGACAGTAAGTCTGCATTGCTTGATTATTAGAGGTCAAATGGTGGCTTTGTTTGTTTCGCTGAAAAGAAGATGCAAGGTATTTATGTTTTGAGACAATGGCAGCAGTCTCTGAATTTACAATGAGTAGATTCTGAGTCTTCCAAAGTCCCAGAAAAGTGCTTAATGTGCGAGGGTTGTGAACAGTTTTCAAGTGGAGCTGAGGTCAAGGATAGTTCATTTGCATTTCTTCCATTGTGCAAGACGAATATGTGCATGTTGCAATGGAAAGAGTGCTGAGGGTACATTTTTGACATCAGGTTACATGCTTCCCTATCAATAAATTAATATTACAGTAAAACTGAAGTTCTGTGTGGTCAGCTGATGAAAGAGGCAGCTTACCTTAGTGAGTTACCATAGCCCGATGTGGAAGGGAGGCGGTGATGAAATGCATCCTGCAGCTATCTAAGAATTCTTGGAGATTCATCCTGATCTGGTAAAGGGGGGAAAAGGGGAAGAAGAATCATTAGAAGAGGCTTTACTGCTGGTTGTAGATTTAAGAAACTCTCTGAAAACTGAGGAAAGCACTTGATGTCTTTGTCACATTGAGGAACATAGAAACACCTATTGGTGGTAGCAATTGTGGACTTTTTTCTGTAAGGACTGTAATTCCATGGTGAGTCTGATGTGTGATAAGTATAGAAGGGGACAGTCCTCTTTGTAGTTTAAAGGTTATTTTGCTTACAAAAAGAAAATAGTGCTTAGTCAATACAACTTTTGGTCCAGCATTCTAGGGCGGGATTCTCCCCTATCCGGCGGGGCTGGGGGGTCCCGGCGTAGCAGAGTGGGGCTGGGGGGTCCCGGCGTAGCAGAGTGGCGCCAACCACTCCGGCGTTGGGCCTCCCCAAAGGTGCAGAATTCTCCGCACCTTTGGGGGCTAGGCCCGCGCCGAAGTGGCTGGCGCCACGCCGACTGGCGCCAAAACCAGCACCAGCGGCCTTTGATGTCTGGCGCCAGGGCTGGCCGAAAGGCCTACACCAGTTTGCGCATGCGCCGGTGCGTCAGCTGCCACTGACGTCACCACCGGCGCATGCGTGCTGGGGGATTCTCTTCCGCCTCCGCCATGGTGGAGGCCATGGCGACGGCGGAAGGAAAAGAGTGCCCCCACGGCACAGGCCCGCCGGCCGATCGGTGGGCCCCGATCGCGGGCCTGACCACCGTGGAGGCACCCCCTGGGGTCTGATCGCCCCGCGCATCCCCTCAGGACCCCGGGGGCCCGCGCGCAGCTGAAACCATGGCGGCGGGATTGGCCTGTCAGCAGCGGGACTTTGGCCCATCGTGGGCCGGAGAATCGCCGCAGGGGGCTCGCCGATCAGCGCGGAGGGCACGCCGAACGGCGGGTCGTGATTCCCGCCTTCGCCAATTCCCGGGTGGCGGAGAATTCCGGCCACGGCGGGGGCGGGATTTTCGCCTGTCCCAGGCGATTCTCCGACCCTGCGGGGGGTCAGAGAATTTTGCCCCTGATCTCTGGGCTTTGGACTCAAGTCTCACTTCAGAACTTGATGGCCATGGACGTTGTATTCATAGTACATAGAAGCATACATAGAAAATAGAAACAGCAGGCCATTCATCCATTCAAGCCTGCTCCACCATTCATTATGATTATGCCTGATCATCAAGTTCAATACCTGAATCGCCTTCCCCCCAAATCCCTTGATCCCCTTAGCCCCAAGAGCTATATATAATTCCTTCTTGAAATTACACAATGCTTTTGCCTCAGCTACTTTTTGTGGTAGTGAATTCCACAGATTCACCACTCTCTGGGTGAAGAAATTTCTCCTCACCTCAGTTCTGAAAGCTTCACTCCTTATCCTCCACCAACGGGAACATTCTTTCCGAATCTACTCTGTCTAATCCTGTTGGAATTGTCAGCACTTTTCCCTGAGTCTGCGTGGGTTTCCTCCGGGTGCTCCGGTTTCCTCCCACATATCCCGAAAGATGTGCTTGTTAGGTAAATTAGCCTTTCTGAATATTCCCTCAGTGTACCTGAACAGGCGCCGGAGTGTGGTGACTAGGGGCTTTTCACAGTAACTTCCTTGTAGTGTTAATGTAAGCCTACTTGTGGCACAAATAAAGATTATTATTATTATTTTAGGTTTCTCTGAGATCTCGCCTCACTCTTCTAACCTCCAATGAATATAATCCTAACTGACTCCCCTGATATGACAGTCCTGCCATCTCAGGAATCAGCCTGATAAACCTTTGCTGCACTCACTCCATAGCAAGAGGAGGACACCAGAAGTGCACAACATACTTCAGGTGTGCCCTTACTAATGCCCTATTCAATTGTAAAACATCCCCATTCCTAAACTCAAATTATCTTGCTATGAAGGTCAACATACCATTTGCCTTCTCTACTCCTGCTGTACCTGGGCACTTACTTTCAGTGGCTGATGCATGAGGACTCCAAGGGCTTGCTGTGTATCCATCTCTCTCAATTTACATCCATTCAAATAATAATCCGCCGTCCTATTTTTATTACCAAAGTGGATAACCTCATATTTACTTTATAATCCTTTGATAATCTTTTTATTGTCACAAGTAGGCTCACATTAACACTGCAATGAAGGTATTGTGAAAAGTGAAAAGCCCCTAGTCGCCTCATTCCGGCGCATGTTCAGCTACACATGGGGAGAATTCAGAATGTCCAAATTACCTAACAGCACGTCTTTCGGGACTTGTGGGAGGAAACCAGAGCACAAGGAGGAAACCCACGCAGATACAGGGAGAATGTACATACTCCACACAGACAGTGACTCAAGTCGGGAACGAAACTGGGTCCCTGGAGCTGTGAAGCAACAGCTACCCACTGTGCTACCATGCTGCCCCCATATTATACTTTATCTGCCATGCATGTGCCCACTCACTCAGCCTGTTCAAATCCCGCTGAAGCATCTCTGCATCCTCCTCACAGCTCACCCTCCCACTCAACTTTATATCATCTGCAAATTTGGAAATACTATATTTAGTTCCTGCGTCCAAATCCTTAATATATAATGTGGCAAAGACTGGTTGATTATCAGCCTACAGAACCTTCCAATATGCCTGACGCAATAAGAGTGGGAGAGTTTTCTGGTCTGCCATCCTGCAACAGCAACAGCAAACCACTGCTGTACTTTTCCAAGCATAATCATGGACAAGTCCAATAGAAGTCCATGATCACCAATGCCCTCTTTGAGCACGGTATCTGCGAAGGAGGAGGAGGATGTTTAGTAATTTGTTGCAGTAAAAGTTTTAAAACATGAAATCTTGTTGTGTCATTCTTTCAGCTATTGACTGAAATCGCTAGTCTCCTTGTAAATGTTATCACTCTCCATTGAGATTGCAATAATGTTTAGAGTGGCGAGGCTGAAGGTAGTGGTATATATAGAGAGTAAAATAGTGCTTTTTGAAAAATCTTGTAAGCCATAGTAAGGCGATTGAACTTCTTTGACATTGCAGCTCTGCTGTGGGAATAAGGTGCTGAGTGACCTCCTCTGAAATTCTGGAGGGATTTCTTACTCTGAGGCGAATGGGATATTTCTGTTCCTGTTCACAGTTGATCAACAGCTTCAACACAGTATCTTAAAACTTGGCGGTATGACCTGGACATCTTGCATCCATTCATTCTTCAGAAATCTTCCCAGTTGCCTGCAGTTGGAGTGCACCACACTTTTAAGAGTTAAGTGACATCAGTGATATCTCATTGCCAGACAATTGGGCAAAGGTAGCTGCACATTTGACTCATTATAATGAGCCCACAGGACACATATTGCACGCTACCTGAGACAACACTATCTTAGAGCAAGATTTCCTCGCAGAGACGCGAGAATTTGATCTCAGACGTCTGGGTTGGATTTGAAGTATTCCAACACTGCTTCATCCAGTTATCAAGATGTGTTGGACCTCAGCTAATATGGGTTTACGTCCCTCAGCAACTGACTTGACTAAACTGCTTTTGTTAGTTTTCTCTCAGACTGAACCAATTTGTCCTGGTTATTGGTTTGACAACAGTTTTGTTAAAAATATTCAGATTTATCTCTATTAATTTTGCTGATTTGGAAAAGACACACTCATTATTGTGCATTATCTTAGTATACATTTCAGTCATTTTTGTTCTATTTTTAGCGCAACATTTTTATTTCCTTTAAAAACCCAATTCATGTTACACTTCAGAAGTCCTGAAGAAACCTATTGAACGAAGGAACGGAATGCGTAAAATGGGTCATTAATCCTTTCACTCTATGTAACAATGCCACGGTCATCTTGAATATAGTTTCTCACATTGCAATTGGTGGTGCAAAGTTATTGAGATAAATCATATGACTCGAGATTTCAAACATTTCGATTTTTTCAGTGTTCCATTGATACATCAGATAAGTAAAAATTACATTGTGGACGGCAAAATATTTTTTGTAGCCCTTCGATATAAATTGTGTCTTCAAATGTATGCTAAAGTGGTAATAAAAGGTTTCATTGTAGCAGCTCCTGGGGTGAACAGCTCATATTATGCTTGGCTCAATCCGCACGACTGCTGCTGGATGCAGCAAAGGAAAAACAGCCCAACGACCTCTTCAGCCAGGCAGGACAGCAGCTGGTCAATAACTTAAGCAGGCGCTCGCAATGCCCTTTCCACAACACTGCTGGGACTGAGTAGACAACATATAAAAAATGACATGTGAGTGATTGATGATGGGTCATAAGTCTCATTTTAGCCATACAAACAAAACATCATGCTTATATGTTATGATAATACTGTAACAGTTAGAATCTAACAGATGTACATTGCATTTTTGCTATTGATAGCACTTTAAAACTGCAGAATAGAAAATAACTTTACTGAAGTGGCATGTGGGGAAGGTTTGTGCATTTTCATGCAGGCAACATATATTAAACTTAGTTGCTCCTGGCAGAGTAAACATTTACCAAGATGGACAATGCAGAATTTTTAAACTTTCCTATTGGAATTCCTACATAAATTAAGATGTGTTTTAAAAAAAATAAAGTCTCAATCTATCTCAGTGCCATATTAGCTAAGTACGGGAAAACTAACTTTTTTTTATATACATCTCAGGATATATTCGGTCGGAAATGAGTCAGTGTAGGACCTCATTGTGATGCTATAATGACTGAACAGTGTCTCCATCGCAAAGGATTTCTCACTATTCTCTCATTTTCAAGGTGCTAATCATCCCAGAATTTTTGTCTGTCGTTCTCTGATGGTATGGCTTCATTAACCTCAATGTCAGATGGATCATGTGGTATTTTCATCCCTTACATTTGCACATTAGAGTTGTAAATTAGACGACAAATTATTGTAGATCTATGCTATGACCTCTATACCTTCTAGAAATAATGCAAATTTCTGAACTTGTATATCACTTTAAACGTCAGCAGATATCAGGGAACGCTGACATTTTGAATTATGTAAGTTTGAATTGAAAGCAATGCTTGGAAGCATGCAAAGGTATGGAATGTAAAAAAAAAGAATTATTACAATGGTCCTGGCCACTATTCAATCTCCAAATTTAAATTATTTTTGTGACGGTCATGTCACGCCTGCAAGGAGATTATGTACCAAAATTTCCAGATACCGACTTCAGTCGATGCAGGCTTTTGCAAATTGTCTTTAAAATGTGATAAGTGGTCACAATTCTGTTGAACTTTGCCACTCAGTATCACGTGACCTTTGTTGGTTTCTGCACATAGGATTAACTCGGGTCTGAATGTGCTTCTGAAAAGCCCTTAAAATATAAATGATTGTGCTTGGATTCACGATGTGAAACCACTTGATAGAATTTCTGAGTTTATGCCTCCTATTGACTGGATATTTAGCGAAACTCAAAATCAATAGCCCTTCCACCTGCAAAGTCAGCCCTTACTGAAGGTGCAGAGGAACCAATTCATCACAAGTAGGTCCGAACAGCACCATTTAACACCATTGTGCAGCAGTGGTAACAAACCTTGAATATGTTGTGTGGGCAATGGAGGTATTGTTCATGGAGATCAGATGAAAGAAACCAATTTCAGATCAGCAATTATTTTCTCCAAGAACCAGAGTGACGCTGCAGTGTGCAAGCCAGCAGAACTAGAGGGATCACCCTCCAGCGAAAAGAACAGAACAACCAGTCAACTCAAACAGTGGGTGAGAAGGATTCATTCATTTTCACCTGCAAGGTTTCACCTTTACAAAACTTGGCCACAACTTTGATGAAACAGCCAGAGGCTTCTAACTTACATTCATCTGAACAACTATGGCTAAGATTTCATGGCCCGGCAGCACTGTGTGTGTCCCTGTGGCAGATTCGCCAAGCCATTTAAATCTCTAATCAGTTCGGACGGACCGTTATATCCTGCCAGATGGGAGGGCCCATGAAAGAGAAGTTACCCAGGCTACACATGCATTTCTAAATGACTGAAATTTAGACATATGATTTACTTCTTGTATTTTCTTTTGCTAATAACCTAAACACATGTGTTGTCTTTAGAATCCATCTTGACTAGTGTGTCTAACTTTGTGCATGGGGGAGTGAGCATTTTTCATTACCTTTACATTTAAGGGTGATGTGAATAAACATTACCCTTTCTTTTCATTTAAACTTGCCCAAAAGCCTGCCTTATGTTTATTACTGAAAAATCACAACCCGAAAGGCTTAAAACCGTGCCTCTAAAACACAACCAAGAGGTGAGCAGAAAGGTGAAAAGTTATCCCAACATCTCGTCCTGTCCGTAATGCTTTCCAAAGGACTATGATGAAAGTTGATCTAATTTATTGAATGTTTAGAATAAATTATTTCAAGCGTATCTGTGCTTTGCTGATAATGTTCTGGAATTCCCTTCATAAACCTTACCTCGCCTCCCACAATATCCTGTTAGACCAAGTTTTTGGTCACTTTTCTAATGTCTTTTTCTTTGGCTCAGCAGCCATTTCTTTCTGATTTTGCTTCTGGGAAATAACTTGAGATGTTCTGCGTCAAAGACAAAAAATGAGATGAGATATGAAATGACAGAGAACAAGATACATATTTTAATTTTCCGTATGAAACCTGCTGGTTTTCAAGAAGCTTTTTAGGATGCCATAAATTCAGCAATCATGGAGAACCTTTGGATATGATATATCTAGACTTCCAGAAGGCGTTTAGCAAGGTGTTGCATAAAAGACTAATCCAGTCTTTTATGCTCAGAAATAAACTCATAAACTCAGAAATTCTATCAATTGGGGGTAGAGTAGTAGATTGGATTGTAGATTGGCTGACTGACAGAACGCAGAGGGTCAGAATAAATGGGTCTTTCTCTGGTTGGCGAACTGCAACTAGCGGGATTTTGCAGGGGTCAGTCTTCGGACCAAAACTGTTGACAATCTATAGAAATGATCTGCAAGTAGGGACAGAGCATAACTGAGAAAAATTTGAGGAAAATACTAAAATAGATGGTAAATCAGGCAGTAAAGAGAAGATAATTTGGGCAGAAATCTCCATCGGCAAAATTGCAACGTGCCGGTTTCACTCCCAATCGCGATTCTCCATTGCCTCAAAAGCCATGTCAATGAATTCCAGAATGTATGTACAGTGAATGCCGTTGGCATATCATTAGCAGGCCCAACTCGGTATTCTCTGGGGCCTCGGTGATTCTCGCCTCCGATGGGACAAATTCCTGATGGTGAGGTTCACTTGTGCTTTTATAAATTGTGAAACCGGCATCGTGGTTGATGAGGGAGTGAGAGGTGTTATGGAAAGCATCCAACATCGCCATAGTTTACTGACAGTCGTGCCGCTGGCCGGGAGGCTTCTGCCAGAGCTGGAGGGAGTAGCCGGGGCAGGCCAGGAGGTGGGCTGTGGTGTCGGAGCGGACGGGCATGGAACACCATTGCTGCGGCCTGCAAGGCAGCCATGCATCTGCGCATGCCGCTGACTGCCCACTGTGAATTTAGTGCCACGGGTCGTATGGGTGTCTCCCCAAGCCACCCCTCTAGGTGCCCTCGGGCCCCAGCTGACGCATCAGCGGGATGGAAGCGCTCCAGGGAAACCAGTGCCATCTTGTTGGCTGGGATACGTGTGTGTGGGAAGTGTAATGTGTAAAAGTGGCTGCAGCTTGTCAGCCTCCCGAGTGTCAATCACGGACCCGGTGAATCCCGTACCATTCCTCACTGTAATCGATTGTGTTCCCCGTGGCGCCGGTGCTAGCCTCTCCAAAGTCTCTGAATTGGTTCAGGTGCGGCACCAGTTTTGCTGTCATAGAAGTAAACAAATCCTGCCCCAACATTAACACTCAGGGATGAAGAAGCCCACCAAAAGAATTTACAGACAGATATAGATAGGATAGGAGAATGGCCCAAAATTTGGCAGAGGGAGTTTAATGTAGATAAGTGTGAGAGTATCCATTTTGGCTGAAGAAAATACAAGGCAAATTATTATTTAAATGGAAAGCAGATTCAAAATGTGCCTGGGCAGAGGGATCTGGGTGTCTTTGCTCTTGAATTGCAGAAATTTGGTCTGCAGATACAGTAGGTTGGATTCTCCCAAAATGGGACTATCCCCATGCCGACGTTAAAATGCTGGTGTTGCACTCCCCAGTTTCCTGCAAAAAAAAATTAATTCACTCACCTTTAGGGGGTTATCTGGGATCCGGAGTGCTTCACACAGCTTTGGCTGCGGATATGGGCCTCCGTACTTCCGGTTCCGGGTCCGCGCATGCGGCGGCCTCCAGCGACCGCGCCAAAAGCCATGGCAGACTCGGACTGCGGACCCACATGAAGAAACTAGGTCCCCCTGATTGGCCGCGCGCTCCTGCATCGGACTGGCCCGATCTCTCCCCCGGCCGCCTATGAGGCACCTCCCGGTGCCCAACTCCCACCCCCCCCCCAACCCGGGCGGCCGTGGACTGACTCCATAGCCGCCGCCCGAGAATCCCGACTGGCCAGACAATGTTAGCTCCACACTGTTGGGAACTCGGCCAGTCGGGAGCGGGGTTTCGCTGGACGCGCCTCTGGCAATAGTCCCACAGCAGCACGCAATATTCAGGGCCGGGAGAATCGCTGGAGCGGCGCCGAGCCCGATTCCGTTGGGAAAGTCGATTCTCTGTCCCCGCGCCAAACGCGATTTCGGTGCGGGGCTGCGGAGAATCCAGCCTAGTATGTAATAAAATAGACAAATGGAATTTTAGCATTTATTGTAAAAGGGCTGGAATATAAAAGTAGAAATGTGCTGTGCAATTGTGTAGGTGCTAGTGAGACCGCATCTGGAGTATTGTGTCCAGTTTTGGTCTCCTTATTTGAGGAAGGATGTGGTGACATTGGAGACAGTTCAGAGGAGGTTCACCAGACAGATTCTGGGGATGAAAGGGTTCATTAATGAGGAAAGGTTAAACAGTTTGGGCTTATTCTCGCTGGAGTTTAGAAGGATGAGAGGGGATCTGATTGAGGTGTGTAAAATACTAAATGCAATTGATAAAGTAAACATAGTCCAAATGTTTCCCTTTGTGGGGCAATCTAGAATGAAGAATGAGAGGTGACAGATAAAGATTTAAAACTGAAATGAGGAGGAACAACTTCTCGCAGAGGGTGGTGAATTTGTGAAACTCGGTGGAGTCTGAATCATTAAATGGTTTCAAGAAGGAGATAGATACAAAAAAGGAGATAGACATATTTCTGATTTTAAAAACAGGTTAAAGGGCTATGGGAACAGGTGGGGAGGTGGCTTTGAGACCAGGAAGAGATCAGCCATGATCTGATTGAATGGCGGAGCAGGTTTGAAGGGCTGAATTGCCTACTTCTGGTCCTAATTTCTATGTTCCTATCAGAATCTGAATTTTACAAAGTATTCCAGTCTTAGCGAAGCCTTAATTGTAAGATGTAAAACGATCCTTTAAGCTTTACTTCTTTATTTTCTTTCACACTTGTAGCCACATGATACAAGAATATTGATGATTCTAACTAATTATAGCAATCAATCTTTATTAATTAGACAGCCATGTAGCTGCGCATGCTGCTGACTGCCCACTGTGAACTTAGGGCCATGGGTCATACGGGTATCATCCCAGGGCACCCCCTAGGTTCCCTGTAGCCCCAGCTGACCCATCAACGGGATAGGCTCGCTCTAAAGCAATCAGTGCCATCTTGTTGACTGGGATGGTGTGTGGGGGGAGTGAGTGTGTACCTCCGGCTGCAGCTTGTCAGCCTCCTGAGTGTCAATAGCGAATCCACACCATTTCTCATTGCAATTGATTGTGCTCCATGTGGCGCTGTGCTAACCCCTCAACAGATGCTGAACCAGTCCAGGTGGAAGTCCACAAATCCTGCCCCGGTGTCAACACTTAGTCTCAGGAATGGAGAATGCAGCCGCTAATCAGGCTCGAGTGACAGTAATTGGAGGATCTGAGAACAATGGCTGGCAACAATCTGCTCCCACTCCAAATTCAACTGGGAAGATCCCTCAGTGGTGTGTCAATGGACAACAACTAAAATACCTGAATGTTGGCAAACACTTTCTTCCCCTTCATTTAGGTACAAGCCTTTTCAAATTGGTAATAACTTCACCATTGGTAATAACTTGAATCTGCTTTAGGTATGCTCTGAGCAACTTGAACCCAGACAGGTTGGGGCATTGGGGGGGGAGTGAGGTAGTGTGTTGTGGTGGGGGGGGGGGGCAGGGTCGGGGGAGTAGTATGATCACTCCCAATAGGTATAGCACAATTTTTTATCCACGTGGCAAATAAATGTCAAAGTTTGTGACAATTGTTGGTTCTTGAACAGATCTGAATGGCTGCATATACTTATTGAAACAATCACTTTCAAATCTTCTTTGCTAGCTTCCCAACATTTACATTGGGTGCATCTTGCCAAGCAATTCATTGAAGGCCCTTTGACAGCACTTTCCAAACTCGTGACTTCCACCAACTAAAAGGACAAGGGCAACAGAAGCATAGAAACACCTGCTGCTGCAGGTTCCCCTCCAGACCAAACACCATCCTGACTTAAAATAATATTGCCACGATTTCACTGTCACTCAGTTAAAAGCCTGGAACCCGCCCACCCGCCCCACACACATATTCCAACCCTCCCAACAGCACAGCACTGTAACGCTACCAGCAGTAATTCAGAAAGGCAGCTCACCACCACTTCTCAATGTTAATTAGGGATGGGCAACAAATCCTGCCCCAGTCAGTGATGCCCAAATCTCATGAACGAATGGAACAATCACATTGAATCACCATACTTAGAGGCCTGATGAGGAAAAATCTCTTTCTCCTGATACCAAGCTGAAGATAAAGATGGCCAAAAGTTTGACAAGTTACATTCTGATTTTATTACCAGTACAGTGTCAATTTTGGCTGATTAATTTGTCTAACTAAGCATTATGGTCCGGTTTTATGTTCAACAAAGAACAAAGAAAAGTACAGCACAGGACAGGTCCTTCGGCCCTCCAAGCCTGTGCCGACCATGCTGCCCAGCTAAACTAAAATCTTCAACACTTCCTGGGTCCGTATCCCTCTATTCCCATCCTATTCATGTATTTGTCAAGATGCCCCTTAAATGTCACTATCGTCCCTGCTTCCACCACCTCCTCCGGCAGCAAGTTCCAGGTACCCACTACCCTCTGTGTAAAAAACTTGCCTCGTACATCTCCTCTAAACCTTGCTCCTCGCACCTTAAACCTATGCCCCCTAGTAATTGACCCCTCTACCCTGGGGAAAAGCCTCTGACTATCCACTCTGTCTATGCCCCTCATAATTTTGTAGACCTCTATCAGGTCGCCCCTCAACCTCCGTCATTCCAGTGAGAACAAACAGAGTATATTCAACCGCTTCTCATAGCTAATGCCCTCCATACCAGGCAACATCCTGGTAAATCTCTCTGCATCCTCGCTAAAGCCTCCACATCCTTCTGGTAGTGTGGTGACCAGAATTGAACACTATACTCCAAGTGTGGCCTAACTAAGGTTCTAGACAGCTGCAATATGACTTGCCAACTTTTATACTCAAGGGGGAACAAATTTTGAAATAAATATGCACTTACAATAAAACCATTCAATCAGTGCAATTCAACTTTTGGCATGTGAAGAGAATCCAATATCAAATATCTTGTATGATAGAAGTTGAGTACATTAAGGTGAATCAAATAGTCAACCAGATAATTGTGAGCACTGTAGATTAGTGCTTCAGGATGTCTTGAGTTGGCATTTGGGAGCTTGCATCACTTTCCGTTGCCTGTCAATCTGCTTGGGGTTGGGGGCAGGGGACACCAGATGGGTCCGCCTCTTAGCCAGGTCATCCTATAGGACACAAGACATAACAATTGATTGGATCGTGGGTTGGGCTGGTGTGGGGGAGGTGTGAGGCTGCTGAGGGGTTGGTGAGGAGAACACCACCAGGTACGCGGTACATACTCGTGCGACTCGGCCAACGTTGTCTACCTCATGCGCTGCAGGAAAGGATGTCCCGAAGCGTGGTACATTGGCGAGACCATGCAGAAGCTGCGACAACGAATGAACGGACATCGCGCGACAATCACCAGGCAGGAATGTTCCCTTCCAGTCGGAGAACACTTCAGCAGTCAAGGGCATTCAGCCTCTGATCTCTGGGTAAGCGTTCTCCAAGGCGGCCTTTGGAGGACGTGTGACAATGCAGAATCACCAAGCATAAACTTATAGCCAAGTTCCGCACACATGAGTGCGGCCTCAACCGGGACCTGGGATTCATGTCGCATTACATTCATCCCCCATCATCTGGCCTGGGCTTGCGAAATCCCACCAACTGTCCCGGCTTGAGACAATTCTCACGTCTTTAACCTGGGGTTACCCCTATCTCTGGGTCTGTAAAGACTTAATTACCTGCAAATGCTCGCATTCTGAGCATTGTCTTGCATCTTTGAATTTGTCTACATATATGTTTCTGGAACATACCTCTTCATTCACCTGAGGAAGGAGCATTGCTCCGAAAGCTAGTGTTCGGAACAAACCTATTGGTCTTTAACCTGGTGTTGTAAGACTGCTTACTGTACTCACCCCAGTCCAACACCGGTATCTTCACATCATTTCTTTGTGAAGAAAGAAGCAAAGTACAAACTTAGTTTCTCAACCATTTCTTTGTTCGCCGTCATGAATTCCCTCGTTTCTGACTGGAAGGGGCCTGTGGTGATATGCATGCACACATAAATGTATATAGTTGTATAGATGTATAAAGTTATATCCCATGACATGTATTCATAGTTATGACCTTTGGCCAGCGGGTGGCATCAGGCAGGCATTACGTGACTGGCGTGACCCACCAGTTGGTAGTAGGACATACAACAGGATAATCGCACCTAGAATAGCTCCCTAGGAATTCAAGTAACTTTGTCTGGATATAAATCTGTTTGTTGTTTTTCCACGTGTTTGACAAATTACCATTCAAGTTGAATACATGTATGTTCTGTGTGTATCTTTATGAACGGTGGAACCACAGAACACAACATATTTGGGCAGCACGGTAGCATAGTGGTTAGCACCGTGGCTTCACAGCGCCAGGGTCCCAGGTTCGATTCCCTGCTGGGTCACTGTCTGTGCGGAGTCTGCACGTTCTCACCGTGTCTGTGTGGGTTTCCCACGGGTTCTCCAATTTCCTCCAACAGTCCAAAGACATGCAGGTTAGGTGGATTGGCCATGCTGAATTGCCCTCAGTGTCCAAAAAGGTTAGGAGGAGCTATTGGGTTAGTGGGATAGGGTGGAAGGGAGGGCTTAAGTGGGTCAGTGCGAACTCAATGGGCTGAATGGTGTCCTTCTGCACTGTATATTATATGTCTATGTCTGAGGAACTAGGAGTGCCAAACATTTAAAGGTATCCACAGAAGAGATCAACAAAGAAGAAATTTCTCCGCTGACCTGGTGAACTACGGCTATTTACAACTCAACGCAACATATAACATTGAAGTTTAAGATGCAAGGTTTAAAGGCACCCCACTAGCTTCAAGTCCCGGGTAATGTAAACGAAAACGGGCATGTTTTCAAACAACAGTTTGGATTCTATGTATTAGCATTTGTCCTCTAGGTGCAGCCTGACAAGAGGCGCATTGTGTTGCTGCTCACGGTAGCAGCCCTCTATATGCCCAATCGAACGGGATGGTGGAAAAGGGCATGCACATTGTGAAGCAGCTACTAAAGAAGGCCCTTGATACCAGGGCAGATATTTATTTGGCGCTTCTAAGCTATCGTTCGGTGCCACTGGTCAATGGAATGTCACCAGTATAGCTGCTCATCAACAGGCATCTACGGACAACCCTGCCTTCCATCGTGGCTCCCCCATAAATTGACGAAAAAAGAAGATTTTGTTTCTTCAAAAGAAGAGGCAGAAAGAAGTTTATGATAGGTCCACAAGGAAGCTCCAGCCACTGCAGCCAGAGGACACCATCAGGCTCGAGGATCCCAACGGCAATGTATGGGTAAAACTGGCAGAAGTTTTGAAGTAGGCAGGTCCACACTCATTTATGGTGATCACTGAGGATGGTTCAGTCCTGCGAAGGAACCGAAGAGCATTACTAAAAGTGCAACGGCCTTTCGTGCTGAATCCAGTGGGAAAGGTAGGGTGCAATCCCAAACTTGAAGAAGACACAGACCACACAGCAGAGCCAGTAATCAATGACTCTTCTGCAGCAGTGCATGTAGAACGAGCTGGAACACCAGCAACAGATGAAGGTGGGACACATTCACCAACTTAGCCATCACGCGAGGTCGATCAGATTGCGGAGCAAGCCTGACAAACTGAACTTATAACAAAGTGCGTACACCACGGGTTCGATTCTCCGATTTTGCGGCTAAGTGCCGATGCCAGAGTGGGAACTGTGATGTTATATGATGCCAAAATCGGCACTGAACCCACACCGATTCTGGGACCGGTGAGAGGCTAGCAGCCGCGCCAGGTAGAATTCCCGGCTCCCGCACCAAAAACGGCTGCAGAATGGCCGGGAACGTGGCTGCGCAAGCGCACGGCAACGGCCTGCAGCGGCCACACTGTGCAACGTGGCATCGGCCGCGCGCGGACCCGGCCTGCAAGGTAGTGCCCCTGCAACCCCCCTCACACCCCGGGCCACCCCCCACCAGTTCCCCCAGCCCCCGCCGAAGCTCACCCTGCCAGCAGAACAGCTCCCTCCTGACTGTGATGGCGCTGGAATCAGTCCGCATCCGCCACGCGAGATCCCACATGAGCACACGCGAGCGATGCCGTCGGGGACTCGGCCTATCAGGGGCGGAGCATTGGGGAAGCACCTCGAAGAGTATGCCATTTTTGAGGGCATGGAGCATCTCAAAATGGCACCGGCCCCCATTTTGGTGTCGGTGGTCGGAGAATCTCACCCAGTATGTTTCAAAGTTATGATTGTAAATATTGATGCCTCCAAAGAAAGGGGGATGTGGTGATATGCATGCACACAGAAATGTACAAAGGGTCATCTGGACTCGAAACATTAATTCTTTTCTCTCCCGAAAGATGCTGGCAGACCTGCTGAGGTTTTCCAGAATTTTCTCTTTGGACCTGAATGAAGACCCTTCAAATGAGCAACGACCCTTGCCCGTTTCACTGGCCATGGCGAAGAGATCCCACCAGGGCAGCGGCCTGGTCCGGTCCGAAGACCAGACAATGACAAATTAGTCGACAGTATCAAACACCAACTATAACGCCCCTCCACCTCCCAACTCCCCAACTATTCCTGCACCCAACAACCCCCAACAAAAACATAAAATTTGTACAAAACCTGAACTTCGCAGGGTGTTTGCGAGTGGGAACTGCAGTAAACTCACTTTTGTGACTTCCCTTTAGCTGAAAGGCTCTCCAACTGGCCCTATATTAAAAAATTGAGAAAATCATTAACAAGATTAAAAAATTCCAGTTATAATGGTTCAGTGACAACAACGGTATTGTAACCCCAATGGAGGTCCGGGATCAGGAGTATATGATTTCCCATCACCTCACCGGAATATGAAGTTCCCCTTTTAAGACAGGCAGGCCTTCCCCTTTAAGGGGGCGGGTTTCCCCTTTACAAGGAGATCCACAGTTGTATAAAAACTTTGGCCTCGCTGCAAGTCGGGGAAGCACATCCTTTGGGGAGTGGAGGAGTGGAGGAGTATTGTAAGTGTATCAAAATAAACCGTGTTCTGTAATTTCTACTTCTGTCTATGCATTCTGCCTACCACAGAGTCAACAGAATACACAGTAAGAGAAATATATACAGCACTAACATAAAAAACACTGCAACAATAATAAATTTTTAGTGTAAACCAATCATACAGAAAAATTATTTAACTTCAGAACGTGCAGCAACTTAACTCTTTGACAAATACAAAGAAACAGAGTGCTTTCCAAGCTTCTTAACAAAAATATTTGCATCATCTGGGGAGTCAAAGAAGTAATCCTTTTCCCTGACATAAACTCGGAGACGGGCCGGGTATAGTAGCCCAAACCCGATATCCTTCTTGAATAGAACAGACTTCGCCCTGTTGAATGCTGCCCTTTTTTTCGCCAGCTCTGCATTAAGGTTCTGGCATAGCTGGATCGAACGGCCCTCCCATTTAACGTTCCGGTTCTCCAGAGTTCAGGATCTGCCCCTTTTCCTTAAAATTATGGAAACTTATGATCATTGCTCATGGGGGTTCCTCTGCACGAGGTCTCGGCCACAGTGCCCGATCAAAATCCGAAGGGGGGGGGTGATTTGAGAGCCCCCTCATGCATCATCTTGGACAGCATATTTGCTATGTATTCTGTGGAGGTGTTCTCCGTCCCCTCTGGCAAACCAACGAGGCGGATGTTATGTCTTTGAGATCTGTTTTCCAGGTCACTTACATTTGGCGGAATTCTCCCCCCACGCCGGGTGGGAGAACTGCCGGGACGCCGAGCGAGTTTCACGGCTGGCCGCTGAGAGAATCGCCACTCCCCGTTTGTAACGGGCGAGCGACGATTCTCTGGCCCAGATCGGCCGAGCAGCCTGCCCAACATGACAGGTTCCCGCCCGCACCGTCCACACCTGGTCGCTGCCTGCGTGAACAGGGCGGGAACGCTGGGGGGGGCGGCCTGAGGGAGGGGGAGTGAGGTTCTTGCACCGGGGGAGGGCCTCAAAAGGGGTCTGGCGATCGGCGGGCCAGCCTCTCTGAAGGAGGACCTCCTTTCCTCCGCCACCCCGCAAGATCCATCCGACATCTTCTTGCGGGGCGGGCGCGGGGAGGATGGCAACCGCGCATGCGCGAGGTGGCGCCGGCCCACCTGCGCATGCGCGGGTGACGTTATTTACGCAGCGCTACTTTTACGCGGTGCCAAGGCCCAGCGCGGGTAAATGACGCGGCGCCGCATCTAGCCCCCCGGGACGGGAGAATAGGTGGCTGGGAGTGGCCTCCGACGCCGGAGTGAAACACTCCAGTTTACACTCTGGCATCGGGATTTAGGGCGCGGTTCTCCACCCCCCACGCCGGGTGGGAGAATAGCGGGAAGGCCTCCCGACATTTTTCACGCCCTCCCGCTATTCTCCCCCCCCCCCCCCCCACATCCGACCCACAGCATGAATTGCCGCTCCCCGTTTTTTACGGCGAGAGGCGATTCTCCGAGGCCGATGGGCCGAGCGGCCGGGCCTTCGCGCCCGTTTCAACACGGCAGCAAACACACCTGCTTGCTACTGTCGTGAAACGGGCACCAGATGCCCGTTTGGGGCATCTGGGGGCCCGATTGGCACGGCAGTACCACGGCCGTGCCAAGGGGGCCATGCGTCCGTAATGGACGCACTCTTTTCCCTCCGCCGTCCCGCAAGATCAAGCCGCCACGTCTTGCGGGGCGGCTGAGGGAAAAGACGCCAACTGCGCATGCCGGGTTGGCATTGTCCAAACTGCGCATGCGCGGCTGACGTCATAGGCCACGTCAGCCGGCGAGACGCTTGGCGTGCGGCCTTGACGACCGTCGTCAAGTCTGCACCGCCGTGACGCACAGGGCTCCTAGCCCCGCCCGGGGGGGGGGGGGGGGGAGAATCGGCCCCGAAAGTGACCGTGAAGGCTGCCGTGGGTCACGGCCTGTCCCACGGCAGCCTTTACGATTCTCCGCATTTGTGGAGAATCTTGCCCTTAGTCTCCCAATGGGAGAATTGTGCCCATGATATCTCAAATATTTGTTCAATTCCAGGACCAAAGACATGTTATTTTCGAGGGGCGTGAAGCATTTGTTGTGGTCGGAGAGGGCCTCCTCCATATCTCGGATGTGGCGTCCCATGGCTCCATAATTTTGTTCATCCCTTCCAATTGTTTTGATATTTGGATCAGGGGCTCATCAACTGAACTTTTCAGTTCTCTGGCCAGATCCCGTTGATTTTTTTCAGTTCGGCCACCAAGTTGCGGCTGAAGTCTTCAGCTACTGGCCACAAGGTCAGCTGGGGAGAGGGGACTCTCGCCCCGGCCATTTTGTCCCACGCCAATTCCAGGGAAGACTCCGAATCTCACTCAGCTCCGCACTCTCCTATTCTTGTTGCTTTTTGGCATTTTGCGTTCCTGCACTCTTCTCCAGTGATTTTTTTACTTTTTATAGTTAGCGCTGCCGTTATTGCGCTACACAGGTTGTGTTCGGGTTGGAGCATCTCTCGGTCCGTTCTCTCCCCTCACATCAGCTGCCGGAAGTGCAGTCAGTTTTTATGTTCCCAGCTTGCTTACTTTCATATTGGCCTGGATTCCCCATTCCTGCAGCTAAGTGCCGGCGCCAATGGAGTATCCGTGATGCACCATGACGGGGAAATCGGCGCGAATCCCTCACTGATTCAGGTACTGGTGAGGGGATAGCACTGGCGCCATGTAGAACACGCGTAGATTGCATGGAGAATGGGCGGTGAATCGCCAGGTCCCAGGCCACGCATGTGCAGGGCTGATGAGCTTCAGCCGTGCTCGCTTACCGCCCCCTCTCCCCCCCCACCGTCGCACCGGGTAACCTGGCGCCTGCCGTGCTCAACAGCGTACCCGCCCACCCCGACGCCACAGCCCATCCCCTGGCCACTCCCCACCACTCCAACCAGACCTAGCAGAAGCCCCTGGCCAGCGGCACTGATCTCGGATGAGTGTGGTGGCGCTGGGCACTGTCGCCAGCCAGCACGCCAGTTTCCTGCCCACTTGACCACATGTGGCCTGCGCTATCGGGAACGAGGCCCATCGGGGATGGAGCATCACGGGTGGGCAGGCCAACGCCTTGCGGCTGCGTGCGGTGTGTGGCCTGATGACACCAATTTGGAGGGGGTAGAGCATCGCCAACCGACGTCAATAGCCAAAGGAGAATCCTGAACTGCCTAACTCTCTTGCTCTGCCTGGTGGTCGCCCATTCCCTTCCTGCCTGTGGAATCTGAGCCTGCAGTGTGACCATCTCTCTATACATACTATCCATGACACTCTGCACTTTGCGGATGCCCCAGTCACCGTTCCAGCTCCGAAACCTGTGCTTCCAGGAGCTGTAACTGGAGACACCTCCTGCACACATGCTGGTCTCAGGCACTGGAAATGTTTGTGATTTCCCACATGGAGCAAGACGAGCAGACCAAGTCTTTTGAGCTCTTCTGCCATGATTTATCCTTTTAAATTAAAGCTTTGGAAGATGCCTGATATTAGAATATATACAATTCTCTATGGCCCTTCTTTCCTTGCCCTCATTAAAACCAATTATAGCTCTTACAGATTATAAACCACAAAAAGTATTTTCAAACTCCAAGAGATAAAAGTTGTTCAAACTTACCAACCACCTCTTACCAATCAGCTCGCTCCCTTGTAGCACATCTTCCCGCCGTGCACCGAATTCCTACTCTGCTTCAAATTCCCGTGTTTCCAATTCACTCTGGCTAGTGTCTCCCATAATTGTCCATGCACTAATAATACAGAAGATCATGTCAATTGGATAAGATATTATTCATTAAACATCCAAGTGATCCATGTTACATGAATGAAAATATGTAAGTGAATGCACAGCTTCCAGACAATATTAATTATTAATTTTTTTGAGAAAAGCTAGTGAGACAACTTTGTTCGAAGGTGAGGGAAGAATTGAAAGCTGATACCTTGCAACAATGGGATTAACATTACTACTATGTCTTATGGTATCATATGTCCATTTATGTCCATTTGTTTCCAGTTTCTATGCTGTTCTCTCGAAGGCGTCTCTGTAATTCCTCTGTGTACATGGTGTACTGGTACTATGTTTTTACATGTGTTGGCCCCATGAGCTTCATCCATTTTTCTGGAAGGAAACTCAGGGAGAAGTGGCTGGTGTGTCCTGAGTTAAATGACTTGCAGCTATAATAAAAGATGACCTCTACCTCTGGCATATCATATTAATCTTAATCAGTGTCAGGAGCTTCCTTTAAGTTGCTGGTTCTCAGTGTTTACTGAGTATTTACTGGGCTATCATAAAAAGCTGTTTGTATAAATCTTCATATTGGCATAAAGCCTTTGCAGGCATCACTGTTACTTGGCTGCTCCTGTGTCTCTGCTCTCTTGGGACTGCTGGCGGCCGTGTTTTCTGGACACATCTTATCTGTGTGAAAACAGTATGCCTATATGAGGTTTTGGAATCCCTCACCAATGTTTGTCTCCAAAATTTTACCAATGGTTTCTATGGGCTGCATTACAGTGTTGGCGAATGTAGTTGCCAATGCAGCAGTTCTTCCTTTCAGAAGTATGGATTCAGGTGGCCTTGTAATGCAGTTCAAATTTTGTGCTTTTCTCTATTAAAAAGTTGTGACCAGTGAACAATTATGCTTGCTGATGAAACAAACCACATCTATCCCGAGCTAATTCTGGCCTCTTATGGCTTCTCCAACCTCATTGCCAGTGGGCTGTGCTTCACCGAGTTGAGCCCTAACACCTGAAATCCAAATAACGCATGATGCTTCTGGGCTGATGGATAAGGCAGATTTTAGTGTGGATGCAAGGTGTCGGTAAATGTATTTTTAAGGGTCATACAGCAGAATAATGCATTTTGTTTCACTTAGCAAGCAGCTCCACCCCTCAGTGAAGACATGAAACTGAATCCTCATTTGCTTGTTCAAACAGATGTTAAAGATCGTACAACATTATTTGAAGAACAGCATGAATTTCTCCCAATGTACTCGCCAACATTCCTCATTCAACCAACACAGCTCAAAAACAGACTGAACAGTCATTCATCTCATAGTTGTTCATAGGAAACTGCTGGTTGAGGCAGGCTGCAATATTCTCCGACTTTACAATTGCTTCACTTTACAAAGTAATTCAAGACATAAAGTTTTGCTATGGAAAGTGCTCTATAAATGCAAGTATTATAGTTTATTAGACTTTTAATGCTAGATGCACTACGTGAATTCAGAGTTCACATGAGAAGTATCCAATCTCATGCTGAGGCAACATTTTAGTTAGGAGCCATTAACACAGTGTTCTTCAAACTTTTTTTCCGGGGACTCATTTTTACCAACCGTCCAACCTTCAGGACCCAACCAGGCCGACCTTCGCGACCTGCGCCGGCTGACCTTTGCGACTTACGCCAGCCGACCTACGCGACCCACCATTTTCTGTTACCTTGTTTGCTGCTGACAAAAATGGAGGAAATGGTGTTGGGTCCCTTTGGCCCTCGTACACGCTCTTCCAATGGAACCTGTTGGATGAAGGTGAAGCCTTCCGGTGTCGGAAAGTATGGAGTCTCCATCTGTCCAAAGTTCTGCAATTTTTTCCAGTGAAATTTTATCAAATAAATCCCACCCGAACTTGTAAAAAAATGAAAATAAAATGAGTAAAATAAATGAAAAAAATTAAAATTAAATGAATAAAATAAATGACTAAAACCCTCTGAACTTGCAAAACAAAAGGCTGCGACAGTTTTAAAAAGAAGCGGCTGCACTGCGCATGCATATCTGATCATCGGCGCGCATGCGCAGAGCAGCAGCATTTGTTTTACATGTTCAGCCATTTTGAAGGCCGCTTGCAGCCTTCCCGACCCTCCCGACACCTGCCCGTGACCCATCCGCGGGTCGTGCCCCCGAGTTTGACAATGCCTGCATTAGGATTACCTTTAAGATAATACATACAGTGCCACATAAAATATACATACAGTGCAACATAAAAACGAGGTAATGGCAGGTTTATTTTTTAAACTGTCCTGCCCTGGAATTCGTTAGCTTTATGTTTTGATTTGGAATGACTTCTATATTAGAATACATGTTTTAAGTGATTAGCACTGTGGCTTCACAGCACCAGGGTCCCAGGTTCGATTCCCCGTTGGGTCACTGTCTGTGCGGAGTCTGCACGTTCTCCCCGTGCCTGTGTGAGTTTCCTCCGGGTGCTCCGGTTTCTTCCCACAGTCAACGATGTACTGGTTAGGTGAATTGGCCATGATAAATTGCCCATAGTGACCAAATAAAAAGGTTAAGAGGGGTTATTAGGTTATGGGGATAGGGTCGAAGTGAGGGCTTAAGTGGGTCGGTGCAGACTCGATGGGCCGAATGGCCTTCTTCAGCACTGTATATTCTATGTTCTATTATTGGCACAAGTAGGCTTACATTAACACTACAATGAAGTTACTGTGAAAAGCCCCTAGTCCCAACACTCCGGCGCCTGTTTGGGTACACAGAGGGAAAATTCAGAATGTCCAATTCACCTGACAAGCACGTCTTTCGGTACTTGTGGGAGGAAACCAGAGCACCTGGAGGAAATCCACGCAGACAGGGGGAGAACGTGCTGACTCCACACAGGCAGTGACCCAAGCGGGAATCGAACCTTGGTGCTGTGAAGCAACAATGCTAACCACTGTGCTACGGTGTCGCCCATGTTTTTAAATATTATTTATCTTTTTGCTAGTTTTGGCAGGAGTTACTAATGGAGACAATGCTCACTAGAGACTTTATGTCTTGTTATGATATCACATTGAATGTACCTATATATCAATGTTGCTTCACTGCCAGTTTGATACCGGACTGTCAAGGTGTGATCATTTTATTAGCATTTACAGTTGTTATGGTTACCATTTGACAACTGCGGACATTGATGTTCACGTAATGCAGTTTTAAAAGTAATTTTGGCAGTGGCTGAGCAAGACACTTAATTCATATGAATACAGTAGGTGCTGGTTGACTATCAGCTGCATTGGACATATATTTTGCAGATACAGTGCTCATTTTAAATGGTGACAGGTTAAACAATGGACAAAGGAATTTCACAAAATTGTGTTTGGTGTTCTTATGCTAATGTTGCACAGCATAACTTCAGGCAAACAGGAAAGAATTTGATGCAACACATTGATAACTGATTGCTGAATCACTGCTGAACTACATTTTATATTCGGCTCATGGTCAAGTTGCATCCTCTTTCCATTTGAGCTTTGCTGTTGCCGCATCACTGCCAGAACTACTTTTCAACAATTGGATTATGAAACCACTGACATCATCAGCAATTTTTGCATAGTACCATGACAAACTGTTACATTGTGTCGCTATAATTTATAATATAGAAAACAGCTCATTGATTTTGTGAGTGAGGAATTAAGGGTCTTGTGTTTTGCCAGGATGGGTGCTGAGGTTCCAACTAAGGGCACTTCAGCCTAATCTTGGCATGGATGGAATGCATAAATCACTGATGGTTTAACTCTTTTTGCATTTTTCCCAGATCTGAATTATTAATGGAAATTGTGACCATGAAACAGTTGTTCAGTCATTCACTGTTGAATGTAGATTCTGCTTAAGATCTACCTGCTTTCTCAAAGATGTAGCAGGAACAAGAAGTAATGTTAGCTCAGGTAGCAGGACTGGTAATGTCGCTGGACGAGTAATCCTCTAATGCTCTGAATGATGTGTTCGTAGCAGCATGGCAACTGGGGGAATTAAAATTTATTTAACTAATAAATCTGGAATAAAGTACTAGTCTCATCAATGGTGATCATGAAGTACTGGATTGTCATAAAAATCCATCTGATAAAATAATGTCTTTCAGGAGAGAAAATCTGCCTTCATTAATCAGTCTGGCTTACCTGTAACTCCAGACACAGAGAAATGTTGTTGACTCTTAACTGCTCTTGAAATGGCCAAGTAGGCCAATGAATTACATAAAGCCACTATGGAAAAGTTAAAGAAGACTAAAACAAAATGGCCCAGTTGGCATCGACCAGGCACCAGAAAAGACAATGGCACAGTTGACCCTGCATAGTCCTCCTCACTGACACCAGAGGACTTGTGCCAAAATTGGGAGAACAGTCATGCAGAGTAGCCAGACAAAAGCCTCACATAGGCATACTCAATAAATGACAGTCTACAGCAAATGTCCTAGATGCCTCCATTCCTACTTCTGTCAATCCCAGTCAATATCAATTCCCAACAAGAGAGAATCTGAACATTTCATCTTGGCATTCAATATCATTCCCTGCTCTGAATTTCCCACCAGGAACATTCTGGCCATTGACCAGAAACTGAACTGAACTGAGTATTCAAATCCTGAGGCTACAAATGCAGGTCAGACGCTGGAACCTCTGTGGCAAGTAACTCAGCTCCCTACTAGGCCCAAGCCATGAGTGTGACGGAACATCCTCCAATTCCCTGGGCGAGTGCACCTCCAACAAAACTTACAAAACTGAATGCCATCCAAGACAAACCAGCCCGTTTGATTGACGCTTCATCTGCCAGCTTAAATGTTCACTCCCGCCACAGTAGCAGCAGCAGTTGCAGCAGTGTACACCATCTATAAGGTGCACTGTACCAAGTCATTAAGACTCCTTTGACACTACCTTCCAAACTCCTGATATGTAAGCCATACACCATCCTGATTTAGAACTAGATTACAATTCCTTCACTGTTGCTGGATCAAAATTCTGGAATTCCTTCCCTAATGTCACTGTGGGTGTACCTACACAACTTGGACTGCAGCGGTTCAAGAAGGTGGCTGACCACTACCTTCTCAAGAGCCATTAGGGATGGGAAGTAAATGCCGGCCTCTCCAATGACATTGACATCGGATGTCAATGCAGGTCCTGTAGGACAGCTGAAAAGAGTCTCTTCCAGTTTTTCTCTAAGAAACCATCATACTTCAGCAAGTCACTGCACCTATGATGTCCAGTTTTGCAACCAAGGAAAACATTTGGCAAAAATTAGGTATTTGTATGACTCCCACAAAGGTTACAGGGTCTGGATCATTCAGTTCCCCGTGACCTCCCCTGAATATGAGCTTCCCCAATGAGAGGGCAGGGCTAAATCATTAACCGGGAAGTTCTGTGAACGCAAAAACTCCTTCCCAAGTGTCAGCCAGCATGGGAGACCATTTTGGGAGTGGTGAATGTAACTTGTTATTTGTGTATTCAACCTGTTTGTTCCATACCCAGTATTGCTTCCTCGTGGTTGCTTGCCTGGATCCGACTCTGGCGATGAGGATCATGTGGCGCTGCCGGAGATGTCATTTCGTCAGAATTCTGCCCACTTTACAAAGGCTTCAGGAGGCCTCTGGCCAAGCAACCGATATGCCGCATATAGGGAAGTTAGAGACAATTGATGCCGATGTAAGTGATCAGAACCAGTACATTGAGCGGATGCAGTATTTGTTGTTTGAATGCAATCATTGGGAGGCAGATGATTACCCTCCTCACGGTCTGCGGGCCTGCCACTTACAGCGGCACAAAGATCTTAACCTACCCAAATGCACCTGATATACAGTTGTTCATGCAGCTGGCCACATTGGTGGGTGAACATTTGAATTCAAAGCCACCCATTATAGTAAGGTGTTGTCGATTCCACTGGGGGTGCACTTCCCAAGACCCTGACCATCATCAGCGAGCCTCAGAGTATCAGCGACCATGGTCCCCAGATTCGAAGGACCCAAATCAGAGGGGTTGATATGCCAGTGACCAGAAGGATCGGACAGAGAGGCATCCAAAAGGAAGCCTGGCCACCCATCGCCCCACTGGGTAGGGCCACCTCTGCAATCGGATGAAATTTGCAGATGACAATGTCGATGACCGCAAACATTTGCACTGCATCGCAGCACCAAGAGTGGGCCAACTCGTGTCACTACCCAGGTGAATTCTGCACTGTAAATTATATGGTATGATATGAATGTTTTCACAATTCTGATGACCTAGATATTGGGGCTGCTGTTTCCATGGTGAGCCAGCGCAAGTTCGACTGCAACCAATCCAGAGTCCAGCAGTTGGAGCTATGAGACACGGATGCACGTTTGCTGACTTATATGGCAGAACAGTTGGTGATCACAGGCGGCAGAAGGGGTTGGGCATGGTTTTTGGGCCGAACCCTTTTCACCAGTACATATACGAACATGCTTTTATGCTCCTTATGGATCACAAGCCCTTATTGAGGTTATTCAAGGAGAACAGGGCAATTCCACCCGTGGCATCGGTACGGATTCAGCATTGGGCATTGCCATTGGTGGCCTACGAATACATGCTGGAGCACAGATCAGGGCCGAAGATTCCCCATGCGGATGCTGTCAGCTGGCTCCCATTGCAGACCAGGCCGCCGGTGACTGAGTGCACCAATAAAGTGATAGCGCCCTTACATTTCAAGGACATTCTGCCTGTTACGGCGGCTCAAATGAAGGCTTGGACCATGACCGACCGAATAATAGCTCAAGTCCATCATATTGTATTGTATGGGTTTCAGATTTGTACGCTGCCGGGCGGCCTGAAGATATTCACAACAAAAGAGGTGGAACTCAGTGTTGAAGACGGGTTCTGCTTTGGGGTTTGCATGTGGTGGTGCCAGAAAAAGGTCGCAGGCCCATTCTGAAGACCTTCACACTGGCCATCTGCTGGTGTCGAAGATGAAAATGCTGCCCCGCAGCTACGTATGGTGGCTTGGCATCGATGTGGACATTGAGACACTGGCTAAGCAGTGCGTGCAGTGAGAGGAGCACCAGAAGCTGGTGCCGACGGCACCGCTCCATCCCTGGGAGTGGCCGGGCATGCCATGGTTGAGGCTACACGTCGATTTCACAGGGCCCCTTCAGGGCTCACTGTTCCTACTCATCATGGATGCCCACTCAATGTTGTTGGACATCCACCGCATGGCATCCACATGGTTGAGAAGCTCCACAAAAGATACAGCATCCACAGAATCCCGGCAGTTTTGGTCTCAGAGAATAGGGCAGCTCACACCACCACGGAATACAGTGACTCCTTCTGGAAAAACAGCGTCTGCCACAAACGGGCCACACCGTCCTACCCAGCTTCAAATCGGTTGATCGAACGGGCGGTGCGAACATTTAAGCAGGGCACGTGGAAGCAGAGCATGGGTTCTCTGGAGACCCGCTTGACCCATTTTTGGTTCTTCCACCAGTCTGTGGCACCATCTGAACTACTGATGGGGTGATGACTGTGCACTCGATTGAACCTCGTGTTGCCCAATATTGGAGGGAAAACCCACAGTGGGCAGGAACGCTCCCACTCGGATTCGGGCAGACTGATGCTCGTTAGAGAATTTTCAGCAGGTGATGAGGTATAAGTTTGAAATTTTGCTGATGGAGCCTTGTAGATTCTGGGGGTTGTGGTACAACAATCAGTACTGGTCTCCTACTTGGTACGAGTGCAGGTCAGGGAGTCGAACCAGCACATGGACCACCTGCAGCCACATGCCAGGAGGTGCTCAATCACTGCCTGGCGGTTCAGCGGCCAATATTGCCATCCCTCTGGCACTACCTCTGGTACCACAGACGCCACGATGTAGAAATGCAGGATGCCAACACATTGAACTCAGATTCGGACATGGAGACCCAATCAACCGAGGCAGCCATGGATCCGGTAATGGCCCAAGGCCCCAACACATCGGTGGCACTCCGAAGCTCATCACGTAAACAACGTTCCCCACATCCGGCGCAGCGGACGCCTGACTAACAGCCCAGGACCAAAAAGACGAGGGGTCCTGCTCCTCAAGCCGTCAAGATGGACAACATTTCAGACTTGTGTGTGGTGGGGGGGGGGGGGGGGGGGTGTGTGGTGGGGGGGGGGGGGGGGGGGGGGTGTGTGGAGGGGTGTTAACACGCACAGAAGTGCGGGGTCTGGACCATTTGATTCCCCGTGGCCTCACCTGAACACGATCAGCCCCAATGAGGAGAGAGTCTAAACCCTTAATCGGGGAGCTCTGTGAACATAAAAACCCCAACCCAAGTGTGGGGCGGCGAGGGAAACCCTTCGGGGAGTGGCGAGTGTAACTTGTTATTTGTGTATTAAACCTTCTTGTTGCATATCTTATATCGCTTCCTTGTGGGTGCTGACCTGGATCCTACAATACAGTTGGATCAATTTCTCAATTGATATTTATCAATTCAGGAAAATTCAGGAGAATGAGCCACTACAATCTCTACACATATCCAAACTTTACAGTGCAGGAAAAATGAAATCCTTCCATTTACATCTTGACTCATGAAGTAATTAACACTGTATAATCTCCAGTAAGCAGCCTCATACTTTCAAAACTGTAAAGAAGAGCAAGTAAATATGATGAAGAACAGAGACACTCCAACAAAAATGTCATTATATGCACCATATCTGTGTGAATTTTGATCTTACAATATTCCTTTGAGACAAACATTGCAACTGTGAATATTTATTATGAATATATGCATATCTCCTTTTGTAACTAAAACAAATTAAAATAAATTCACAGCTCCACACAACCAAAATGTAAAGCAACACCTGCGTCAAAAATGTGATCACTTTTTGCATCTATAACACCAGATAAAAATGCAATGGGATTAAACAGTAGATGCACTAATTATAATACATATCATTGTAATTCTTATTTTAACTCTGTTTTTGGATCAGTGATGATTTTTTAATACAGCAATTTGCATAAGCAGCATGGAGATTGCTATCTTTCCAAACCTACACACTTACGATTCAAGCTAGATACATCACAGCTCACAGCGATGTAAAATCACTGTGCTAATTAATAAGCCATTTACTGAACGCAGCTAGTTAAGGTGGTCCTACAGCTGACCTTATGGAAGATGAGCTGTCCCAGAAGTGTGTGTGTGTAACTACAAACATAATGATGTGCCAGGAGGGAATCATTAAAAATAATTTACACAAGCCTTCATTTACAAGATCTTTTGATAGCACGCTTCCCCGGTGTTTAGATCCAGAGTGCAGCCTCTACCATTTCGAAAGCACCAAGCGAGAGAGCAAAAAGAGATACCTAAGTGGTTAATTAAGAGCTGTTCGGGCGCCACAAGAGCCTCCTGCAAATCCCTCTGATGTCTGCTGTGTCAAGTGGCTCTCACAGGCAAAAGCACAAGAGGTAGCCACCATGGCAGGCTAATTACGGGAGATTGAGAGCAGCTGAGAACGGCCCGGTGCTGGCCACTTGCTGTGAAGCACCAGAGAGTTGGTTTGAGATGAGCAGACTTTGTGCACATCTGTCCTCAGTGTCAAACATTGGCAGATAAGGTATTGGCATATCGTGCAGAATGTAAGGACCCTGCAATGTTTGTAATTAATTGTTAATAGCATTGTTGGTATTTACCAAAGATAGAATAATGTCAGAGTATTGTGCTGGGTATTGTGAACAGTATTGAATGCAAGTTATTTGTATGGACATATGAATAGCAGGCCATAGATCACACCTTCTTCTAACAGGTGCAATTTTGCCTCAGCTTGCCTGAATAGATCCAGAATCTCCAAAGCACGAGGTTGCCTCATTATCAGCAATTTTAACTAACTCTGTAATTAAATAACTAACATAACAATTTAGAAATGTGATAGGATTACTTGGTTATTCTATTATCTATTATTTAAAAATTATACATATAAATATATATAGCTATTCTGAAATGAGGTAGCCACATAGTTTGACACCTCCTTTCTGGCGGGGGCGGGGGGGGAGACCAGTTGATGCAGGTCTTTCTAGGGCAATCCCTGATTCCTTGTATCTTTCTTACGTATCAGAATATTAAGCATCTGCTTAAATGTCAGATGACTCATACCAAACCTGGGTTATCTACAAAATAATAAAAAAAAGAAATAATCAAACTGGAATACAGTAAAGGATCAAAACAGTTCTGATAAATCTATTCATTACAAAGATCTGCTTCACTTTCGACAATTACCTGTAGAGGTAGTTTTGTAGTGAAAATCCTCAGGGATGGTACACCTCCTCATCCCTTAACTGGCAATTAAAAATACCTCTTGAATGCAGACAGAACTCAAGTCACCCAATTATCTGGAACCAACAGGGATTACAGTGTGATATTAAGTGTGTTTAAGTGATTTTGGTGTGAATATGAATACCTACATTACTAGGTTTTACTAAAAGGGATTTCGTAAATGCGGTGGTTCCATAGCAAGTTAATTAATACTTTCAGTGACTGGGATTTTAGTTTGACAGACAGAATGCTTGTCAGAATGCTATTAGACACCAAAGTGACTCAATAACTGAACAGGCCTTTTTTTCTTCCACAATGCAAGAACAAGCTTGTTATGCAACAACATATTAATAATCTGGTCTGCAATCTAACACAATTGACTTCTGTCGACTTAACTCAAATTTAAATAACGATGAGGAAAACATGTCTTATTTTATGGTAACCATTGTCTCCTTTCTTTTTAACTCTTTCAGGAGTGCTGTAGCATCACTTGAACCAAAACTAAAGGGAGAAGAATTGCACTTGAAATCATTTGTTTAATGCTTGCTTACCATGGCATGGATTTTACCGCCCCTCTTGCCCAGCAGGTTATTATGGCTCCACACCAATTGGCGTATCGGTGGGTGGAGAGAGACATGCCACCGCGGGGCCATGAAATCCAGGCCCATATTGCACAGATCACCTATGGCGCTCCTCTTCCCCTTCTCTTGCACCTCCACCCCCACATATACACAAACAATGTGACCTAACCATCTGCCAGCCACCACAGCCAAATCGCAAAATACAAATGAATACCATTGGATCAAGGTACCAGAGGGTACGCAGTACCAAATACGGAGTATTCTCGTAAGGAGTTATCACCTTTAGGGAGAGAGGTGCAGGGGGATGATTGTCAAGAACAAAAAATAACTTTGAACCCTACTGATTTTACAGAAACAATATCCGGAAACCATACATGTAGTTTGAAAGCTGCAGAGGACTGTCTTTGCTCTTAAAGGTACATTCTTGTGCCCTTGTACTTGGAAGGATTTAATATTTTCTCCATCTTTCACAAAAACTGGATCTTCCTAATGCTTTACATCCCAGGTTCGATTCCCGGCTTGGGACACTGTCTGTGCGGAGTCTGCACGTTCTCCCTATGTCTGCGTGGGCTTCCTCTGGGTGTTCCGGTTTCCTCCCACAGTCCAAAGATATGCAGGTTAGGTGGATTGGATGTGCTAAATAGCCCTTAGTGTACAAAAAGGTTAGGTGTGGTTACTCGGTTATGGGGATAGGGTGGAGGTATGGGCTTAAGTAGGATGCGCTTCCCAAAGGCCGGTGCAGACTTTATGGGTCGAATGGCCTCCTTCTGCATTGTAAATTCGATGATTCTATCATGCCAGAGATGATATGCTAACATATTTCTGTATCAATTTCAATTTTTCCAGCAAGTGTAACTACTATAGGTTTCATTCTTTCAAGTTGTGGGTGTATTTAACATGGAGATCTTTTGATACCATGCTTTCAGCTGGCATAGGGTGCTTCTGGAGTGGATACCAGAGGCATATTGCAGATTTTGATGAAGTGCATTCTCAGTTTACCTCACAAATTAGTACCTCAAATTTGATTAACTGTGATAATATGGCACAATATTGAATTAGGCTTCTGGCACACTTCTTAGATGTTATACAACAATCTGCAGACACTGTAAACATTTATCAGAACTGTTACACCAATTACCAACTTGAAACAGCATTTCTGAGCATTTAATTTAATTGTATCATCAGTTTGCTTTTGATTTCTCATTGTCCTTGGGACAATTTCTTTAAGATGGTTTACCTTGTCTTAAATCCAAACAAAATCTGGGTGGAGTGTGAGTTGGACTTTATGCATATTTATAGCAACATAGGAAACCATGCAGGCCATTCAGGTCCTTGAGCATGCCCTGCCATTCTTTAGATCAATTTACGTGCCTTTGCTATAAGTAGTCCTGTCTTATTTTGACACCTCAATTTTAGGGATGCCTGTTGCTGTTTCTGGCATACCCCCACAAGCTCTTCATTGAACCATTGTTGATCCCCTGGCTTGGTGGTAATGGTAGAGTGAGGGATATGCTGGGCCATGAGGTTGCAGATTGTGGTTGAGTACAATTCTGCTGCTGCTGATGGCCCACTGTGCCTCATGGATGCCCAGTCTTGAGTTGCTAGATTCGAAGTCTATCCCAGTTTGCACAATGGTAGTACCACACAGCACAATGGAGGGTCCATTGGGTCCAGCTCCAATTGGGTCCAGCTCCACAGCTCCAGGGTCCCAGGTTCGATTCCCGGCTGGGTCACTGTCTGTGTGGAGTCTGCACGTCCTCCCCGTGTGTGCGTGGGTTTCCTCCGGATGCTCCGGTTTCCTCCCACAGTCCAAAGATGTGCGGGTTAGGTGGATTGGCCATGCTAAATTGCCCGTAGTGTCATAAAAGTAAGGTTAAGGGGGGGGGTTGTTGGGTCACGGGTATAGGGTGGATACATGGGTTTGAGTAGGGTGATCATTGCTCGGCACAACATCGAGGGCCGAAGGGCCTGTTCTGTGCTGTACTGTTCTACTTCTACATGTAGGGTATCCGCAATGTGAAGATGGGATGTTATCTCCACAAGGACTACATGGTAGTCATTCCTACTGATACTATCATGGACAGGTGTATCTGCTGCAGGAAGGGTGGTGAGGATATGGTCAAGTATGTTTTTCCCTCTTGTTGGTTCCCTCACCACCTGCTGCAGATTGTATCCCACACAACCACATGGCCCCTCACACCATCCATGCCAACTTATGCCCCCCCCCCCCCCCCCCGTCCACTGATATGACCATTTTTAGGCCCTATGCAACTTAATGACAATTCATGCTAACACGTACCTCCACACACCTTTGCCAATTCACATTCCATGCCAGCTAATCCAGTAGCCACCATGGGCAGAACTCAGTGCTGCGAAGAGATAAAATAATGTTTTGCATTTTAGATGACTTCACTATTAAAAAACACTGTCATTCATACAAACCCATTCATTACCCTCAAATGCTTAATCTCGTGTAAAACAAACATTTCATTCAAGTACTTAATCCATTATAAAGACTGATTTGTATTTATAGTCCCACAACAATGACTTTAAAACCATTTAGATATGTCAAGCAAACGGTTAATTGACAGATACCCCATAGTGATAATGATAGTTTGTGGAATCAGTCATGCAGCACAAATCCTATAATGATACCTATTAGGCGTTTAGCACAGTGGACTAAACACTGTGGCTTGTAATGCAGAACAAGTCAAGAGCGTGGGTTCAATTCCTGTACTGGCCTACCCGAACAGGAATGTGGTGACTAGGGGCTTTTTGCAGTAACTTCATTGAAGCCTACTTGTGACAATAAGTGATTATTATTATTATATGTCAACAGACAGAGTGAAATAGCAAACACTGATTTTTTTTATAAACTACAGACTGATTTTTTTTAAGTCAGCAGACTTAAATGCACTGACAGCTTGACAGTTCCCTTGATGGCTTGACAGAATGAAAGAATCACAATTTTTTTATTACACAGGTTGCCATTTAACTCATCATGTCTGCACCAGCTCTCCAAATGATCGTCATGGCTTAGTGGTATTCCCCTTCCTCTTCCCTGTACTCTGCACATTGCTTCTATTCATATAACCATCTAATGTCCTGCTGAATGCCTCAATTGAATCTGCCTCCACCACCGTTTTAGGCAGTGCATTCGAGATCCAAACCATTTGTTGTGTGAAAAAGTTTTTTCTCACATTTGCATCTTTTGAAAATCACTTTAAGTCTGTGGCCTCATCATTCTTGATTCTTTTGCACGTGGGAACAGTTTCTCCCTATCTACTCTGTCTAACCCCCTCACAATTTTGAACATCTGTATCAAATCTCCTTTGAGCCTTCTTATTTTCAATGAGAACAGTCTCAACCTCTCCAATCTATCCACATAACTGAAGTTTCTCATCCCTGGCACCAATCTTGTAAACGTCCTCTGCATTCTCTCCAATTCGTTCAAGTCCTTCCTATCGTGTGGTTCCCAGAACTGTACACAGAACTCCAGCTCGGATCTGCCTAGTATCTTGTATAGGCTCAGCACAACCTCTTCGCCTTTGTTATTAATAAAGCCTTGGATACTATATGCTTTATTACCTGTTCTCTCAGTCTGTGATCTATGCATATATCTCTGCTCCTGCACCCCTTAAGAATTGTACCTCTTATTTTATATTGTCTGTCCATGTTCTTCCTACTAAAATGCATTTCCGCATTGAACTTCCTCTGCCAACTATCTGCCCACTTTACGAACTTGTCTATGCCCTTTTAAAGTTCTACACTGTCCTCTTTACAGTTTATAATACCACCAAGTTTCATATCATCTGAAATTAACCCCTGTACACCAAGATCTGGATCATAAGTATATATCAGGAAAAGCAAGAGTCCCAATACCGACTTGGAAAATTCTATTGAAAAGCTTTCTCCAACCTGAAAAAATTCACTGACCATTATTCTCTGCTTCCTGTTATTCAGCCAATTTGTATTCACATTGCTACTAACCCCCTTATTCCATGAGCAATAACTTTTCTCGCAGGTTTGTTGTGTGGCAATGTATATCTTTTGAAAGTCCATGTGCATCTCATCCAACAGCATTACCCTTGATTTTGGGCTCAAGCCTCTGGAGCGGAACTTGAACACATAAGTTTCTGACTCTGCTAGAAACCAATTGAGTCAAGGCTAACAGTTATACATTGTGAAGAGGTTTGAGTTTCTATAAAGCAGGCATAAAAAAATGAGATTTCTGTTTGTCTTACAGAGAAGTCATTCAACCTTTCTTCAAATGTCTCCTGTTGCATATGATTCACACAGAAAAATTGCAGAAAATTGCACCTTTATTTACTGTGGATTTGCATTTTAATCATTGTGCACTTACCCATTATAGTTGCGTTCAATTCAAAAGAGAAAATGGTAATTTAGTTTAAAGATAATCCCTCCCAAAGGAATAACAATGCCATTCTGAGGGATAAAAGTGACCAAATAGAGCAATTGCAGTTTTTGTTTTGGAAGACCTACCCGATTATTGCTATAGATCCAGCTATAGATGGCAGTCATTCACCTGCCAATTACTTTTGCTGTAGAGAATCTTGTAGTGGAACCTAATAATTAACATTTTTTACCACGCTATCATTTAAAAAAACAAGATGTACACACCACAGCATCATTACAAATGTGAAATTGTCTTTGCTTTGCATCAATACAAAACTCACAGAGTAAATCAAAGAGTCATCCCAACCTGAATCCCAAGAAGGATAATTAAATTCACGACAGGGGTTTGGTTGGGGGGGGGGGGGGGGGGGGTGCGGGGGGGGGGGGGGGGGGGGTGCGGGGGGGGGGGGTGCGGGGGGGGGGGGGGGGGTGCGGGGGGGGGGGGGTGCGGGGGGGGGGGGGGGGGCGGGGGGGGGAGGCGAGGTGGAATACACTTTCACACCATTTTGATTTGACAGTGGGAGTTTGAAGTGGCCAGGCCCAGATACTTCTTGAATCATCCCTAAGTCAATTTAAATGTTTAAGCTGTACAGGAACTACTGCCCACATTGTTCAAAAATGTCAAGTTGAGACAACTGTAAGAGAGGTGATGTTCATTCTTGTAACTACATGCGTGCGGAGCTCTTTCCTGGACCAGAGAATATTGGAATGCAAGCCAGACAATGCACCTACCAGTCTTATGCCATAGCTACTCTATTGTTGCAACATGCAAAGCATAACCATGATTGCAGATTGCTTTGCAAGAGATTCACAAAACATACCTTTCATATCTGCCCAAACAAAGTGGAGGTCATGTAATTAGTACAGAATGTCAATCTTTCCGAGTTCTCTCAGAAACCTGCTTGACTGCATGGAAGTGACACAATTACATTTTGATTCGGATCATTTTGACCTCTTCCCTTTGTGTTGGCACATGCAACAGCCAACATGAGTATCTTCAGATAGGAGAGTTAGGATTTATGTTTCGTTGTTCGAAAGAATCTTTTGAAAAGGCTACAGCAACATTGCACTGTGACCATGAATGGAACTTGTGACATCCTTTCTGGATCACAACGTATGTCCCCCACATTTCCTTGGAAAGAGGCAAATGTAATCAATGAAATGCAGGCAGATCTTGGGGATGCTGGGGGCTAGATGAGAGCTCAGCACAACAATCCCATTGAGACCTGAGGCAGGATAAACAACTACCCACTCTGAGCATTGATAGGGTGGGACCATAGGGAAGGATTTTAAACACTAGATATCACTTCAATCCCAGTCTCGCGACTGCCTTGTAACCTGAATGCTGAGATGAATGAGCTGTACAGATTAAGCATGCAGTTGGGACTCTTGTTGTCTTCAGGTTAGAAAAGACTTAGACATTGGTAAATTGAACAAATGGGGGCGATTCTCTAGCTGCATTACGCCCAGTGCAAATCCTGCTGTGTCGAAAGAATTGGGGAGAGCCTCGAGACAGGATTTGCGCCTGATGAAAAATAGTTTCTGATTCTCCCCGCTCATTACATCAGGATGTCGCCCAAAAGGGGCTGGTTTAGCTCACTGAGCTAATTCGCTGGCTTTTAAAGCAGACCAAGCAGGCCAGCAGCACGGTTCGATTCCCGTACCAGCCTCCCCGGACAGGCGCCGGAATGTGGCGACTAGGGGCTTTTCACAGTAACTTCATTGAAGCCTACTCGTGACAATAAGAGATTTTCATTTCATTCAAAAAGGGCGAGAAACTGATCACAGCTAATATGCGTTTAATCTTGTGAGTGCAATTAAAGTGGAATGCAACAGCCTACAGGTATTCACCCAACCCCCCCCAGCAGGAAGTCACCCGGGCGCGAATCATAATCGGTCCTTGAAAACGGGAACCAGGTGCCATGGACTCCGAGGGGGAGCAAGAAGATGAGTATCCCTCTCCACTTACCTCAAGGCAGCACAAGGATACAGCAGCTGCTGGCCAAATTCCGTGGGGGCTCCTTCAATGGAGCTGTCAGTTGGGGAACTTATGCTGGGAGGTGCCAGGTTGAGGGTCTCCCCTGAGATGGGACTTCACCAACTCAAATGAGTTGGTGAAGTCTTGAAGCCTTCTTTCTTTTATGTTAGCACCCCATAACAGGGCAAAGCACATCTTCAGCCTGTCTGTCCTAAATCCTCAGTGCCATTCTCCAGCTTGTTTCTTGGAGAAACATTTCACTCCCCTTGAAGATTCAATAGGCTCTGTGGTTTCAATGTTGCAGTATTCCGTCTTTTATCCCTTTTGTACTAGCTTGTTTATAAACCGGGTGGAACCTTACCAGAATTTGGCAAAGTGTCAGGCCGTACAGAATACTGGTGTTTAACCCTCCAGTTGCACAGACCAGTTTTCCCACGAAATCGTGAGCTTCCCAGACAAAAAAGAGTGGGTATGGTTTATTCCATCACTCTGGTGGGGTGAGGCCACAGAGCTGGCAACCAGCTCCAAAGAAATTGCTGCCTCGATCAGCGCTGCTGTCATGGCCCCAGCTCCCATCCTGGAGGTATCGAATCACACCCCCCCCCCACCCCGACAAACCTTGCAAGCATTCCGCTCCATTGCCCTGCCACATCCACTGCCCACGTTGAACACCATTTCACCCCACCCCCACCAGCACCACAGAATTATATCCAGAATTTCCCCCTCGCACCTCATATCAATGCGAGCCCCCAACCCATAGGGCTACCACTAAGGCCAATGGCTGGAACTATGCATGGCACAAGCCTGCACCACCAGATTGGCAGTGCCATATGACCCTCTACTCTCTTCACCACCCCCCTCGGGGGCTATGTTTGCCTCTGTGCTGCTAGACGGATCCCCTTGACTGCCTCGAGTCTGGCCAAACTTGAATATTTAGTGAGAGAGATAATTTGGCTGGGGGGCTGCTAATAATATTTAAATCAATCGAAATGCATTAGAATGAGATTCATATGGACATGAATCTCATGATGTCACCAGTGGAGAAAATCGGGAAACACAATCTCTCCGGCGTAAACCTCATTTTCCAATTATTGTTTGACTTTTCCGCCCATGCTACCGATCCCACGGACAGAAATACTGAAGGTCTCATCCACCATTTGACAGCCATTGAAGTTTCAGTGCTGGCAAAAATGGTAGTGGGCTGAGTGATGAAGCGGCGATGCGGGTGATAGGGCGGTGCCTTTGCCGGCGATGTTGTGCAGGGTCTTTGTCAGTGATGTTGGGTGGTGGGGGGTATCTTGACCAGCAATGTTGAAGGGGACCTCTGTCGGCAAAGTTGGTGGGAGGGTGCTGCAGGTTTATCCTGAGATTGGGGCACCCCCATCCCTGAGGATTCAGACTTGCCGGCACCTTAGGGTCCCACACAGTGCATTTGGGTGTGAATCATCCCTGGCTCCAAAAAAATGAGTACATGGGGGAGGATAACGATAAGAATCATACCAGGTCTGCTGGCACAATTTGCACCAATCATCTCGCCTGAAAAGACATTTCCGGGATAATTTTGCCCAATATCAAGTTTTTGACCAGCCCTCTTATAAAGAAATCTGATCGGGAAGGAGGTTTTCACCTTTGGAGGAGGATGCAAGTGTCTGCTCTGTCTTTCCATCCTAGTATCATCTCAAAGCCCTCTTCCCTGGAAAGGGTACCCTCACTGGTGGAGGCAGCCACTTATACCATTAACATTGGGTCAACTTGTCCTGATCTTGATAATTTGGCAAGGTCAGGAACAGCAATTATCCATGCTTGTGGTACACTCCTACAACCGGAATACAGCCAAGTATGTGTGGCCCCTATCTTGCTAGAAATTGGACTCAAGATTATTAAACATATACATATATTTGCAAATTTATTTTCTCTCCCACTTCTTTTCTTTGCTCCCCTCTGCTTCACATTACTGCTAACTTTTCAAATCAACTGCTCAAGTTCACGAGCTTCCAGTATCATTGCAGAACAAATGAAATGGCAATGGTATCTCCCGCAGACAATTAAAATCCCATAATTCTATGTAATTAAAAGCAACATTTGTCAGGGTCAAAAATACTTAGTTGGAATTCATATATTTACACCCAACACCAAAGATTTGAGCAGATGATCGAGACTAATATTTCAGTGCAGCACTGAGGAATTGCTATACTTCTGGACATCCTTATGGCATTTCTGGAAGAAAAGCTGGTGATTTTTCCTCATGTCCTGGTGAACATTTATTCCACAACCAATGCCTCCCTCCCTCGACATGTTATGTTCTTATGGGCTGAGAGTTATTAATGATGGCTAATGTCATGGGCAAGGCAAGGAGGCAGGTCCCAAGAGCCACCTCAGCTGGTGTCAGTCTTCTCAATATTTAATTTTAATTGGAGCAAAGGTTCCATCCAGTAAGGTGTCAAGAGAGGTGATGGTGAGGCAGAACTGGGTTTCAGATTCACAGAATTGTCATGGCAAAGTCGGAGACTATTTAGCCCATTGTGTTCACGCCGGCTCTCCAAACAAGCATTGTGACTTAGTGCCATTCCCCTGCCTTTTCCCCGGCCCCCTGTATATTGTTTCTATTCAAGTAATCATCTAATGTCCTCTTGAATGCTTCAATTGAACCTATCTCCACCACTCTTTCAGCCAGTGCATTCCGAACCATTCATTGTGGGATAAAGCTTTTTATCACAGCACATTTGCTTCTTTTGCAAATCACTTTAAAGCTGTGCCCTCACATTCTTGATCCGTTTGCGAGCAGGAAGAATTTCTCCTGATCTACTCTGTCCAGCCCCCTCATAGTTTTGAACACTTTTAACAAATCTCCTCACAGCCTTCTTCTCTCCAAGGAGAACAGTCCCAATTTCTCCAATCCATCTTCATAACTGATGTTTCTTATCCCTGGTACCATTATTGTGTCTTCTGCACTCTCTCTAATGCATTCACATCTTTCCTATGGTGTACAGCTCAGACCTATACACAAAACTCCAGCTGAGGTCTAACTAGTGTTGTGTATAAGTTCAACATAACATCCTTGCCCTTGTACTCTGTGCTCCTATTAGTAAATACCAGAAAACTGTCTGTTTTATTAATTATTCTCCCTGTCCTGCCAACCCTTGATGATCTATGCACAGTGTAAGGACCCTTCCTGTTTGCGCCAATTTATTCCCCTTTTCTTTTATTTTTGCAATTAGATTTTGATCCATGGATGGTTAATGAGCCTGTGACTTTATGGAAAAGCAGCCTGCACCTTTAATTCGAACAGTAGGATCCAGAAGGCTATGCTCCTTTAGGCTGATTATTGCAGATTGGCTGACATCAATACTGACTCGATTTGTTTGATTTGTCTGATGGCCAATGAATTGGCCAAAAGGGCTGTGCTCTGTCCGGTAACTGGTGATGATTGGATCTGATCCCACTGATATGTTTCTACAGGCTTCTGTTTCATTTCACTTTTAATTCTGAAACTGGGATGGAGTGTTTTAAGTAAATTTCTCTAAAAATATCGAAATAAACTCTCTCTATAAGGCCACTATGAGGGCCTATTCTCAACCAGCAAGACTGGGTGTCATTCTCTAAAGACTGCAAAAGCTTAATTCAAACCATAAGCTGGAAGCAGTGTTCGATGTGAAATAAATTGTCTCATAAAGAAACAGGTCACAGGTCTGAGTGTGAACCTCGAGTTGAAGACCCAGTTTGATAAGGGGTAACATTTCATAAGAGCTAAAGTGACTCCCCAGATGGCCTGCTGCCTGTAAATACTTTATTGAATGAAGGACTTGGCAAAGAAGACCCTGACCAGCTGAACACCAGAGGCTTGATCAACCAGCGTGCTGTGAGGAAAGCATGCTGAAGGAGCACCATTTGAAGCAAATTCTTTAGCCTTATTATTTCTACTCCTCCACCCTCTGTGTTTGCCTCGATTGTTTGTGTGGGTAAACAGTGAGACAGTTAAAGGGGGTAGTAGTATAGTCTGTTGTGACTTAGTTGCATTTACTGGATATTTCATCATTATTCCTGTTATAAATAAACAGTAATTGAGTTTCAACTTACAAACCAAGTGACTGTAATTATTGGACAGAGTAAGGCCAAAGACTTCAGGAATGTTTTTTTGTTTTTTTAAATAATTTTTATTGAAAGAGTTTCCATACAGACATTTACCCCTACTAATTTTTAAATTATTTACAACACAATCCCTCTAGGCAAATATCCCTCCCTCGCCCGCCCTCTCCCGCGCACCAGTCCTCCCCCCCCCGCAAGCAACAACTTAACAAACAAGGCAGCCTACAGTTTCAGACATGAGCAGCGAGCAGACTTGCCCGCGTTACAGTCGTGCATGTCCCCCCATGACCATTGCTGCCCCCCCCTCCCCTCCCCCCCCTCCCCTCCCCCCTCCCCCCCCCCCCCTCCCCTCCCCTCCCCCCCTCCCCTCCCCCCCCCTCCCCTCCCCTCCCCTCCCCCCCTCCCCTCCCCCTCCCCTCCCCTCCCCCTCCCCCCCCTCCCCTCCCCTCCCCCCCCCCCCGGGTTGCTGCTGCCACGACCCCGAACGCCTATCTCTGATCTAAAAGTCAAGGAAAGGTTGCCACCGCCTGGAGAATCCCTGTACCGACCCTCTCAGGGCAAATTTGATCCTTTCTAGCTGAATATAGCTAGCCATATCGTTAATCCAAGTTTCAACGCTTGGAGGCCTCGCGTCCTTCCATTGAATTAATATCCTTCGTCGAGCCACTAGGGACGCAAAGGCCAGTATTCCGGCCTCCCTAGCCTCCTGTACCCCCGGTTCTACCCCGACCCCAAAGATCGCAAGCCCCCATCCTGGTTTGACCCTGGACCCCACCACCTTCGACACCGTCCTTGCCACCCCCTTCCAGAACCCTTCCAGCACCGGACATGCCCAGAACATATGCACATGGTTCGCTGGGCTTCCCAGACATCTAACACACCTGTCCTCACCCCCAAAGAACCGGCTCATCCTTGTCCCCGTCATGTGAGCTCTATGCAGCACCTTAAATTGAATGAGGCTCAGCCTCGCACACGAGGAGGAAGAATTGACCTTCTCCAGTGCATCCGCCCACGTCCCGTCTTCTATCTGCTCTCCCAGCTCCCCTTCCCACTTGGCTTTCAGCTCCTCCCCTGATGTTTCCTCCACCTCCTGCATTATCTTGTAGATGTCCGATATCCTCCCCCCTCTGACCCAGACCCCCGAGAGCACCCTATCACTCACCCCCTTACTGGGGAGCAGGGGGAACCCCTCCACCTGCCGCCTAGCAAATGCCTTCACTTGTAAATATCTGAACATGTTTCCCGGGGGGAGCTCAAACTTCTCCTCCAGCCCTCCCAGGCTCGCAAACCTCCCCTCTATAAACAGGTCCTTCAGCTGCCGAATGCCCACCCTGTACCAGCTCTGAAATCCCCCGTCGATGTTCCCCGGGATGAATCTATGGTTCCCTCTTATTGGCGCCGCCAACAGACCTCCCATTTCCCCCCTGTGTCGCCTCCACTGCCCCCATATCTTGAGGGTGGCCGCCACCACCGGGCTCGTGGTGTACCTCGTGGGGGGGAGCGGCCATGGTGCCGTTACTAGGGCCCCCAGGCTTGTGTTGCCACAGGACGCCCTCTCCATTCGTTTCCAAGCTGCCCCCTCCCCTTCCATCATCCACTTGCGCACCATCGACACGTTTGCCGCCCAGTAATACCCCGAGAGATTGGGTAGTGCCAGCCCTCCACTGCCCCTACTCCGCTCCAAAAAGACCCTCCTCACCCTTGGGGTGCCGTGCGCCCACACGTAGCTCATGATGCTACTCGTCACCTTTTTGAAGAAGGCCCTAGGGAGGAAGATGGGCAAGCACTGAAATAAAAACAAGAACCTTGGGAGGACCGTCATTTTGATTGACTGCACCCTCCCCGCCAGCGACAGCGGTACCATGTCCCACCTCTTAAATTCCTCCTCCATCTGTTCCACCAGCCTGGAAAAGTTCAACTTGTGGAGGGTCCCCCAGTTCCTTGCCACCTGCACCCCTAAGTACCTAAAGCTCTTTCCTCCTCGCTTGAAGGGGAGTCTCCCAATTCCCTCTCCCTGGTCCCCCGGGTGTATCACAAAAACCTCGCTTTTGCCCAAATTTAGTTTGTACCCCGAAAAGTCCCCAAACTCTGCTAATAGTTCCATTATCTCCGGCATTCCCCCTTCTGGGTCTGCCACGTACAGCAGTAGATCATCCGCATACAGCGATACCCGATGTTCCTCCCCTCCCCTAGTCAGTCCCCTCCACCCCCCTGAACCCCTCAGTGCCATCGCCAACGGTTCAATCGCCAGTGCGAAAAGTAAGGGGGATAGGGGACATCCCTGCCTGGTCCCTCGGTGGAGCCCGAAATACTCCGACCTCCTCCCGTTTGTCACTACACTCGCCGTTGGGGCCGAGTAGAGCAACTTCACCCACTTAATAAACCCTTCCCCAAACCCAAACCGTTCCAACGTCTCCCACAGGTACTCCCACTCCACCCTATCGAATGCCTTCTCCGCGTCCAGCGCTACCACTATCTCAGCCTCCCCCTCCACTGCCGGCATCATAATTACATTCAGCAATCTCCGCACGTTCGTGTTGAGCTGCCGCCCCTTCACGAACCCCGTCTGGTCCTCATGGATTACCCCTGGCACACAATCCTCTATTCTAGCTGCCAGGATCTTTGCCAGCAACTTGGCATCCACGTTCAGAAGCGAGATAGGCCTGTAGGACCCGCACTGCACGGGATCTTTATCCCGCTTCAATATCAGGGAGATCAGAGCCTGCGACATTGTCGGGGGCAGAACCCCCCCCTCTCGCGCCTCATTAAAGGCTCGTACCAGTACCGGTCCCACCAAGTCCACATTTTTCTTATAGAATTCCACCGGGAACCCATCTGGCCCCGGCGCCTTCCCCGCTTGCATCTGACCTATTCCCTTGACAAGCTCCTCTAGCCCTATTGGCGCCCCCAGCCCTTCTACCAGCCCCTCCTGGACCCTTGGGAACCTCAATTTGTTTAGGAAGTCCTCCATTCCCCCTCTCCTCGTCGGCGGCTCAGACCGATACAACTCCTTGTAAAAATCCCTGAAGACCCCGTTCACTTCTTGCCCCTTCTTCACTACCTTCCCGCCCCTCTCCTTCACTCCCCCAATCTCCCTAGCCGCATCTCGTTTGCGAAGCTGGTGTGCCAGCATCCTGCTCGCCTTTTCCCCATACTCATAGACCGCGCCCTGCGCCCTTCTCCACTGCGTCTCTGCCTTCCTGGTGGTCAGCAGGTCGAACTTGACCTGCAGGCTGCGCCGTTCTCCCAGCAGCCCCTCCTCTGGTGCCTCCGCATATCTCCTATCCACTTCCAATAGCTCCCCCACCAGCCTCTCCCTCTCCTGCCTCTCCTTTCTTTCTCTGTGTGCCCTTATGGAGATCAGCTCTCCCCTGATCACTGCCTTCAGGGCCTCCCAGACCATCCCCACCCGCACCTCACCCGTGTCATTCAAGTCCAGATAGCTCTCAATGCTCTTCCGGACCCTTTTACACACCTCGTCGTCCGCTAACAGCCCCACATCCAGCCGCCACAGCGGGCGCTGGTCCCGCGCCTCCCCCATTTCCACATCCACCCAATGTGGTGCATGATCAGAGATCGCAATGGCCGAGTACTCAGCTTCCCGTACCCTCGAGATCAGCCCCCTGCTCAACACGAAGAAATCGATTCTGGAGTACACTCTATGGACGTGGGAGAAAAAGGAATACCCCCTCGCCCTCGGCCTACCAAACCTCCATGGGTCTACTCCTCCCATCTGCTCCATGTACCCCCTCAGCACTTCTGCCGCTGCCGGCCTCCTATTGGTCCTTGAGCTCGATCTGTCTAGCCCGGGGTCCAGCACTGTGTTAAAGTCCCCCCCATGATCAAGCCCCCTGCCTCCAGTCCCGGAATGAGGCCCAATAGGCGCCTCATAAAACCCGCGTCATCCCAGTTCGGGGCATATACGTTGACCATCACCACTTTCTCCCCCTGCAGCTTACCCTTCACCATCACATACCTACCCTCCTTATCCGCCACCACCTCCTCCGCCATGAACGACACCCTCTTTCCCACCAGAATCGCCACCCCCCGGTTCTTTGCGTCCAATCCAGAGTGGAACACCTGTCCCACCCACCCCCTTCTCAGGCGAACCTGGTCCACTACCTTCAAATGGGTCTCCTGTAACATTGCTACATCAGCCTTCAGTCCCTTCAGGTGTGAGAATACCCTTGATCTCTTGACCGGCCCATTCAGCCCCCTCACGTTCCAAGTGATCAGCCGGGTCGCGGGACGACCCGCCCCCTTCCCCTGCCGATTAGCCATGTCCTGTTCCCTGCTCGCCCCGGGTCGACCCTCCCCTTCTGACCCGCTCCCCATGGCGATGGCCCCCTCCCCCCACCCCTCCAGTCCTCCACTTCCCGTTCCTGGTCTTTCCAGCAGCAACCCGGTGTCCCTCCCTAACCCCCCTCCCCCCCCCCCCCCCAGGCTAGGACCCCTCCTAGCCGCGATGTACCCTCCATCGTACTCCCGTAAGTCAGCTGGTTTACGCTGACCCGGCTGCTCCTGCCACACTCCGACTCCTCCCGGCTCGGGGGGGGGGGGCCTCCCCCCCCTTGCCACTCCTCCCTGGCCCCGCTCCAACGCGGGAAAGGTTGCCATTGCTAACCACGCCCCGCGCTCCTCCCCTCCCCACTCCTCTGCCCCGCGCGCGGGAAAACAGAGGAAAGCCCGCGCTTTCGCCCTGCCACACCCCACCCCGCCCTCTTCAGTTCCACCCCCGTCCCCATCCATGCCTGGAAAGAACCCCCCCTAGGAGCCCATACCCCCGATCTGCTCTCCCCCCCGTCCCGCCTCCCCAACTTAACATTATAAATAACAGATAGATAACAAATAACAATGTACTTAACAGTCGCCCTCTACCAAACAATATAAATAACCATAAATAACCATGAATAACCACAATAACAATAACTAAGGGAAGTTGGCAAAGGGGGGAAAAAAACATCAGAAGCAAAGGGGGGAAAAAACATCAGAAGACTTCAGGAATGTTTATAACAATTATTGGTTAATTCACTTGTGTTGTGAGTTTGGGACAAGTGGAGCTAGAATTGACCCCTTACCTGCCCAGGGTTTTGTAACATAAATTGGGAACTTGGATCCAGGATTTTTCCTATGGCAGACTGCAAAGTTTGGGCTACAGTATAAATTAAAAAGAGATAGCAGCATTGTAGTGATATAACAGGATGGCTTTGGAGACTGCTAAACATTTTCTTCAGGCGGATGATTTGTCACTGGTTAGAAAGAGCTTTGAAAAGACAAGCTAGTCGAATTGGTAGGTGAATTCAAAATGGAGATACTGGTGTGAGTTAATTGGAGATAATTGAAGAGATTGCCCAACATTTAAATTTGAAAGAGAAGCTGATAATACAGGGGAGCCTATGAGGTAGTGTAGCATTAGGGATGTTTTCTGAGGGGGACTTTGGACAAAGAACAAATAACAAAGAAAGGTACAGCACAGGAACAGGCCCTTCAGCCTTCCAAGCCTTCTATATAAAGCTTTCTATAAATATGTCAGGAATAAAAGAATGAGTAGGGTAAGAGTAGGGCCAGTCAAGGACAATAGTGGGAAGTTGTGCATGGAGTCCGAGGAGATAGGAGAGGTGCTAAATGAATATATTTTGTCAGTATTCACGCAGGAAAAAGACAATGTTGTCAAGGAGAATACTGAGATACAGGCTACTAGACTAGAAGGGCTTCAGGTTCATAAGGAGGCGGTGTTAGTGATTCTGGAAAGTGTTAAAATAGATAAGTCCCCCGGGCTGGATAGGATTTATCCTAGGATTCTCTGGGAGGCTAGGGAGGAGATTGCTGAGCCTTTGGCTTTGATCTTTAAGTTATCTTTGTCTACAGGAATAGTGCCAGAAGACTGGAGGATAGCAAATGTTGTCCCCTTGTTCAAGAAGGGGAGTAGAGACAACCTCGGTAACTATAGACCAGTGAGCCTTACTTCTGTTGTGGGCAAAGTATTGGAAAGGTTTTTAAGAGATAGGATGTATAATCACCTGGAAAGGAATAATTTGATTAGAGATAGTCAACATGGTTTTGTGAAGGGTAGATCGTGCCTCACAAACCTTATTGAGTTCTTTGAGAAGGTGACCAAACAAGTGGATGAGGGTAAAGCAGTTGATGTGGTGTATATGGATTTCAGTAAAGCTTTTGATAAGGTTCCCCACGGTAGGCTATTGCAGAAAATACGGAGGCATGGGATTCAGGGTGATTTAGCAGTTTGGATCTGAAATTGGCTAGCTGGAAGAAGACAAAGGGTTTTGTTGATGGAATATGTTCAGACTGGAGTTCAGTTACTAGTGGTGTACCACAAGGATCTGTTTTGGGGCCACTGCTGTTTGTCATTTTTATAAATGACCTGGAGGAGGGCGTAGGATGGGTGAGTAAATTTGCAGATGACACTAAAGTCGGTGGAGTTGTGGACAGTGCAGAAGAATGTTACAAATTACAGAGGGACATAGATAAGCTGCAGATCTGGGCTGACAGGTGGCAAATGGAGTTTAATGCCTGGAAGTGTGGATGAGCAGAGAGATCTCGGTGTCCATGTACATAGATCCCTGAAAGTTGACACCCAGGTTGAGAGGGTTGTTAAGAAGGCGTACGGTGTGTTAGCTTTTATTGGTAGAGGGATTGAGTTTCGGAGCCATGAGGTCATGTTGCAGTTGTATAAAACTCTGGTGCGGCCGCATTTGGAGTATTGCGTGCAGTTCTGGTCGCCGCATTTTAGGAAGGATGTGGAAGCATTGGAAAGGGTGCAGAGGAGATTTACCAGAATGTTGCCTGGTATGGAGGGAAGATCTTATGAGGAAAGGCTGAGGGACTTGAGGCTGTTTTTGTTAGAGAGAAGGTTAAGAGGTGACTTAATTGAGGCATACAAGATGATCAGAGGATTAGATAGGGTGGACAGTGAGAGCCTTTTTCCTCGGATGGTGATGTCTAGCATGAGGGGACATAGCTTTAAATTGAGGGGAGATAGATATAGGACAGATGTCAGAGGTAGGTTCTTTACTCAGAGAGTAGTAAGGGCATGGAATGCCCTGCCTGCAACAGTAGTGGATTCGCCAACACTAAATGCATACAAATGGTCATTGGATAGACATATGGACGATAAGGGAACAGTGTCGATGGGCTTTAGAGGGGTTTCACAGGCCGGCGCAACATCGAAGGCCGAAGGGCCTGTACTGCGCTGTAATGTTCCATATTCCATATGCTGACAATGCTGCCTATCTAACCAAAAACATTCTACACTTCTGGGGTCCATATCCCTCTATTTCCATCCGATTCATGTACTTGTCAAGATGCCCTTTAAACATCACTATCGTACCTGCTTCCACCACCTCCTCCGGCAGCGAGTTCCAGGCACTCACTGCCCTACAGAAAATCTGATTGCAGTTAGAACATGAAAGGGAATTAAAAAGATTAGAAATGGAGATGCAGCAATAGGCAAGGAAGCTGAGGCAAAAAGAACAAGAAAAAGTAATGGAAATTAAGCAAAGAAAAATAGAGATGAAGCAAAAGGAATTCGGAGATGGAAATTAGGAGGTTAGATTTAGAGAAAGAGAGAGGAGAAGGAGAATGACAGAAAGGAAAAAGCAAAAGAGAGAACCTTCCAGCTTAAGGCACTGGAAACAAATGAGATGGGTGAGAAAGTAGAGGGGTGCTTAACCATAGAACGGAACTCAGTGGCGATATATTTAAATTTTTACAGGCCCTCCCAAAATTGGATGAGAAGGAGGTAGAAACCATTTTGAGGGCTTTTGAGAAAATAGCAACCCAATTGGAATGCCCAAGTGAAAAGTGGACATTACCCATGCAGAGGAAACTGATGGGATGGGCACAGGAAGTTTATGTTTTCCTGTTAGAGCGGGAGTTTAAGAATTATGATGTGGTAAAAAGGCTACTCTGGATGCTTATGAATTGGTTCTCAAAGCATATAGGAAGATGTTTGGGAATTTAAGGAGACAGATGAGAAAGACGAAAGCAGAATTTGAAAGGCTTAAGCAGAACAATTTTAATAGTTGGGTACGAGGATTGGGAGTTAAAACTACCTATGAAGCTCTGAGAGAGGCTATCCTCTGAGAGGAATTTAAGAATTCTCCACCTATAATAAGAATCCGTGTTGAAGACCAAAGGGTGAGGGCTGCTAGACAAGCAGCAATTATTGGGCGGCATGGTAGCACAGTGGTTAGCACTGTTGCTTCACAGTGCCAGGGACCCGGGTTTGATTCCTGGCTTGCCACTGTCAGTGTGGAGTCTGCACATGTGTCCACGTGGGTTTCCTTTGGGTGGTCCGGTTTCCTCCCACACGTCCCGAAAGATGTGCTTGTTAGGTGAATTGGAAATTCTGAATTTTCCCTCTGTGTATCCAAACAGGTGCCGTAGTGTGGCAACGAGGGGATTTTAACAATAACTTCATTGCAATGTTAATGTAAGCCTACTTGTGACACTAATAAAGATTATTAGAATTATTGTTGCTGAAGATTAGGAGCTCATCCATAAATTTAAACTTTGATACATCACCGCCAACATTTTGAAAAGGATAGGAAATGCGAGAGTGAAAGGAAGGCAGGTAGCCAAAGTAAGGAATGGATGTCTGGGAATACTTCAATATCTCCTTCTCAGACTAGGAAGGAAGGTACTGAGGGTGGAGGTGAGACTTGGAAGCCTAGGTGTTACCATTGCAATGAAGTGGGACACGTTTGTTCTGCATGTTGGAAGTTGCAAGGATAGCCCATGGTACTTGTGGGGGTTTATAAGGAGGATTCTGAAAAGGGAGCAAAGTTGGAGACTATTACAGGGCAGACTGCAGTGTTAACTGGACTTAGGATACCTGAGGTAAACACTGCTGTGGGAGCAGGTTGGAGAAATAAGGTGAGAAATATGCTGAGTTTTTGTCTAAGGTGAAGGTCACCCAATTTTCCTCAACTGATATAGCCAAACCCATAAAATTTTCAAGGACACAGGGGCTACTCACACTCTCATCTTGGAGAGGGATTTGGATTTTCCTTCAGAGAGCTCAATGAAAGCTGCGGTATTAGTAAATGGGATAGATGGAAATTGTATTGCAGTTCCATTGTATAAAGTGCAATTGCAGTGTGATTTAGTGTTGGGTCCAGTAGCTTTTGGACTGGGTAAGGAATTCTCAGTGGAAGGAGTATGCTTACTGTTGGGGAAGGTTTGGCAGGAGTGAAAATTGTAGCTTCACCCAGCATTACAGAGAGTCTGAGGGAAGTACGGCAGATGGCACATGAGATGCCAATGATAGGGCATGTGAAATTAGGAAAACTCATTAGACAGTAAATTACTCAAAGAAAAAAATGTTGAAAGACGTTAATCACATATCAGATGGCAGTGGTAGCGAACCAGGTTCTGAGAGCATTAATATCAAAGGTGACTATAAGAAATAGGAGTTGGAATTTAATAGTAATGACCATGAAGAAGAGTCAGACAACAGTTTTGAATTTGATTTTGGTTCTGATTGTGAGGTAAATTTTTTTTATTTGTTTCTGGGATGTGGCCGTCGCTGGCAGGGCCAGCATTTGTTGCACAAGCATAATTGCCCTTGAACTGAGTGGTTTGCTGGACCATTTTGGTGCAGTTAAGAATCAACCGCATCACTGTGTGGGTCTGGAGTCACATGTAGGCCAGACCAGGTAAGGACAGCAGATTTCCTTCTCTGAAGAACATTAGTGAACCAGTTGGGGTTTTACAATAATCGACAATGGTCTCATGGTCATCATTAGATTTTTATTGAACACAAATTCAAATTTCACTAGCTGCCATGGTGGAATTCGAACCCAGGGGTCCTGGGTCTCTGAATTACTAGTCCAGTGCCAATACCACTACGCCACCACCTTCCCTTAAAATATGATGATAAAATATAATAATAAATAGTTGCTACCGAATAGATCCGTCACTATCTGACCTTGAACCATTGGCAAGTAATTCTTCCAAAGTTAGAGAAGAAGACAGCAAACCAGAAGGAGAACCTGAATTGGATTTTTCCAAAAGTAATTTATCGCAGCCACTTTCAGTAAACCCATTGCCATACACTGTAGATGCAAATATTTCCCAGTGCATGGCTGCTTTGAAGGAAAATGTACATGACAGCATGGCATAAGTTAGAAATCTCTTCACCCAGAAGTCGGTGGGCCTCTGGAATTCTCGACCACAGAAGGCTGCAGAAGCCAAATCACTGAATATGTTTAAGAAGTAAAAAAACTAAAAGCCGGGATGATCTCATTTTTTAACTGAGTGTCGGCTCAGCTGAGAAAAGTGGTTTGTAGCTCATTGACTCCACTGACGGCTTTTCCCGCCACATGTTTTGAAACTCAGCTTCACAAAATGCTGGAGACAGCTCCCATGAGGTCACACTGGCGGTTGGGCTCTGAATGAGTCAGCAACCTTAGCCTTCCAGAAATCCGAGCACCCCTATCTTCAAAAAATAAACATTTCAAAAAGCATCCTTCCCCCGCACCCCACTGAGGGAACCATCACCCTTCCCGCATCACAGGGAACCCCCTCAAACATTGGGAACACACCCTCCACGGATCTCCTCCCGGCACTGCCCTCTTACAGTTCACTCTGGTAGTGCCGGGGGCACTGCCAGGGTTATGTACGGGCATGACCATCCCCTCCCTGGGGGCTGTACTTGCGCCCCAACGCATTCTCTTTGCCAGGACCCCGTTTGACAGGACATATGAAAATGAAAAATGAAATGAAAATCGCTTATTGTCACGAGTAGACTTCAATGAAGTTACTGTGAAAAGCCCCTAGTCGCCACATTCCGGTGCCTGTTCGGGAAGGCTGTTACGGGAATCGAACCGTGATGCTGGCCTGCTTGGTCTGCTTCCAAAGCCAGCGATTTAGCCCTGTGCTAAACAGCCCCGTCATATCATAAACCCCGTTGATGTGGCTTCATGTCAGTGGGAGTGGGGGCATCCTTGCTTGGGGAGATAATAATGCAGGGAAGCCCGCTCATGATATTGAATTGCATGGGAATGATGTTCGCAATCTTTCATGGCGCAAGGAATTTCTGATGGCGTAAAAGCCATTTGGGACCTCCTGTTGGATTTCCTGCCCCCGCCAGCCTTCCTGTCTGTCGAAAATGGGGGCTGAGAACTTTGGCCTGAGTCTTGAACATTTGCAAATAATTATGTCCTTGCAATGAACTTGTCATCGTTCAGACCAACATGGCAGTGAAGGATCCTGTAATCTCCAACACACTGACATCAGAAATGGCACCAAAACTGAAGACTTTGATTAGACAGTTGAAAATCATCAAAACAAATCTACGGAAGACATGGATGTTGAGAGGAAGAAACTGTTCATTTTACTTAGCGCCACACCTTGGCAGATGGTGGTTTGTGAAAAATCCCAACCCAGTGTCAAATAACCTGCCAATGACCAACATGACTCTTTCTGACCTACTACAAGACAAATTATGGTTCAGTAAAACCTCAACCATGGTACAGCTTATGAAAGAAAATAATTAAACAAGAGAATTTTCTATCACCCAGTGGTCAGCACCGCTGCCTCACAGCGTCAGGGACTCAGGTTTGATTCCGGACTCGGGTGGCTGTCTGCATGAAGTTTGCACATTCTCCCCAAGCCTGCGTGGGTTTCCTTTGGGTGCTGCAGTTTCCTCCCCACGGTCCAAAGATGTGCAGGTTAGGTGGATTGGCCATGCTAATGTTGTCTCTTATTGTCCAAAGATCTGCACATCAGGTAGGGTTGCAATGATAAGATGGTGGTGAGGGGCTGGATATGGTGCTCTTTCAGAGGGACAGTATAGTTTCATAGAATCACAGAATTTATAGTGCAGAAGGAGGCCATTCAGCCCATCGAGTTTGCACCGGCCCTTGAAAAAAGCATCCTAACCAAGCCCACACCTCCTCCTCCATATTCCCGTAACCCAGTAACCCCACCCCAGATTTCTGGGCACGAAGGGCAATTTAGCATGGCCAATCCACCTAACCCGCACATCTTTGGACTGCGGGAGGAAACCGGAGCACTCGGAGGAATCCCACGCAGACACGGGGAGAACATACAGACAGTGACCCAAGCCGGGAGTCGAACCTGGGACCCTGGAGCTGTGAAGCAACTGTGCTAACAACGATACTACCATGCCGCCCCATGAGCGGTTTGGTCCATTGGTTCAATAGGCCTTCTGCACTGTGTGGATTCTGCGGAATGACAAAGACAATTCAGAGCTAAAAGACCTTATGGGACAAAAGTTCAAGATGCTGTGCCAGTGTTGTAGTGCCAAAAAGCCCCAGAAGTGTGGACAATGTCCTACAGATGCAGTGAGGGCTGTGAGACAGGAGCTGTGAGGCAGGAACAGTGAGAGGAGTGCATGCCAAGCACCAAATGCATTACAACCACTCAAGCATGTGATTTCACTGTATTTACCTCTCTTTGATGTGGTCAATGTTTTCAAACACTGGGGTGTCACCACTTAGGCCACTGAACCGTGAAGGGAGATGAATGCATCAAAGCTGCAGATGGTTTGTAGAAGTTGTCAATCACAGACCACTATTAGGAAGCTGTGAATGGCTTGCAGTTAATGAATCTGTGGGACTAAGAGGCTGTCACACCCGTTCTTCAAAGAATAGACACATGGAGATTCAAGGTAAGCGTTACAGCTGTAATTCCTCTTACTGCCACGTCTGGACTGCTCTCTAGCTTTCAGACATGTGTATATTTTCTGTAGGGGAGGTGCTCTGTGTGAGGGAGGAATCTGTGTGGGACGGGTCTGTGGTGAGGGGTCTCTGTGGGGGCTTCCCCTATTACAGGGATCCCCCTATTAATGGGGTGGAAGACACCAGTGGGATGCCAGTGCTCCAGGAGAACCAGGGGGCAGAGGTGAATTCAGTGACCATTACTAAGGAGAATGTTCTAGGAAAACTGAAAGGTCTGAAGGTGGATAATTCACCTGGACCGGATGGACTTCACCCTAAAAAAGATAGCTGAGGAAATTGTGGAGGAATGATCTTTCAGGAATCACTGGATGCAGGAAGGGTCCAAGAGGGCTGCAAAATGGCTAATTTAACACCACTGTTTAAGAAGGGAGGGAGGGGCAGCATGGTGGCGCATTGGGTTAGCCCTGCAGCCTCACGGCGCCGAGGTCCCAGGTCCGATCCCGGCTCTGGGTCACTGTCCGTGTGGAGTTTGCACATTCTCCCCGTGTTTGCCTGGGTTAGGCCCCCACAACCCAAAGATGTGCAGGGTAGGTGGATTGGCCACAATAAAATTGCCCCTTAATTGGAAAAATGAATTGGGTACTCTAAATTTTTAAAAAAGAAGGGAGGGAGGCAGAAGACGGGAAATTGTAGGCCGGTTAGCCTGACTTTTGTCATTGGCAAGATTTTAGAATCAGTTATTAAAGATGAGATTGCGAAATACTTGGAAGTGCATGGTAAAATAGGACTGAGTCAGCAAGGCTTTGTCAAAGGGAGGTCATGTCTGACAAATCTGTTAGAGTTCTTTGAGGAGGTAACAAGCAAGTTAGACAAAGGAGAACTAGTGGAGGTGATTTATTTAGATTTCCAGAAGACCTTTGACAAGGTGCCGCATGGAAGATTGTTAAATAAGTTAAAAGCCCATGGGTGTTAAAGGTAAGTTCCTGGCATGGATAGAGGATTGGCTGACTGGCAGAAGGCAGAGAGTCGGGATAAAGGGGTCTTTTTCAGGATGGCAGCCAGTGACCAGTGGTGTGCCTCAGGGGTCTGTGCTGGGACCACAACCTTTCACAATATACATTAATAATCTGGAAGAAGATACTGAAGGCACTGTTGCTAGTTTGCAGATAATACAAAGATCTGTAGAGGGACAGGTAGTATTGAGGAAACAAGGGGGCTGCAGAAGGATTTGGACAAGCTAGGAGAGTGGGCAATGAAGTGGCAAATTAAATACAATGTGGAAAAGTGTGATGTTATGCACTTTGGAAGGAGGAATTTAGGCACAGACTATTTTCTAAACGGGGAAATGCTTTGGAAATCAGAAGCACAAAGGCACTTGGGAGTCCTTGTTCATGATTTTCTAAGTTTAACGTGCAGGTTCAGTCGGCAGTTAAGAAGGCAAATGCAATGTTTTTTAAAAATAAATTTAGAGTATCCAATTATTTTTTCCAATTAAGGGGCAATTTAGCGTGGCCAATCCACCTATCCTGCACATCTTTTGGGTCGTGGGGGTGAAACCCACGCAGACACGGGGAGAATGTGCAAACTCCTCACGGACAGTGACCCAGAGCCGGGATTCGAACCTGGGTCCTCAGCGCCGCAGGCAGCAATGCTAACCACTGTGCCACCGTGCTGCCCTGCAATGCAATGTTAGCATTCATGTCACGAGGGCTAGAATACAAGACCAGGGAGGTGCGTCTGAGGCTGTATATGGCTCTGGTCAGATCCTATTTGGAGTATTGTGAGCAGTTTTGGGCCCCATATCTAAGGAAGGATGTGCTGGCCTTGGACAGGGTCCAGAGGAGGTTCACAAGAATGATCCCTGGAATGAAGAGCTTGTCACATGAGGAACGGTTGAGGACTCTGGGTCTGTACTCGTTGGGAGTTTAGAAGGATGAGGTGGGTTCTTATTGAAACTTACAGGATACTTCGAGGCCTGAATAGAGTGGGTGTGGAGAGGATGTCTCCACTTGCAGGAAAAATCAGAACCAGAGGACACAATTTCAGACTAAAGGGGCGATCCTTTAAAACAGAGATGAGGAGGAATTTCTTTAGCCAGAGGGTGGTGAATCTGTGGAACTCTGCCGCAGAAGGCTGTGGAAGCCAAATCACTGAGTGTCTTGAAGACAGAGATAGATAGGTTTTTGATTAATAAGGGATCAGGAGTTATGGGGAAAAGGCTGGAGAATGGGGATGAGAAAATATCAGCCATGACTGAATGGCGGAACAGACTCGATGTGCCGAGTGACCTAATTCCGCTCCCATGTCTTATTGTCCCTGTGAGGGCCCCTGATTACAGAGGGTCTCTGTGGGGGTTCCCTATTACAGGGGCCCTGGTAGATTCCCCTATTCCAGGGGTCCCTGAGGAATCCCCCTTTTACAGGTGTGCCTTAGGGCGATACCCTATTCCAGGGGTCCCTGGGGAGTCCCCCTTTTACAGGGGTCCCTGGGTGGGATCTTTTATTCCAGGAGTCCATGGGGAGCCCCTTTTTACAGGAGTCCCTGTGGGGACCCCCAATTACAGGGGACCCCCATGGGGGCTTGCCTATTACAGGGGTGCCTGTGGAGGGTTTGGTAGAGGAGGCATGAATAAGCAGTTTATTGTTGGGGCAGGGGGTGGCACTTGAAACCCATTTGCATTTATTTACATCCCCTTTGCGACACGTATCGTGGACCTCGTTCACGCTGCCAGCAGGTGGTTGGAGCATTGCGAGGCACCGAACCTGACTTTCCACTAATGCTCAATTCTCTGTTCCATTGGGGAATGCAATCC